>NC_090324.1:115502631-115823274 GCF_040869045.1 Eurosta solidaginis
ACATTATACAGTATACATATTTGGACTGTATTTATTTGTATTTATCTCTTTTGTGTTCCGAGATTTTTCGTAGTCTGGACGTCTCCGTTCCAGATTTCGACGAATGTAAATTAATTTACCATCTGCACAAACAGGCCAAGTCTCTGTTCCAGATTTTAACTTTATAAGGTTAAATGTTATATCCAGACGAAGAGGACGTGTCTCCGTGCAAGATTGGATTTATTTTGTTATATTATGTGACAATTAATTTTCCATCTGGACAAAGAGGCCAAGTCTCTGTTCCAGATTTTAACTTTATGAGGTTAAATGTTATATCCAGACGAAGAGGACGTGTCTCCGTGCCAGATTGGATTTATTTTGTTATATTATATTTGTATTTTAATTTTCGTTTTATTTAAAAAAAAATTAATTTTGGTTGGGTGGCGAACGCTGAATGGCATATGTATATGAATTTCTTTTTTATTCGTATTGACCCTCTGACAGGCGCTTATAGCATATGGGTTGTCTAAAGTTCGTGCAGTGATGCATTTGCAATAGCGAAAACGAATGACCGCGTGAGCGCACAACTGTTCATCAACGGGTTATTGATCACTTTCTAAATGCTCCCTGAGAACATCCTATCTCTTCTTTATATTAAATTTCGTGTTTCTGCATTGGAATCATACAAAGAAAATGAATTAATTACACTTGCGAGTGATCAATTCATAATTTCTACTGAATACCATAAATAAAAATTTGTATATTAAAATCTGATTGGAAATTTATAATTTGTTTTTTTATTTTGTGATTTAATTTGTCACAAAGTTTCCTGCAACCCAAGAAAGTTTCGCATTTTCCAACTAAATTTGTGGATTTCGGTAAAAATATGGTAGTTGAAAAAATTTTTGTTGCGAAAAAATTCAAACCTTTCGAGTTTTGAACGATTTTCTTGCAATTCGTACTTATTTTGCAATATTTTTCAATAAAGTATTCGTGAAATCAGTAATTACAAACATTGAAAAAAAATTGGAACGGATCATGTTCCACTAAAACACACATATTGGTGTAAAAAAAAAATGAAATGTCCTGTAAATGACAAAAGCGAAATGTAAACATGCCGGTAAGTAAACATAGAGGAATTTTGAAATTTACACTAATTGTATGATTTAACTAACTTGTATTTACTTTTCTTTTCAGATTATGTCAATTAAATGATGTCCCTGTGTGTACATATGTATGTATATACACTATGCTGCAATTAACACCCAAGAAGGGATTTATGTTGCAGTATTACCGGTCGCTGCACAGGCAACAACAACAAAGAGTAGGCAAGAAAAAACCTTAAGGACTAATTAATGGAGTTCGTCCATCAGGTTTGCATATTTTAATTGATTAGGAAATCCGGAAATAAATGCTTTGGAAAATAAGCACATTATTTGTATTGTTTTTGGTTCATTTGCTGTGCCTAACAATACCCTACAAAAATGTATTTTGTTATTATTATGAGAAATAAGAAAGCAATTAAACTCTAAAAATATTATTTTCGATTCCGGTTTAAAATAAATACGTAAATTTGTTTGCAATTTCAATGCTACGCATTATTAACACTCTGAACGAGTGGTGGGTTTATACCCGATTGCATGTGAGGTTTATACCTACTAGCGAATTTGGTTTTTAATGAAAAATAATGGAACTTAATAAGAAAAAAATGCTTATGTATTGTAGTTGTCTAATTACGTCAACTTGACGTGAACTTTTGTCAAGTTGTTGTAGTTGTACCTTGTAATTGAAACATTATTATACCGTTTTGTATTTAGGTACATTTTGATGAAGAAAATAAAGATGGTCGATTTTTGAAATAAAAACGGCGAATTGAATTTATTTGCCTGCAGCTTATGGACGTATACGTGGTAAACTGTTTGTAGATTGTCTATAGTTTGGCTTGTAGTTAGTTAATGTTTTCAATTTTCGATAAAATTGTTATTTTATGCCGATAATTCGAAGTGGCATTACATATTTTAAAGAAGTGGAATGTCCTAATTTAAGGATCAGTTTGGTCATCGGTGGATACCTCTCCACTTGTTTCATTGGCTGGTGGAAGTAGAACCAGTTTGGCCAAGGGCCTTGTAATTTGACCCTTTTCAGTCGTGATGTCGACAACTCGTACAAGATCGTCCGGTCCCGGGTGGAGTTTGACCACTCTTCCAAGTATCCATTCGTTTCGACAATTTTATCGAAAGCGCGTTGGACTCTATTCCAGAATTTTTCTATGTTTGAGTTTTTTATGTTAAGTGAGGACTCAGTCTTGTCTTGGAGCGACGTCGACCTAAACCGAGCACAATATTTCATAAAATTGTTCGTTTCGGATATAACTTTTTTGGGGGCAGACGAGGTTTTAAATCTTTTAACTCCTTGAGTTTTGGAGCCACTTTTTTTGGTTTCATCGTCACTCATTTTGAGCTTTGTTTTATGACGCTTAGAATTGAGAATTAATAAAATTTAACTAAGAGAGAGAAAAAAAATTTTTTTTTTGAATAGAGAGTATTTGCTTTTAACTATGTGAGGGAGTTACGATTAAATATTCACGTTAAATAGCAAGAGAGAATACTTTTCAAAACCAAAAAAAGTCTTTAAGTTAAATTTATTTGAGGGTGAGACTGAGCAAATTTGACAACTGTGCTGCGTTTGCACTGTATTTAATGCGTATATATGGGGGAGAATTAAATATACGTGGGAAAAATACAAATATATATATATATGTAAATATGAGTAATTATTTTTTAAGATTTTCACTATCGATATTTTTGTGGACTGTATAAATGGGGATACAGAGTGAAATACTAAATTACTCGGGAAAATTGTTTAGCTTTACACAAGAGAGATATATTTTTTAAACGCTAGTGTACGCACTGAACCACCCTTGTACCACTGTGTGAGATTTTGTTTCACCGCTTATGTCGCTTTCTTTCTTTTGTTTATCCGTATGTATGTATACGCAAGTATGGAGATTTACAAATGTTTTTTGCGTTTTATATTAATTTAAATGGGGAGAAATCAGAAGTTAGTAGAGGTTGTGCAATATATTTAATTAACGACAAGAGCTATTTTAATTTAAAATGAGAAAATTTTAAATTATTAAGAGATTTAAATAAAAAAAAAAATAAATGTAAGGCGCGATAAACTCCGAAGAGATCTAAGGCCGAGCTTCTCTTCCAATTTGCGTCGTGCTCCTCTTGATTTTTCCCTACAAATTGGCCGGACGGGACCTACATGTTTTATGCCGACTCCGAACGGCATCTGCAAGGCAGATGAGTTTTCACTGATAGCTTTTCATGGCAGAAATACAATCGGAGCGCTTGCCAGACACTGCCGAGGGGCGACCCCGCTTAGAAAAATTTTCTACTAATTGAAAAATCTTATTTCTAAAATTTTGATGTTGCTTTGCCCGGGAGTTGAACCCAGGGCATACGGTGTGATAGGCGGAGCACGCTACTATCACACCACGGTGGCCGCCAGAGATTTGTCGCATTAAAATATAAGGGGTGCTTTTAGCAAGTGTGCCCACTGTAGCTAAATACTCACTCTGAGTGTGGATTTCGCTGTGTACGGACGTGTTTTGTAGTCGCGGACAGTTGTGTTGAAAAATTCAGTGTGTATACCAAGAGAGTGTGCTTAGTGCGTTTTGTAGCAAAACAAAGTAGTAAAAACGTTGTTGTGTGATTTACTGTAAGTAATTACTGTAAGTATTGGACATTTGGAGCCCCAAGTTAGCGGTCAGCCGAAGGTCAATCTCCGGCGGAGCCCTAATTTCTGTGCGCGTGTTTTGGTTGTTACCAATTTTCACCCTAACCTCAAAGTGCTTGCACGTGGAGGTATACTTGTGTGTGTGCGCGCATTAAACCGGTTGTGAGTGAGTACCCAGGTGAAAACTTGTGTGTGACTATACACTGTTCCGCTTGGGACCAGTGTTGGTCTACTCGCTCAGTGACCAATTGTGGACTGCCTGCGTAAGGGGGCATAAACCTATACTCGAATTAGTGGCAGTATCAGCAGTAGCGTTTATAGTCTGTCCGTTCAGCTCGGCGTAGCTTCGTGCCGGTCGACTCGTCCCCGATACGGGGAACAGTGTTCCGTCCGTCGGGGCGGTGGTAGTGACCACGTCAGCTTTTTGCTGACAAACAGCGTACGAGCTACGTCACCGCGCTTTTGCTATAGCTGACGGGTTGGGCTGCTACTGCTGCTGACCACTGGTTCTGAGTGGTTATAGCCCTCTAATTTAGGACAGCCTACATTCGCCCAGTGGGCATCGGTCTTCTCCTGGTGATTACTTCCACATCCGTGTCGTGTAAGTGTGACCAAGTTTGTCTCTGGCGGCAGGCGCTTTGGGAAATGAAGGGCGGTACAAGGGGCGGTGTAAGGAAGCGTCCGGGGCCGCGCTCCGCCGGAGGTCGTTCTTCTGCGGCCGCCGCTGATGGGTCGACCTCGGGGATGAAAAAGGGGTAAGTTCGCGGCAGTTCCTGAAAACGAACACCGGGAAGGCTACCGCTGTGCAAGTCGGTCGCAAAGCGGTAAAGGAGACGGGTAAGTCGGGGATACCGGTGGCGTCGGGGAGGGCGACCACCTCAAAAATCGCTGAACGGTGAGGCAAGGGTGGGCCGAGTAAGTCCGCGAAGTCAGAGGATGAGGAGAGTGTTCTCCCGAAATCCGTCGACGACGCGGATTTACACAGTCTGCCCGAATCCGGGGTATCCGGGGTATGTCCCTTAAGCTGGGACAAATCAGATGTAGTGGGGGGTGCCGGATTCGCTGCTGAGTCCGTGGTGACTACTGTCGCTGGCTACTCAACCGAAGGTAGAGCAGCCGATGGCGTGCCAAAGACTGCTGCCGACGTTGAGGGTGCAATCGACGGTAGTAAATCTGCGGGCAATGACGCAAATGAGCCGGCGAAGTCTTTAGGGGGGGAGCTAAGGGGAAAGAGATCTGTGGAGAACTCAGGGGAGAAGGGCGCTGGCGCTGTTGACAGCTGTGGACCACCCGCTGGCACCGAGCTTTCCGGCGGTCAGTCCGCTGGAGGTAAGGCTGCGAGTGGGGGATCCCCTGCAGCTGGAGGGAGCGCTAGTGCTTCGAGAGCTGCCTCTGGAGTGGACGGCTCCTGGGTTGTTGCCCTAAAGAGGATCACCGCTAGCTTTAGCAAGGTGGTCTTTGGAGACAGCGGTGCAGACCTCAAGTCTGCTGAGAGGCTGATGGAGGTTTCCTCAGAATATGAGGCCCTCCTAATGACGGCTATAGCCGAGAATGCCCGACTCCGCGGACAAATTGAGGCGATGTCACTGCGGGGCGTCATGCTGGGAGGTGCATCCCCGCGAAGCGGTGGACCTGCCGCCGCAGATCGTTTGGCGATGCCGCCTCCGGTCACGACGATCCCGGCTGCCATCGTACCTGCGCCTGCTGTCCCAAAGCCGCTCCACACCTGGTCGGCGGTCGTCAAGGGCGGCAAACCCGGGGTCTCTGCAAAAGAGGTAGTGGAGAAGATCAATAAGGAGGTTGGGCCGACACTTGGTGTACGTGTGCACCAAGTGAAACCTGTGCGGTCGGGGGGGGGGGGGGGGGGGGGGGGGGGTAGTTATTCGCCTACCCTCCAAGGAGGAGCGGGATAAAGTCCTCGCCAACAAGAAGTTTTCCGAGGTGGGATTAGAAGTGTGCGAAAACCGGAAGCAAGGCACTAGGGTGATCATTCGGGGGGTTTACGCGCAAATCTCCCCTGATGAATTCATGGAGGAGGTCTTTCGTCTGAACCTCGCGAAGGTTGACCCTGAGTGCCAGAAGTCAGAGGTTAGGCTGATCAGTGGACCTTGGAAGGCAGACGTCGAGGGAGCAACGGTGACCGTCACCCTGGAGGGACCGGACAAGTTAATGTCCCCCCTCTTGGATGCGGGCCGTTGCTACGTCAAATGGTTTTCCTTCCCGGTTCGGCCGGAGAGTCAAACCTATAGCTGCTTCCGCTGTCTGAGTTTTGACCACCAGGTGAGGGATTGTGGGTTGAAGGCTGCCGTCTGTCGGAGGTGCGGACAGGAAGGGCATATTGAGGCAAAGTGCCCTAACGGGGTGCATTGCCGAAATTGTGCATTCAGGGGCAGACCCGCCGCACATCTTATGATGTCGGCGGAATGCCCGACATATGCTGCCGTTGTTGCCCGTGCACTCGCCAGACATTGATGGGTTTAGTCCTTCAACTCAATTGTCAGGGAGCGTACTCCGTTGTGTGTGAATTGGGGGCGCGCATGGCCGAGGAGAGTTGCAGTATTGCCCTGCTCCAGGAACCCTACACTACCAATGGTGTGGTGAGAGGGCTTCCTGGAGGGTTTAGGTCCTTTTGTGATCTTCGGGGCAATGCTGCGGTTGTGGTGAATGAGCCTAATTATGAATGCTTGTTGTTGAATGCGTTTGAATGGGGAATATGTGTGAGCATTGAGGGCTCCTTCGGGAGAGCCGTCTTTGCAAGCATATATTGTAAGTTTGGAGAACCCATGGAACCATACATCCGATACCTCGATACGGTGCTACTACTTGCGAGTAGCACGCCAGTTATCATTGGTGTGGATGCCAATGCCGTATCCCCTATATGGCATAGCAAAATATCCAGGACTTCTCCTGGATATGCTAGTCATGGACGGGGCGAGGCGTTGGGCGAGTGGGTACTCACCTCTCACGTTCATGTTGTGAACGAACCGAGTGGGTGGTACACATTCGATGGGCCCATGGGCAGGAGTGACATTGATGTTACTCTAATGAAAGAGCCAGCAGCGAGAGCGTTCAGTTGCTGATGGAGAGTAAGGGGGGGTGAGGGGATAAGCGATCATAATCTCATTGAGATTGTGGTTGCTCCCCGTACCACCCCGGATATGCTTGGTACGCCTTCCGTAATGGGGTGGCGTACTGCCGGGGCAAATTGGACTCTGTACGGGTTATACGTCGAGCAGGAGGTGACTGATACACCCCTCGATGTATTTGCAGAGCTCCCAGTAGATCAGCAGATTGCCCTCTTGAACGCCTGTATCTGGCGGGTCAATGACAGCATGTTTGAAAGGTGGAAGAAGGAGCGTTTTCGCTGTGTCAGGTGGTGGACGCGCGAACTGACCCAGAAGAGTCACATTTGTGAACATAATGGGTCCTACAGACGGCAATTTGGATAGCTGCACAGATTTTCGAATTAACAAAAACTTTTTCTATTAATTATAAACAAATAGAGTAATATTTGTTAACAAAAATAGGCCTATGCGGCTGTCCATAGGAATCGATTCATATAACTTTTATATGATTTTACGTACGCTAACTATGCGAAACTTCCTGTCAATTGATTGTATGAAAATTTTGTTAGCGTATTAATATATAGATAGTGGATATGCAATATTTCGACCTAAAATCGAAAAAGTTTTTGGCTCGTTTTTTTTTCGTTTAAAATACAACGTGAAATTGTCCGATTCAATCAAATTGCATTGAAATAATAATAAACAAATTTGAAACAAAAGATAATATAATAAAATAAAATAAGATATATCAAAATAAATTAGCATAAAAGACAATATATAAATTTTAATGTAATATCTTTGTAGCAAATTTATTTATTTTTTGTTCACTATAAGACGTGCTATATATAAAATGAGCATAAAATCTGGAAATGCAAAAAACATTTGGGTCAAATTTGCAATTAATTGTACCTCAAATATCGCGGCGCATAAAATAATCATTTGTGATGATCGGTCGACAAAACAAAGATACTTTCCGCGGAACCCGAAGATGCAGGAAACCATAAATATGGAGATAAACGGGCTATTGGAGAAGGGGTGCATCGAGCCATCGCGAAGACCGCATAGTGCACTGATCGTACTCGTAAAGAAGAAGAATAGTAAGAGGAGGTTATGTATAGACTATCGCCAGCTCAACGTACGCTCAGTCCCCAATGCATACCCACTACCGCGGATCAAACACATACTAGATCGGCTAAGAAACGCGAAGTACATAAGTAGCCTGCATCTGAAAAACGGCTAACGGCAGATCCCTATGGAAGAAGGAAGTAAGCAATATACGGCATTTACTGTACCTAGACGCGGGCTATTTCAATGGCGTGATGCCATTAATTTTCATTCAGCACCCGCAACATTTCAACGGGCATTAGATCAAGTTATCGGCCTCGAATTAGAACCGAACGCATTCGCATACCTAGATGACATCATAATTACAAGCTCAACGCTAGAGGAGCATTTTAAACATCCAACGGAAGTGTTTAAACGCCTACGAAAGGCAAATTTAAGAATCATCGCCGAAAAGTGCGAATTTTTCAAGAAGCAACTGAAGTATCTGGGACATGTCGTAAGCGAAAAGGGTATACAAACGGACCCAGAGAAGGAATTTCAAGCACCAACACACGTAAGAGAATTAAGACGATTTTTAGGTATAGCATCTTGGTACCGGCGATTTGCACCAGAGTTTTCAAAAATTGCGCATCCGCTGACAACCATGTTAAAGAAGGGTAACAGATGGAAATGGACCGATACACAAGAAACAGCATTTCAGACACAGAAGAATTCACTCACCGAAGCACCAGTACTGGGTGTCCAGATTTTACACGAAGATTCACATTAAAAACAGACGCGAGCGATTTTGGACTCAACAAAGCAGAAATTAGTTATTCACCCACGGAGAAAGAGTGTTTAGCCATTGTATGAGCTATACGCAAAATGCGACCATATCTGGAGGGCTACGAATTCACGGTAATCACGGACCACTTATCATTTAAATGGTTGAACGCCATCGAAAGTCCTCCGGGACGTATTGCGAGATGGGCGTTGGAGTTGCAACAATACTCGTTCGATGTACAGTACAGGAAAGGTAAGCTGAACGTTGTAGCGGATGCACTGTCACGACAGCCGCAAGACTCAACAGACTGGAACACGCAAACGAAACATCGTGTAAATGGCTTGAAAAAAGGAAGGAGGAAGTTAAACGAAACCCGAAGAAGTTTCCAGACTATATAATTGAAAACGGTCCGTTATATCGGCACATATCAATTCAGATCGACGATCAAGAAGCGATTCCGTAGAAGCTATGTGTAGCGAAACCACAAGGCGGTAAAGTATTACAGGAAATGCATGATAGTCCAAGCGCCGGACACATGGGTATCCGGAAGACAATAGCTCGAGCAGCCACAAGGTACTACTGGCCAGGAATGTTTCGCGATATAAAGCGGTATGTACAACAATGCCCAACCTGTCAAATTTACAAGCCTAATCAACAGCAAGCAGCGGGGAAAATGTTAACCCAAATTCTAGAAGAACCGTGGGCAACGATGTGCGCAGATTTCGTTGGACCATTACCACGTTCAAAGCACGGCAATACCTTGGTTCTAGTATTTCTAGATCCTTTCACCAAGTGGGTAGAGATCGTACCATTACGTAAGGCAACAGCGGATAACCTCATCAAAGCATTTAGAGACCGTATATTATCACGATTTGGAGTTCCGAAGGTCATTATTACAGACAACGGCGCCCAGTTCACGAGCAGACAATTCAAGAGACTCCTTCAAGACTGTGGAGTAAAGCACCAACTACCACCACAAGAGAAAGCAACGGAGAAGGCAAACCGAAACATCAAACGGCTGTTAGCACAATTCACGGGAAAAGAACAACGCAACTGGGACAAGCTATTACCAGAGATAATGTTAGCACTACTACAGCCCGGCTTTCTTGGTACAAGCACGAGAGCCATGGATCCCAAACGCCCTATACGACGAGCGAACATTTGGCACAGGCGAAGCCACAACAACGGCAAATGAAAAGGTAGCGAAAATGAAGTTGATATTTCAAATGGTAGGGAGAAACCAGCAACGTGCATCGGCAGAACAGGCACGACATTATAATTTGCGGAGAAGGAGGTGGAATCCGGCGATAGGGGACAGAGTTTTGGTAAAGGAACACCAGCTGTCTAAGGCAACCGGCAACTTCGGTGCCAAACTAGCACAAAAATTCAGCGGGCCCCATAGAATCACGAATTTTATTTCGCCAGTCATTGTCGAACTGGACAAAACGTTTCAAGACAAGAAGAAAACAGCGCATCTAAGCGAGCTGATACCAACAAAACCCTCCACAGATGCCCATCTACATCTTTGCAAATACAACCGAAGAGTAAAATCACCGACAACTACAAAGGAAGGCATAGTACGAAGAAATCTGATGGCAAATCACAATATGAACAAGTTTCATAAATTTCAATTATTTCTCTAATAATTATTACAACAAATAAGGAAGGTTAAGTTCGGGTATAATCGAACATTACATACTCAGTTGAGAGCTTTGGACACAAAATAAGGGAAAATCACCATGTAGGAAAATGAACCTAGGGTAACCCTGTTGTTGTTGTTGTTGTTGTAGCAATGCTTTGCCCCACCTAACAGCCGCGGCCGATCACAAATTGTCATCAATACCCTCTAACGGGAGTACAAGGAAACTTGCCGTTTCAACAGGGGTGGACCATAAGGGAAGGGGTGTTAGAGGCGTTGGTTCCACATTACAAATAAAGAGATCGTTGGTGTCATGTGGGGACACATTGGATACTTTTCTTTAAGTACTGGATTCACCGGGCAATTCCCGGGATAAAGGTCCGACGCCTGTTTATGGAGATCACCAAGGACCTGCTTGTGTTTTTTCGCTTCATACGGCTGGGTTCTCAGGTGCCGTATTTCCCCAAAATGCTTACGGAGATGACTCCTTAAGCCACTAGGCGGTGCTGGTTCAGCAATCAGATGTCTGTTGGGATGCTCAGGTTTCTGGGTATTCAACAGGAACTGTTTGGTCAGCATCTCAATTCTCTCCCTGATGGTGAGTATTCTCGCCTCATTATGCAGATAAAGCTCTGAGGACATAAGAAGACAGCCCGTGTCGATTATGAGAGCAGTATTTTGGCAAGCCTGTAGTTTCTTCCAGTGGGTAATTTTTAATCTTGGCGACCATATGGGTGACGCGTAGCACGTAATCGGCTGGCTAATTGCTTTGTATGTAGTCATGAGCGTTTCTTTATCTTTTCCCTAGGTAGTGCCAGCGAGGGATTTGAGGATTTTGTTACGGCTCTGAATTCTCGGAAGAATTGCGGCTGCGTGCTCACCAAAATATAGATCCTGATCAAACGTCACACCCAAGATTTTGGGGTGTAGGACAGTCGGTAGCGTAGTGCCATCGACGTGGATGTTCAAAATGGTCGACATTTGGGACGTCCATGTTCTAAATAAGGTCGCGGAAGATTAAGTCGGTGATAATGCCTGGTTTCGCGAGGCGAAAAAACTGTAGAGATCAGGGAGGTAGCTGTTTATTTTATTGCATAGCGCATCGATCTTTGGGCCTGGGCCTGTGGCCATTATTGTGCAGTCATCGGCGTAGGAAACGATTGTGACTCCTTCCGGTGGTGAAGGTAGCTTAGATATATAGAAATTAAACAAAAGTGGGGATAGGACACCACCCTGTGGCACCCCTTGTTTAATTCTCCTTCGCTTTGATGTTTCGTTTCTAAATTGCACCGATGCCTGCCGACCACCCAGATAATTTGCGGTCCACCTTTTAAGACATGGGGGAAGGGTAGACCCTTCCAGGTCTTGCAGTAACGAGCCATGGTTGACCGTATCAAGAGCTTTTGATGGGTCTAGCGCTACGAGTACTGTTCTATGGTGGGGGTATTGATTTAAACCGCAATTTATCTGGGTGCTAATGGCATTTAGCGCGGTGGTAGTGCTATGGAGTTTTCTGAAGCCATGCTGATGAGAGGCTAGCTGCAAATTTGCTTGGAAATAAGGGAGCAAAATGGCTTCAAGCGTCTTTGCTACTGTCGATAGGAGTGATATCGGACGATACGACTCACCTATGTTAGCTGGTTTCCCAGGCTTTAGTAGCGGGACCACCTTGGCCATTTTCCAT
Source organism: Eurosta solidaginis (assembly GCF_040869045.1). Taxonomy (NCBI): domain Eukaryota; kingdom Metazoa; phylum Arthropoda; class Insecta; order Diptera; family Tephritidae; genus Eurosta; species Eurosta solidaginis. The sequence continues at coordinate 115,514,571 of NC_090324.1, forward strand.
TTCTCGGGTATGACGAAGGTGGAAAGAGACAGGTTGAAGACATGCGCTAAATATTTGAAACCCTCTTGCCCTAGGCTTTTAAGCATCGGCATGGATATGCCGTCTGGGCCCACTGCTTTGGATGGTTTAGCGAGACCAATGGCGTCCTCAACCCCTTTAGCGCTGATGGTGATTGGTGATGCGCTGAATTTGTGTTTATGTGCGCGTCTATTGGCTCTCCGTCTATCTTTGTCGACCGTAGGATGCATTATATATTATCGGCAGCAAGCGCTCGCGCATTTTTTCGCATCCGACAGCACTTTGTCGCCAAAGGCGATGGAACCTTTGTCTTTGTGCTTAGTCGGAATCGATAGGGACTTTGCGGTGGACCAAAGTTTACCCACACCGGTAGAGAGGTTCCAACCTCTTAGGTGCTCCTCCCATTTCGCCCGCTTGTGTTCGTCCACAAGCAATCTGATGCGTTGGTTTGTATCCCTTATTTGATGGTCGCCTGGATCAAAGCTGTCTTATAAGGTCACGTTCTCTCGCTAAGTTTGCGGCCTCCGCCGGGAAGTGGGGCCGGATTTCGGGAATTCTCCCGGCGGGAATAAAACGTGCCGAGGCGGATTCAATGACCTTACGGAAGGCACGCTCCCCTTGGCGGGCATCAGTCGGGATAGGGAAGGCAGCAAAGCGGTTGTCTGTAAAAGATTTATATTCTTCCCACTTTCCTTTTTTGAAGTTTATGAAAGTGCGTTTTTCGGTGTCGATGAAGTCGGCGGTACGCTCGAGCGAAATAAGTATGGGCAGGTGGTCGGATGCCAATGTTACAATCGGCTGCCAGTTGACGCAGTTTACGAGTTCTGCGCTCACGATTGAGATATCTGGCGAACTGTGACAGCTTCCTACCATACGTGTGGGGGCGTCTCCGTTTATGGTGCAGAACATCGTTTCTTCTATTTGATCCACAAACATCTCACCCCTACTGTCCGCCCTCAAGTTTGAGTGCCGTAGATCGTGATGGGCATTGAAATCGCCTAAGATAATGCGATTGTTGCCAGTGAGTAAGGCTCTGATATTAGGGCGGTATCCACTGGGGCAACAGGTGGCAGGAGGGATGTAGATGTTGATGATTTCTAGGTTTTCATCGCCTGATCGGACAGATAGGCCTTGACGTTCTAAGACATTGTCCCTGCGGTCGATGGCAGGATCAAATATATAATATTGCACAGAGTGGTGTATGATAAACGCGAGCCCGCCTCCATTTCCACTCTCGCGGTCTTTCCTGTGGACATTATACCCAGAGCAGGTCTGCAATGCAGATCTTGCTGTGAGTTTAGTCTCTTGAATCGCAGCAATGCGGATGTTGTGCCGCTTCATGAAATCGACTATCTCCGTAATCTTCCCAGTTAGTCCATTGCAGTTTACCTGCAGAATTCTGAAGTGCATAAGGGGAGACGCCGCCACTCTGGGGGTAAGTGACAGGTGACTACGTCTGGGTTGTGGAAGGCCAGGATGCAATTGCTGTTGTGGCCCTGGGACTGGGCGTCCTTGGGCAAGCATTGGGGTACCCGGATGATTTGGGTTTGCGACCTGGCAACATGGCGCGATGAAACCCTTCGGGGGGTTGCCGTCGCGGAGACCAGAACATCTAGGAAAGTGGCACCATCCAAGGCAGGAGCTGCATTGGGCGGATGTCGCAAACCTATATATTCTGTGCTGGCAGACGGTGCAAACGGAGGCGGGGACTAAGAGTCTGTTTCCCTGACTTACACGATTGCTGCCGGAAAAGAGGGGGGGAGAAGAAGGGGGCAGGGGCTGATGCTCAGCATTGCTACCGACTCTACTACGAAGGTAGTAGTTATGAGTGGTAGCAGCTGTTTGAGTTGTTGGCGCCGTGGGGCGCGAGCAGCAGCGGGTACTTGTTGTGGCTTGCTGAGCAGCGGGGCTGCTGGAAGTTATTGGGGGGGGGGGGGGGGGGGCGCCTAGGCGTAGACTACGGGATGCCCGTGAACAGCAAGGAGCCACAAAAGATTTATAAAAGTTACGTGGACGTCGGGTTTTGGGATCAAGCACAGAATAACCTGTCCGATGCAACCATCCCTTGCACGAGACACACTGAACAGAGTATGACCGTCCTAAAAAGATTCTTTTCCGGCAGATGCAGCAAAACCATTTCTCAGGACCGGGGTCAGGAGACGGACCCGGATTGGATTCGATGCCTACCCGGAGTAAGAGAATATGGAGAAGTCCTGCTGCCAGGAGCTGCTGGGAGGATGACAATTTGTGGGAGGGACGCAACAAATTAAATGGGGTCACACTGAAATGACAGTCCTTTGGCGGGAAAAATCCCGAGTCGCTCCGATACATAGAACCGACTGCCTTGGGAAGCGTGTTTGTATGACATGGGTAGGAAGGTATTAAAAAGTATTTTAAAAGGGAGTGGGCCATAGTTTTATAGGTGTACGCCATTTCGGGATGCCGCCATAAAGGTGGACCAGGGGTGACTCCAAAATGTGTTTGCACGATACGGGTATCAAATGAAAGGTGTTAGTAAGTATTTTAAAAGGGAGTGGACCTTAGTTCTATAGGTGGACGCCTTTTCGGGATATCGCCATAAAGGTGGACCAGGGGTGACTCTAGAATGTGTATGCACGATATGGGTATCAAATGAAAGGTGTTAATGAGTATTTTAAAAGGGAGTAGGACTTGGTTCTATAGGTGGACGCCTTTTCGGGATATCGCCATAAAGGTGGACCAGGAGTGACTCTAGAATGTGTTTGTACGATATGGGTATCAAATGAAAGGTGGTAATGAGTATTTTAAAAGGGAGTGATCCTTAGTTCTATAGGTGGACGCCTTTCCGAGATATCGCCATAAAGGTGGACCACGGGTTACTCTAGACTGCGTTTGTACGATATGGACATCAAATGAAAGGTATTAATGAGTATTTTAAAAGGGAGTGAGCCTTAGTTCTATAGGTGGACGCCTTTTCGGGATATCGTCATAAAGGTGGACCAGGGGTGACTCTAGAATGTGTTTGCACGATATGGGTATCAAATGAAAGGTGTTAATGAGTATTTTAAAAGGGAGTGGGTCTTAGTTCTATAGGTGGACGCCTTTTCGAGATATCGCCATAAAGGTGGACCAGGAGTGACTCTAGAATGTGTTTGTACGATATGGGTATCAAATGAAAGGTGGTAATAAGTATTTTAAAAAGAGTGAGCCTTAGTTCAATAGGTGGATGCCTTTTCGAGATATCGCCATAAAGGTGGACCAGGGGTGACTCTAGAATGCGTTTGTACGATATGGGTATCAAATGAAAGGTGTTAATAAGTATTTTAAAAGGGAATGGGCCCTAGTTCTATAGGTGGACGCCTTTTCGAGATATCGCCATAAAGGTGTACCAGGAGTGACTCTAGAATGTGTTTGTACGATATAGGTATCAAATGAAAGGCCTTAATAAGTATTTTAAACGGGAGTGGGCCTTACTTCTATAGGTGGACGCCTTTTCGAGATATCGCCATAAAGATGGACCACGGGTGACTCTAGAATGTGCTTGTCCGATATGGGTATCAAATGAAAGTGTTAATGAGTGTTTTAAAAGGGAGTGTGCCTTAGTTCTATAGGTGGACGCCTTTTCGAGATATCGCAATAAGCGTGGATCAGGGGTGACTCTAGAATGTGTTTGCACGATATGGGTATCAAATGAAAGGTGTTAATGAGTATTTTAAAAGGGTGTGGGCCTTAGTTCTATAGGTGGACGACTTTTCGAGATATCGCCATAAAGGTGGACCAGGAGTGATTCTAGAATGTGTTTGTACGATATGGGTATCAAATGAAAGGTGGTAGTAAGTATTTTAAAAGGGAGTGGGCCTTAGTTCTATAGGTGGACGCCTTTTGGAGATATCACAATAAAGGTGGACCAGGGGTGACTCTAGAATGTGTTTGTACGATAGGGGTATCAAATGAAAGGTGGTACTGCGTATTTTAAAAGGGAGTGATCCTTAGTTCTATAGGTGGACGCCTTTCCGAGATATCGCCATAAAGGTGGACCACGGGTTACTCTAGACTGCGTTTGTACGATATGGACATCAAATCAAAGGTGTTAATGAGTATTTTAAAAGGGTGTTGGCCTTAGTTCTATAGGTGGACGCCTTTTCGAGATATCGCCATAAAGGTGGACCAGGGGTGACTCTAGAATATGTTTGCACGATATGGGTATCAAATTAAAGGTGGTAATGAGTATTTTAAAAGGGAGTGGGCCTTAGTTCTATAGGTGGACGCCTTTTCGAGATATCGCCATAAAGGTGGACCAGGGGTGACTCTATAATGTGTTTGTACGATATGGGTATCAAATTAAGGTACTAATTAGGGCTTTAAAAGGGAGTGGTGATAGTTGTATATGTGAAGGCGTTTTCGAGATATCGACCAAAATGTGGACCAGGGTGACCCAGACCTTCATCTGTCGGGTACCGCTGATTTATTTATATATGTAATACCACGAACAGTATTCCTGCCAAGATTCCAAGGGATTTTGATTCCGCCCTGCAGAACTTTTTCATTTTATTTTACTTAATATGGAAGGTGCCTCACCCATTTTACAAAGTTTTTTTCTTAAGTTATATTTTGCGTCAATAAACCAATCCAATTACCAGGTTTCGTCCCATTTTCCATATTTGGTATAGAATTATGGCATTTTTTTAATTTTTCGTAATTTTCGATATCAAAAAAGTAGGCGTGGTCATAGTCGGATTTCGGCCATTTTTTACACCAAGATAAGGTGAGTACAGATAAGTACGTGAGCTAAGTTTAGTAAAGATATATCAATTTTTGCTCAAGTTATCGTGTTAACGGCCGAGCGGAAGGATAGACGGTAGATTATGTATAAAAACTGGTCGTGGCTTCAGCTGATTTCGCCCGTTTTCACAGAAAACAGTTAACGTCTATGCTCCTACCAAATTTCACAAGGATTGGTAAATTTTTGTTCGACTTATGGCATTAAAAGTATTCTGGAAAGATTAAATGGAAAAGGGCGGAGCCACGCCCATTTTGAAATTTTCTTTTTTGTTTTGTATTTTGTTGCACCATATCATTGCTGGAGTTGAATTTTGACATAATTTACTTATATACTGTAAAGATATTCAATTTTTTGTTAAAATTTGACTTATAAAAAAATTTTTTTTTTAAAAGTGGGCATGTTCGTATTCCGATTTTATTAATTATGATTTAGCACACATATAGTAATAGGAGTAAGGTTCCTGCCAAGTTTCATCATGATATCTTCAACGACTGCCAAATTACAGCTTGCAAAACTTTGAAATTAACTTCTTTTAAAAGTGGGCGGTGCCACACCCATTGTCCAAAAATTTTACTAATTTTATATTCTGCGTCCTAAGATCAACCCACGTACCAAGTGTTATCGCTATAGCCGTCTTTGGTAATGAATTATCGCACTTTTTCCGTTTTTCAAAATTTTCGATATCGAAAAAGTGGGCGTGGTTATAGTCTGATACATTTGCGGCATTATGCATCATGAACTTCTATGCCAATGCATTTTTATGAACCGACCACACGCAGTCATAGCATAATCATATTACAATATTATGCGACATAAATTACATTTACCCGACACAGCGGGAAGCCAACATCAATTGAATGCCGAATACGAAACCCTTGTCATTTAACACCTTAACATTTTTGCTCAGTCACTCACCCCGGTCAATACACTTGCCGATCGTCAGTGTTAGTTTGTCACCAAAATATTCACACACAACTAATTTACATTGTTTACTTTGTTAATGTGAATCAACCAAATATTCACACACAAACATTTTACATGGTTTACATAAATAGCAATCTGCTGACTCTGCATACAATTATTACAAATGTACATATTTTTAGTTTGTTAGTATTAGAATAATTATGAATGTGTAGGTTAAGAAATTATGTATAAAAGAGAAAGAATTTCTTTAGTAAAATTAATTATTGTCAGACATTGAAGCTGAAACATTCCTCTTATTAATTTTAATATTTCACATTGTTCAGATGGCCTTTAGCATGAGGCCTATTGGGTTTTGAGGTTCGTCCGTGAGGACAGACGGATTTAGCTTGGTGGCCTAAACAAATATAAAAAAGCGAAAACTTTTCGATTAGGAATTGATATTTTTTCCATAAATTATAGAATACTATTCTATAATAAATTTATAAGATAATCCCCAAACTCATCCCAGAACTATCTCATTAAAAGATAGTACTAGTACTTTTAACATTGTACTGTCCTTCGAAATGACAATTGGCTCCTTCTGCAGACCTTTTGAATGCGTTTTTAACTAGTTCAGTCCTAGATGGCTCTAAAATAGTCGTAGCCTTCGATTTATCACTTTATATACAAATAGCTCAAATTTTAGCGCTGTTAGTACAGCGGTGGCTACAAACTGTCCCGCTATGCATCCTACTATCACCAACATTGTGAATGATGACAAAGTGTGATCTCTTATCTGTCAACTGCCTGTTCAATATGGCTACTTTTCAGCGTTTTGACAGGCTGTTCAATATGGCGGCGCCTATCTTCAGCGGGTGATAGAAAGAGATACAGAATGAGACAGCGATAGTCAAATACGAATCAGGTGATCCAATCACTTTGGAATTTTGACGTTTATGCAGAATAGATCACACTTTGTCATCATTCACAATGATCACCAGTTCATAGGTAATCACTAAACCTGTAGTGCGAAACTGTTTCTATGCGGGACTGCCTCCCCTTTCACTGCAGGGTGATGCTCTTATAGCAAATACCCATGTATTATTATTTTGATTACAGTTTCTCTTGTAGGTACTTAGAATAATTTAATGGGTACAAATAATTTTAGGAACCGCAGAAAAAACTTTCCGGAGCGCAATCACGACAGCGAAAACGAGAAAAAGAGGGACAGAAGAAGCAATTGGTGGCTTCTTTAAAGAAATTTTTAAATAAGCCAGAAAATAAAGAAACGGAATGTCAAGAAAATGTTGACGAAGCCTTAAAAAACGCAGCTTTAAATCAAGAAGCTATGGACCTATCTGAACAAATAGATATGTGTTCTTCAGAAGGAGAGTACAGTGAAACCGGAAAAAGTACTTCTGAGGAACCTGTAAGCAATTTCCCGGCGTCAACTGTAATTTGTAGCAATTTAGTTTGTGGTGATGATTACGGCCTGCCAGTATGTATTTCTAATGATCTTGTAAATATTTTAGTTAGTCGTGAGTCTACATATGTGTCAAACTTCAACTTTCCTATAAATGACGATGGAAGAAAATTCACAGACAATTACTACTACAGAAATCTTGCCAATGGAGAAAAAGTTATACGAGAATGGCTTGTTTACTCCACTTCAAAAGATTCTGTCTATTGTTTTTGTTGTAAAATATTTGGTAAATCTATTAGTAGTTTATCTTCTTTGAACGGTTTTCTTGATTGGCAGCATTTATCATTAACCTTGAAAATACACGAAACAAGCGCTTACCACAGTGAAAATGTAAAATCGTGGTTACAATTGAATAATATGTTAAAAAATAAAGCTACCGTAATTCAAATGCAACTGCGACTATTAGTATCGAAAAAACACAATGGTGCGACGTGCTAGAAATAATCATAGCTGTTATCAAGCTTTTATCTAGACAGTGCCTGGATTTCCGGGGGTCGTCAAATATATTACATAAACCTGATAATGGTAATTTTCTAAAAGCAATCGAAATGATAGCATCCTTTGATACAGTAATACGGGAACATATTCACACAATTCAATCCTCAAAATTAGATTCAGGTCGTATTACTCTCTTTTTAGGAGATCAAATTCAGAATTAAAAAATTGATATTCTCGGCACGACTATAAAAAATTATGTACTGAACAACGTGAGAGAATGAAAATATTTCTCATTATATTGGACTGCACACCACATGCATGTCACACTGAACAAATTACAGTTGTACTGAGGCATGTTCTGATAAATCGCAAAACCAAAAATTTTGAGATATGTGAAAATATCGTTGGTTTCTGTCCGATCACCAGTTCCACAGGTGAAGGTTTATTCCATTTTGTTTTGGATTTATTTTCACAATTAAAACTCAACATTCAAAACCTACGCGGTCAAGGTTATGATAATGGTTCTAATATGGGTGGAAAACACAATGGACTACAAAAAAAATTTTGCAAATCAATAATCGCGCATTTTATGTCCCATGCTCGACTCATAGCCTTAATTTGGTAGTGAACGATGCAGCAAATATAACACACGAAACTGTTAATTTATTTAATATAATTCAATAAATTTACGTTTTCTTTTCACCGTCAATAAAAAGTGGTCGATAATTTGCAAACATTTGCCAGATTTAAAATTAAAAGCTTTAAGTGCCACGCGATGGTCTAGCCGAATCGATGCAGCTAAGCCCTTAAGGTACCACCTCGAAAAAATATTTGACGCCTTGCTGGAAATATCTGGTAATTCTTCGGAATCGGATTGCAATATTTCTTATAAAGCTCATTCGCTTGCTCTTAATACTCAAAATTATAGATTTATTTGCTCGGTAGTAATTTGGATCGTAATTTTAAACGAAATTAATGCTTTGAGTAAAATGATGCAGAGTCCCACAATGAATAGGCAAATCTGTTCTAATCTTATAATAAAATTGATTGCTAAGTTCACAAAATATCGCACGGATAAACACTTTCAAATTGTTCTAGCAGAAGCTTCCAAAGTGGCTCAAGAACTTAATGATGAAGCAGATTTTCCACCAGTAAATACCAAGAAAAAAACCAACTCAATTTCAATATGAGCAGAATGATGAAGTAATCATGGACCCCAAAATTAAATATAAAGTAGAGTTTTTTTTAGAAACTTAGATCAAGCAATAACTTCTGTAAAGGAAAGATTCGAGGAGTTACAAACGTTTACTGACGTATTTGGCTTTATTAACGATAATTTATTTATTACAAATTATTATTGGCCTTTAATCTATAAATTTATTAAATTATTTTGTAAGCTCGAGGCCTTATCCAAATAAAACACAGTGTTATACTTTGTATTTGTATTTTCGGTATTTCGACTTCAGTCTGAAGTCATCATCAGGACTGTGAAACAAAAACAATAATTATAACATATTCAAAAAATTCAGCATAAAACAAATACCACTCACAATTGAGTATGTTATACAAACTAACCATATGTTGGAGACAAATAATCATACAAAAATATAAACAATATTTTAAAACACCGTAAATGTAAATAAAATTTTTGCAAAAACAAAAGTGCATCGAGTGGCTAAAAGTACGAAAAACAATCATTCATTTATACATATATCATCTCATTTCCTTATTGTTATTGCTATATGAAAAATTTCCAAAATAAATCGTTTATTATAATTTGTAAAATTGCTATATTATCGAAGTCTGGCTAATGCCACGTATCTTTACAATGGGATGACAAGGCCGTCTTATTTTCCGAATAATTGTTTCTTAACTTAATATTAGATCTGTGAGCGGAAATCGTTGTCTTGAGTTTTAATTTTGTTGTCCCCACATAAATCTTGTCGAATACGTGGGACCCGTCACCATTAAATGGAATTCTATAAACCAGGTCGGATTTCTTATGCTTTGTTGTTTTATCTTTTGTACTGCTGTAGACCTGTCTAAGAGTGTGATTATATGTCGATGCTATCAGGTATTTTTCCCGATTGTAAAGATTTGAGTATTTTATTCGATTCGTTACGCCCGGGATATGTACTACTAATTTATATATTTTATCTCCCGAAGTTTGTCTAGTTCTCTCATTGTTCAACCTGATCACGCAATCTCTATGCAATTTGTTGATTAACTGTATGGGGAATTCATTGATTTTCAGAGTTTCTTTGACAATGTCGATATATAAAGGGCTCAGTGAACTTCGAACTTCTACTTGCATCTAATCTAACTTCACTGTCTTCTAAGAGATCGCTGAGGTAAAACACCCCCTGCTGATCTCTACAGTCGGTTGGAGTAAAAACCTCCTACCGAATATAACTAGACGCAAATGAGGTGGAAACCCTCAGGTGCGTATCTGATCTGTGGTAGAAACCCACGGACTCGTATAACTGTCTCCTGAGTAAGTAGACCCTAACTTTGGACAGGATCAAGTACCCCTTACCACTGGTAGGGGAAGTACCTGATTTGAACAAATTTTTCCTCGTAGAAATTGGAAATTGGAGCCCATGGAAAAAGTTCCCTAACCTTCAGCAGTATCTGGTACCCCTTACCACTGCTGGAGGGACGTACCAGACTTACAAAAGATCTTAAGCCTAGAAAATGGACGGTCACTTTAAATTTACGTAGTATCTGATACATCTTAACACTGGTGGGCGGAAATACCAGGCTGACGCAAATATTTCACTTTTATCACAAAAAAGGGGTTTATCACTCCCACACAGACACTTTGTTCACCAAAAAAAATAGTGCCCGCTGAAATGACTACGTACCTTTTGCTCTCGTGAAGATGGATTGTTTTTTGCCGGATGCCGCTGGGCTCTGTTACTGCCAAGTATGGTATCACTTTCATTGCTGTTTACGTAGGTGCTGATTGCAATTACGATTCGCTGATCGGAAAGAGCATATGCATATTATAATAGTCAGGCAGAGGTATGCCCGCTAATATGAAAGTTCAAACGTGTGTACATATTACAATAGTCCGGCAGAGGTATGCCCGTTAATATGTATGATAATATGTATGTACATATTCTTCTCTGTTGGCAAAGGTATGCTTGCGCATAATGGTAGAAGCAAGTAAAGAAATGCATGAATAGTAACATTGGTTCATTGCACTAGTTCACGGACATGTTCGTGCATGTTTTGTTGGTAGAGGCAAACTACACACTTGTCTGCCAAAAGATGAATGCCTTAGCATTAGGCTTAGTGCGCGTAAGTTGAGCGCCTTAGTGTTCACATAGAAAATGTATGCCTTAGTATTAGGCTTAGCCTCGCTAAGTGAACGCCTTAAACTTCCCTCTGCCTTATATAAGGTTTATGCCATTGTTCAGATAGCCTTTAGCAATAGGCCTATTGGGTTTTGAGGTTCGTCCGTGAGGACAGATGGATTTAGATTGGTGGCCTAAACAAATATAAACAAGTAAGGAAGGCTAAGTTCGGGTGTAACCGAACATAACATACTCAGTTGAGAGCTATGGAGACAAAATAAGGAAAATCAATCTGGGGTAACCCTGGAATGTGGTTGTATAACATGTGTATCAAATGAAAGGTATTAAAGAGTATTTTAAGAGAGAGTAGGCCATAGTTCTATGGATGAACGCCATTTAGGGATATCGCCATAAAGGTAGACCAGGGCTGACTCTAGAATTTGTTTGTACGATATGGGTATCAAATGAAAGGTGTTACTGAGCATTTTAAGAGGGAGTGGGCCTTAGGTCTATCGGTGGACGCCTTTTCGAGATGTCCCCATTAAGGTGGACCAGGGGTGATTCTATAATGTGTTTGTACGATATGGGTATCAAATGAAAGCTGTTAATGAGTATTTTGAAAAGGAGTGATCCTTAGTTCCATAGGTGAACGCCGTTTCGAGATATCGCCATAAAGGTGGACCAGGGGTGTCTCTAGAATATGTTTGTACGATATGGGAATCAAATGAAAGGTGTTACTGAGCATTTTAAGAGGGAGTAGGCATTAGGTCTATAGGTGGACGCCTTTTCGAGATATCGCCATTAGGGTGGGCCAGGGGTGACTCTAGAATGTTTGTACGGTATGGGTATCAAACGAAAGGTGTTACTGAGCATTTTAAGAGGGAGTGGGCATGAGGTCTATAGGTGGACGCCTTTTCGAGATATCGTCATTAGGGTGGGCCAGGGGTGACTCTAGAATGTGTTTGTACGATATGTGCATCAAACGAAAGGTGTTACTGAGCATTTTAAGAGGGAGTGGGCATTATGTCTATAGGTGGACGCCCTTTCGAGATATCGCCATTAGGGTGGGCCAGGGGTGACTCTAGAATGTTTGTACGATATGGGTATCAAACGAAAGGTGTTACTGAGCATTTTAAGAGGGAGTGGGCATTAGGTCTATAGGTGGACGCCTTTTCGAGATATCGCCATTAGGGTGGGCCAGGGGTGACTCTAGAATGTGTTTGTACGATATGGGTATCAAATGAAAGGTGGTAAGGAGTATTTTAAAAGGGAGTAATCCTTAGTTCTATAGGTGGACGCCTTTTCGAGATATCGCCATAAAGGTGGACCAAGGGTGACTCTAGAATGTTTGTACGATATGGGTATCAAACGAAAGGTGTTACTGAGCATTTTAAGAGGGAGTGGGCATTAGGTCTATAGGTGGACGCCTTTTCGAGATATCGCCATTAGGGTGGGCCAGGGTGACTCTAGAATGTGTTTGTACGATATGGGTATCAAATGAAAGGTGGTAAAGAGTATTTTAAAAGGGAGTAATCCTTAGTTCTATAGGTGGACGCCTTTTCGAGATATCGCCATAAAGCTGGACCAAGGGTGACTCTAGAATGTTTGTACGGTATGGGTATCAAACGAAAGGTGTTACTGAGCATTTTAAGAGGGAGTGGGCATTAGGTCTATAGGTGGACGCCTTTTCGAGACATCGCCATTAGGGTGGGCCAGGGTGACTCTAGAATGTGTTTGTACGATATGGGTATCAAATGAAAGGTGGTAATGAGTATTTTAAAAGGGAGTAATCCTTAGTTCTATAGGTGGAGGCCTTTTCGAGATATCGCCATTAGGGTGGGCCAAGTGTGACTCTACAATGTTTGTACGATATGGGTATCAAACGAAAGGTGTTACTGAGCATTTTAAGAGGGAGTGGGCATTAGGTCTATAGGTGGACGCCTTTTCGAGATATCGCCATTAGGGTGGGACAGGGGTGACTCTAGAATGTTTGTACGATATGGGTATCAAACGAAAAGTGTTACTGAGCATTTTAAGAGGGAGTGGACATTAGGTGTATAGGTGGACGCCTTTTCGAGATATCGCCATTAGGGTGGGCCAGGGGTGACTCTAGAATGTTTGTACGATATGGGTATCAAACGAAAGGTGTTACTGAGCATTTTAAGAGGGAGTGGACATTAGGTCTATAGGTGGACGCCTTTTCGAGATATCGCCATTAGGGTGGGCCAGGGTGACTCTAGAATGTGTTTGTACGATATGGGTATCAAACGAAAGGTGTTACTGAGCATTTTAAGAGGGAGTGGACACTAGGTCTATAGGTGGACGCCTTTTCGAGATATCGCCATTAGGGTGGGCCAGGGGTGACTCTAGAATGTTTGTACGATATGGGTATCAAACGAAAGCTGTTACTGAGCATTTTAAGAGGGAGTGGGCATTAGGTCTATAGGTGGACGCCTTTTCGAGATATCGCCATTAGGGTGGGCCAGGGGTGACTCTAGAATGTTTGTACGATATGGGTATCAAACGAAAGGTGTTACTGAGCATTTTAAGAGGGAGTGGACACTAGGTCTATAGGTGGACGCCTTTTCGAGATATCGCCATTAGGGTGGGACAGGGGTGACTCTGGTATGTTTTTGTACGATATGGATATCAAATTAAAGGTATTAATGAGGGTTTTAAAAGCGAGTGGCCCTTAGATGTATATGTGAAGGCGTTCTCGCGATATCGACCAAAATGTGGACCAGGTGATCCAGAAAATCATCTGTCGGGTACTGCTAATTTATTTATACATGCAATACCACTAACAGTATTCCTGCCAAGATTCCAAGGGCTGTTGATTTCGCCTTGTAGAACTTTTTCATTTTCTTCTACTTAATATGGTAGGTGTCACACCCATTTTACAAAGTTTTTTACAAAGTTATATTTTGCGTCAATAAACCAATCCAGTTACCATATTTCATCACTTTTTTCGTATTTGGTATAGAATTATGGCATTTTTTTCATTTTTCGTAATTTTCGATATCGATAAAGTGGGCGTGGTTATGGTCAGATTTCGCCCATTTTTTATACCAAGAAAAAGCGAGCTCAGGTAAGTACGTGGGCTAAGTTTAGTGAAGATATATCGGATTTTGCTCAAGTTATTGTGTTAATGGCCGAGCGGAAGGACAGACGGTGGACTGTGTATAAAAACTGGGCGTGGCTTCCACCGATTTCGCCCATTTTCACAGAGAACAGTTACCGTCATAGAATCTATGCTCCTACCAAATTTGAGAAGGATTGGTAAATTTTTGTTCGACTTATGGCAATAAAAGTATTCTAGACAAACTAAATGAAAATGGGCGGAGCCACGCCCATTTTGAAATTTTCTTTTATTTTTGTATTTTGTTGCATCATATCATTACTGGAGTTGAATTTTGACTTAATTTACTTATATACAGTAAAGATATTAAATTTTTTGTTAAAATTTGAATTTAAAAAATTTTTTTTTTAAAAAGTGGGCGTGTTCTTCATCCAATTTTGCTAATTTTTACTTAGCACATATAGAGTAATAGTGGTAACGTTCCTGCCAAATTTCATCATGATATCTTCAACGACTGCCAAATTACAGCTTGCAAAACTTTTAAATTACCTTCTTGTAAAAGTGGGCGGTGCCACGCCCATTGTCCAAAATCTTACTAATTTTCTATTCTGCGTCATAACGTCAACCCATCTACCAAGTTTCGTCGCTTTATCTGTCTTTTGTAATGAGTTATCGCACTTTTTCGGTTTTTCGAAATTTTCGATATCGAAAAAGTGGGCGTGGTTATAGTCCGATATCGTTCATTTTAAATAGCGATCTGAGATGAGTGCTCAGGAACCTACATACCAAATTTCATCAAGATACCTCAAAATTTACTCAAGTTATCGTGTTAACGGACGGACGGACGGACGGACGGACGGACGGACGGACGGACGGACGGACGGACGGACGGACATGGCTCAATCAAATTTTTTTTCGATCCTGATTATTTTGATATATGGAAGTCTATATCTATCTCGATTCCTTTATATATGTACAACCAACCGTTATCCAATCAAACTTAATATACTCTGTGAGCTCTGCTCAACTGAGTATAAAAATCGAAAACTTTTCGATTAAGAATCGATATCTTTTCCATAAATTATAGAACACTAATCTATAATAAATTTATAAGAGAATCCCCAAACTCATCCCAGAACTATCTCATTAAAAGACAGTACTAGTACATACTTTTAACATTGTGATGTCCTACGAAATGACAATTGGCTCCTTCTGCAGACGTTATGACCGCGATTTATCACTTCCCTTCAGTGAAAATGGAGACAGTCCCTTGAATGCACTAGTTCAGCGCTACCAATTTGAAGGCTGTTTGTGAACTAGTGCGCAAGGAATGCGACGGGGGGCATTCAAATTGCTACTAATGTATGTATATCGAATTATTCAAACTATAGGCTGTTGATAAAAGTATCGATTATGTACGCGCTCTAGTATCAGCTATATTTGCTCATACCTAATGTATATTCTCGCAGGGTGCGTGGCACGGAGAATATATATATGTAAAAAAGAAATAAAAGGCAAATGGTTGTATTAGTATGATGACAATAATTAGTTATATTTTGTGTTAAGTTGGCACAATTAATTTACCTTGTTTGTGATGTGGCGAGACCGCAGCAGTTGACTTTGTTCCTTCGTGGTTGAAATTGAACAGAAAATGGAAGTTGATCTCCGTGTTGTCGAACCGGAGATCGTGCGGGGTTTTCCAAGGGATATTTTTATCCGATGGAAAACTCAGTTACCCGTGTTAGCGTTGAATATATGTGAACATACATGAATGTGTATGCATGTGGGTGTGCAGTACATGAAAGGATGTATGAATGTATTTGCACTAAATAAGTTATGTATTAAAGTGGCCGTGTTTGCAGTATAAAAATATTTAGGTCCTGACCTAAACATGCCGGCCCCCTTGCGGTAAGCAACATCTTAAAATGAAGGAAGGTCATGCTGAAGCTGTCACGCACACGTATTACTTAAAACTAGATACAATATGTTTGTATTATTGAGTGAAAATTTGTTGGCTGATCACGTTCGGACTTGGTTGCATATAGTAGCCGCTGTAGGAAAAAGAAGCAACATATTAAAGCTGAAAACAAGAACGGGTTATAATTCAACGCACATTATACAGTATACATATTTGGACTGTATTTATTTGTATTTATCTCTTTTGTGTTCCGAGATTTTTCGTAGTCTGGACGTCTCCGTTCCAGATTTCGACGAATGTAAATTAATTTACCATCTGCACAAACAGGCCAAGTCTCTGTTCCAGATTTTAACTTTATAAGGTTAAATGTTATATCCAGACGAAGAGGACGTGTCTCCGTGCAAGATTGGATTTATTTTGTTATATTATGTGACAATTAATTTTCCATCTGGACAAAGAGGCCAAGTCTCTGTTCCAGATTTTAACTTTATGAGGTTAAATGTTATATCCAGACGAAGAGGACGTGTCTCCGTGCCAGATTGGATTTATTTTGTTATATTATATTTGTATTTTAATTTTCGTTTTATTTAAAAAAAAACTAATTTTGGTTGGGTGGCGAACGCTGAATGGCATATGTATATGAATATCTTTTTTATTCGTATTGACCCTCTGACAGGCGCTTATAGCATATGGGTTGTCTAAAGTTCGTGCAGTGATGCATTTGCAATAGCGAAAACGAATGACCGCGTGAGCGCACAACTGTTCATCAACGGGTTATTGATCACTTTCTAAATGCTCCCTGAGTACATCCTATCTCTTCTTTATATTAAATTTCGTGTTTCTGCATTGGAATCATACAAAGAAAATGAATTAATTACACTTGCGAGTGATCAATTCATAATTTCTACTGAATACCATAAATAAAAATTTGTATATTAAAATCTGATTGGAAATTTATAATTTGTTTTTTTATTTTGTGATTTAATTTGTCACAAAGTTTCCTGCAACCCAAGAAAGTTTCGCATTTTCCAACTAAATTTGTGGATTTCGGTAAAAATATGGTAGTTGAAAAAATTTTTGTTGCGAAAAAATTCAAACCTTTCGAGTTTTGAACGATTTTCTTGCAATTCGCACTTATTTTGCAATATTTTTCAATAAAGTATTCGTGAAATCAGTAATTACAAACATTGAAAAAAAATTGGAACGGATCATGTTCCACTAAAACACACATATTGGTGTAAAAAAAAAATGAAATGTCCTGTAAATGACAAAAGCGAAATGTAAACATGCCGGTAAGTAAACATAGAGGAATGTTGAAATTTACACTAATTGTATGATTTAACTAACTTGTATTTACTTTTCTTTTCAGATTATGTCAATTAAATGATGTCCCTGTGTGTACATATGTATGTATATACACTATGCTGCAATTAACACCCAAGAAGGGATTTATGTTGCAGCATTACCGGTCGCTGCACAGGCAACAACAACAAAGAGTAGGCAAGAAAAAACCTTAAGGACTAATTAATGGAGTTCGTCCACCAGGTTTGCATATTTTAATTGATTAGGAAATCCGGAAATAAATGCTTTGGAAAATAAGCACATTATTTGTAATGTTTTTGGTTCATTTGCTGTGCCTAACAATACCCTACAAAAATGTATTTTGTTATTATTATGAGAAATAAGAAAGCAATTAAACTCTAAAAATATTATTTTCGATTCCGGTTTAAAATAAATACGTAAATTTGTTTGCAATTTCAATGCTACGCATTATTAACACTCTGAACGAGTGGTGGGTTTATACCCGATTGCATGTGAGGTTTATACCTACTAGCGAATTTGGTTTTTAATGAAAAATAATGGAACTTAATAAGAAAAAAATGCTTATGTATTGTAGTTGTCTAATTACGTCAACTTGACGTGAACTTTTGTCAAGTTGTTGTAGTTGTACCTTGTAATTGAAACATTATTATACCGTTTTGTATTTAGGTACATTTTGATGAAGAAAATAAAGATGGTCGATTTTTGAAATAACAAGTAAGGAAGGCTAAGTTCGGGTGTAACCGAACATAACATACTCAGTTGAGAGCTATGGAGACAAAATAAGGAAAATCAATCTGGGGTAACCCTGGAATGTGGTTGTATAACATGTGTATCAAATGAAAGGTATTAAAGAGTATTTTAAGAGAGAGTAGGCCATAGTTCTATGGATGAACGCCATTTAGGGATATCGCCATAAAGGTAGACCAGGGCTGACTCTAGAATTTGTTTGTACGATATGGGTATCAAATGAAAGGTGTTACTGAGCATTTTAAGAGGGAGTGGGCCTTAGGTCTATCGGTGGACGCCTTTTCGAGATGTCCCCATTAAGGTGGACCAGGGGTGATTCTATAATGTGTTTGTACGATATGGGTATCAAATGAAAGCTGTTAATGAGTATTTTGAAAAGGAGTGATCCTTAGTTCCATAGGTGAACGCCGTTTCGAGATATCGCCATAAAGGTGGACCAGGGGTGTCTCTAGAATATGTTTGTACGATATGGGAATCAAATGAAAGGTGTTACTGAGCATTTTAAGAGGGAGTAGGCATTAGGTCTATAGGTGGACGCCTTTTCGAGATATCGCCATTAGGGTGGGCCAGGGGTGACTCTAGAATGTTTGTACGGTATGGGTATCAAACGAAAGGTGTTACTGAGCATTTTAAGAGGGAGTGGGCATGAGGTCTATAGGTGGACGCCTTTTCGAGATATCGTCATTAGGGTGGGCCAGGGGTGACTCTAGAATGTGTTTGTACGATATGTGCATCAAACGAAAGGTGTTACTGAGCATTTTAAGAGGGAGTGGGCATTATGTCTATAGGTGGACGCCCTTTCGAGATATCGCCATTAGGGTGGGCCAGGGGTGACTCTAGAATGTTTGTACGATATGGGTATCAAACGAAAGGTGTTACTGAGCATTTTAAGAGGGAGTGGGCATTAGGTCTATAGGTGGACGCCTTTTCGAGATATCGCCATTAGGGTGGGCCAGGGGTGACTCTAGAATGTGTTTGTACGATATGGGTATCAAATGAAAGGTGGTAAGGAGTATTTTAAAAGGGAGTAATCCTTAGTTCTATAGGTGGACGCCTTTTCGAGATATCGCCATAAAGGTGGACCAAGGGTGACTCTAGAATGTTTGTACGATATGGGTATCAAACGAAAGGTGTTACTGAGCATTTTAAGAGGGAGTGGGCATTAGGTCTATAGGTGGACGCCTTTTCGAGATATCGCCATTAGGGTGGGCCAGGGTGACTCTAGAATGTGTTTGTACGATATGGGTATCAAATGAAAGGTGGTAAAGAGTATTTTAAAAGGGAGTAATCCTTAGTTCTATAGGTGGACGCCTTTTCGAGATATCGCCATAAAGCTGGACCAAGGGTGACTCTAGAATGTTTGTACGGTATGGGTATCAAACGAAAGGTGTTACTGAGCATTTTAAGAGGGAGTGGGCATTAGGTCTATAGGTGGACGCCTTTTCGAGACATCGCCATTAGGGTGGGCCAGGGTGACTCTAGAATGTGTTTGTACGATATGGGTATCAAATGAAAGGTGGTAATGAGTATTTTAAAAGGGAGTAATCCTTAGTTCTATAGGTGGAGGCCTTTTCGAGATATCGCCATTAGGGTGGGCCAAGTGTGACTCTACAATGTTTGTACGATATGGGTATCAAACGAAAGGTGTTACTGAGCATTTTAAGAGGGAGTGGGCATTAGGTCTATAGGTGGACGCCTTTTCGAGATATCGCCATTAGGGTGGGACAGGGGTGACTCTAGAATGTTTGTACGATATGGGTATCAAACGAAAAGTGTTACTGAGCATTTTAAGAGGGAGTGGACATTAGGTGTATAGGTGGACGCCTTTTCGAGATATCGCCATTAGGGTGGGCCAGGGGTGACTCTAGAATGTTTGTACGATATGGGTATCAAACGAAAGGTGTTACTGAGCATTTTAAGAGGGAGTGGACATTAGGTCTATAGGTGGACGCCTTTTCGAGATATCGCCATTAGGGTGGGCCAGGGTGACTCTAGAATGTGTTTGTACGATATGGGTATCAAACGAAAGGTGTTACTGAGCATTTTAAGAGGGAGTGGACACTAGGTCTATAGGTGGACGCCTTTTCGAGATATCGCCATTAGGGTGGGCCAGGGGTGACTCTAGAATGTTTGTACGATATGGGTATCAAACGAAAGCTGTTACTGAGCATTTTAAGAGGGAGTGGGCATTAGGTCTATAGGTGGACGCCTTTTCGAGATATCGCCATTAGGGTGGGCCAGGGGTGACTCTAGAATGTTTGTACGATATGGGTATCAAACGAAAGGTGTTACTGAGCATTTTAAGAGGGAGTGGACACTAGGTCTATAGGTGGACGCCTTTTCGAGATATCGCCATTAGGGTGGGACAGGGGTGACTCTGGTATGTTTTTGTACGATATGGATATCAAATTAAAGGTATTAATGAGGGTTTTAAAAGCGAGTGGCCCTTAGATGTATATGTGAAGGCGTTCTCGCGATATCGACCAAAATGTGGACCAGGTGATCCAGAAAATCATCTGTCGGGTACTGCTAATTTATTTATACATGCAATACCACTAACAGTATTCCTGCCAAGATTCCAAGGGCTGTTGATTTCGCCTTGTAGAACTTTTTCATTTTCTTCTACTTAATATGGTAGGTGTCACACCCATTTTACAAAGTTTTTTACAAAGTTATATTTTGCGTCAATAAACCAATCCAGTTACCATATTTCATCACTTTTTTCGTATTTGGTATAGAATTATGGCATTTTTTTCATTTTTCGTAATTTTCGATATCGATAAAGTGGGCGTGGTTATGGTCAGATTTCGCCCATTTTTTATACCAAGAAAAAGCGAGCTCAGGTAAGTACGTGGGCTAAGTTTAGTGAAGATATATCGGATTTTGCTCAAGTTATTGTGTTAATGGCCGAGCGGAAGGACAGACGGTGGACTGTGTATAAAAACTGGGCGTGGCTTCCACCGATTTCGCCCATTTTCACAGAGAACAGTTACCGTCATAGAATCTATGCTCCTACCAAATTTGAGAAGGATTGGTAAATTTTTGTTCGACTTATGGCAATAAAAGTATTCTAGACAAACTAAATGAAAATGGGCGGAGCCACGCC
Source organism: Eurosta solidaginis (assembly GCF_040869045.1). Lineage (NCBI taxonomy): Eukaryota > Metazoa > Arthropoda > Insecta > Diptera > Tephritidae > Eurosta > Eurosta solidaginis. Next base: position 115,535,647 of record NC_090324.1, read on the forward strand.
CATTTTGAAATTTTCTTTTATTTTTGTATTTTGTTGCATCATATCATTACTGGAGTTGAATTTTGACTTAATTTACTTATATACAGTAAAGATATTAAATTTTTTGTTAAAATTTGAATTTAAAAAATTTTTTTTTTAAAAAGTGGGCGTGTTCTTCATCCAATTTTGCTAATTTTTACTTAGCACATATAGAGTAATAGTGGTAACGTTCCTGCCAAATTTCATCATGATATCTTCAACGACTGCCAAATTACAGCTTGCAAAACTTTTAAATTACCTTCTTGTAAAAGTGGGCGGTGCCACGCCCATTGTCCAAAATCTTACTAATTTTCTATTCTGCGTCATAACGTCAACCCATCTACCAAGTTTCGTCGCTTTATCTGTCTTTTGTAATGAGTTATCGCACTTTTTCGGTTTTTCGAAATTTTCGATATCGAAAAAGTGGGCGTGGTTATAGTCCGATATCGTTCATTTTAAATAGCGATCTGAGATGAGTGCTCAGGAACCTACATACCAAATTTCATCAAGATACCTCAAAATTTACTCAAGTTATCGTGTTAACGGACGGACGGACGGACGGACGGACGGACGGACGGACGGACGGACGGACGGACATGGCTCAATCAAATTTTTTTTCGATCCTGATTATTTTGATATATGGAAGTCTATATCTATCTCGATTCCTTTATATATGTACAACCAACCGTTATCCAATCAAACTTAATATACTCTGTGAGCTCTGCTCAACTGAGTATAAAAACGGCGAATTGAATTTATTTGCCTGCAGCTTATGGACGTATACGTGGTAAACTGTTTGTAGATTGTCTATAGTTTGGCTTGTAGTTAGTTAGTGTTTTCAATTTTCGATAAAATTGTTATTTTATGCCGATAATTCGAAGTGGCATTACATATTTTAAAGAAGTGGAATGTCCTAATTTAAGGATCAGTTTGGTCATCGGTGGATACCTCTCCACTTGTTTCATTGGCTGGTGGAAGTAGAACCAGTTTGGCCAAGGGCCTTGTAATTTGACCCTTTTCAGTCGTGATGTCGACAACTCGTACAAGATCGTCCGGTCCCGGGTAGAGTTTGACCACTCTTCCAAGTATCCATTCGTTTGGAGCTACATTGTCGTCTTTCACGACAACGAAATCCCCTATTTTGATGTTTCCATTTAACCCACTTTTGTATTTCTAAGAGATATTCTCTTTTCCATCTTTTGCAAAAGATTTGATGCAAAGCTTTTAATTTATGCCACCTATTCACTATGGAGGCAGCATTCTCATTGGAATCTATTTCTGGAGGAGCGAGAAGATGGCCGCCTACCAGGAAATGACCAGGGGTTAACGGTTCTAAGTCGGTCGATTCGTTCGACGCTGGATTTAATGGTCGCGAGTTGAGGCAAGCCTCTATTCGACAAAGTAGGGTTGTGAATTCCTCAAAGGTATACTTATCCCTACCTGCCACTTTTCGAAAGTGGCTTTTGAAACTTTTTACTCCTGCTTCCCACAGACCTCCCATATGGGGAGAGGCAGTAGGGATGAAATGCCATTGCAGAAGTTGATGAGCATATTTAGACAATGCTTTTTCATGCGAATCAGCTATAAATGCCTTAAACTCAGACCTAAGTGATCGTGTGGCTCCGACAATGTTAGTCCCATTGTCGGAATATATATTTTTCGGATATCCTCGCCGGGCGATAAATCTGGAAAATGCCGCGAGAAAGGATTGGGCGCTAAGGTCGGTTGTGGCTTCCAAATGTATGGCTTTCGTAGTAAAGCAGACAAACAGACAGATATAACCTTTCGAAATTCGACACCCTCTACCTCCATAACTTTTTATGTCGAATGGCCCTGCAAAATCTACCCCTGAATTAGTAAATGGTCGGGAAAATGTGGTATGTTCCTTGGGAAGGTTACCCATAAGTTGGGTTTTGTACACGTTTTTTATAGATTGTGCAGACCTTACAATTATGAATGATGGATTTTATCATATTTTTAACCCTAGGAATCCAGTATTGGGCCCTAATAAACCTAAACATTAGTTGATTTTCTCCATGCAAAGAGATTTCATGGATAGACTGAACTAAAAGGCGAGCAAATTTGCATGTGTAAGGTAGGATTATTGGATGGCGCTCATTGTATGGTAGGTCTAGGGCCGCGCGGATGCGACCACCAGTCCTTATAATGCCATACTTGTCTAAGAAAGGGTCAAGAGGAAGCACTTCGCTTTTACAATCTACTAGCTTGCCTGACTTCAGATTTTTGTATTCTGTGGGAAAAAACTGTTGTTGCGACATCTTAACTAAGCGTTGCGTAGCGATTTCGATTTCATCTGATGAAACCAGATACGACGTTTTATTAAAATAATCTTTTGTCTTTGGATGGGTTCTTTCGATAAACCTCAAGACGTAAGATATCACCCCTAAGGCTCTGGGTAGGTTCGAAAATCTATTCAGAATATCAAAATCCATTTTGGTCGTTACTGCATGTGCTTGCGCTCGTTTCTCCTCGATGGTTGTGTTTTATGTTATATCTTGTGTAGGCCATTTTGAGATGTCTTCTTGTAACCAAGAAGGTCTCTGCCACCACAAGGAATTGTTGACCAGTTCATGTGCTGGGAGTCCTCTGCTAGCCATATCGGCTGGATTTGATCCCGAATCCACATTACGCCAATTATCCTTTCCGGCCATTTCGAAGATTTTCGCGATACCGTGTGCTACGAAAGTTGACCACGACCAAGGGGGCTTTCGTATCCAAGCTAGTACAATCGTGGAATCGGTCCATAAATAGGTTTTTGGTTTCCCTAAATTGAGATTTGCTGCTAATGTTTCCATCATTTCGGCGAGTAGCACTGCTCCACATAATTCCAACCGGGGAAGGGAGATAGTCTTTACAGGAGCTAATTTAGTTTTCGCCAATAGCAAATTGATTTGAACTTGGTCGTTTGATTCGACGCGGAGGTATATCGCCGCAGCATACGCTTTCTCCGATGCGTCGCAGAAACCGTGTATTTCCACATTGTTGGTTGGAGAAAAGTGTGTCCAGCGCGGTATCCAAATTTTGTCAATTTCGGGAAATTTTCCACCGTACGGTAGTAGTTGGTGATACTTCTTCATCCCACTTTGTGCCTTCAAGTCAAATGTTTTGCATAATGATTTTGGCTACGATGTCTATTGGAGCAAGCGATCCTAATGAGTCCAAAAGTTTTGCAATTGCTGATAAAATCGTTCTTTTGGTCAAAATCTCATAATTTTCCACGGGCTTTGCGATGAAGTAAAATTCATCCTTATGTGCATTCCACCTGATTCCTAGTGCCTTCACTGAACTTGCGTCTTCGAATTCCAAGAAACCTTTGTTAAGGAGATGTTGTTTAGGGATATCCTTTAGTATTCGGTCGGAATTGGCTGTCCATTTTCTTAGTGGAAAGTCGGCGGATATCAATGCCTGAGATATTTGATCTCTGGCAGTAACTGCTGATTGGATGCAGTGTCCAACAGCAAGAACATCTTCCACATACATATATTCTCTTAGTATTGTGGATGCAATTGGAAAGGGGCCTTCGACGTCTTTTGCCAATTGTAAATGTGTCCTTATTGCTAGATAAGGAGCACAGTTAACTCCGAATATCACAGTCTTTAGTTCGTAAAGGCTGATAGCGCTTTCAGAGTTAGTACGGAATATTATGCGCTGGTATTTGATTTGGTTAGGTTGTACCATATTTTGTCGGTACATTTTCTCGATATCGGTCTTGAAGACATATTTGTAAAGTCTCCAGCGAGGTATAAGAATAATTAGGTCCACTTGTAGCGTAGGACCTGTATACAAAACGTCGTTCAGACTTACTCCGTTTGCGGTCGGACTAGATGCGTTGAAACCAATGCGAACTTTCGTGGAGGTATTTTCTTCCTTGATGACGGCGTGATGAGGTAGAAAATAATGGTCAGAGGAGTCTGGTGGCACACAGCTGTTGATCCTTGACATATGTCCTAATTCCTCGTATTCGATCACAACTCGATTGTACTCCGTTTGTAAAGTAGGATTTTTCGCGAGGCGTGTCTCGTTCCGGAAGAACTGAGAGCATGCTCTTTTAAGAGAAGGCCCTAGGGATATATTGGAAGGAAATTCTCGTTTAAAAGGTAATGAGACTGTGTATTTCCCAGTATTATCCCTAATGGTGGTACTTCTGCATAATTCCTAGCAGTATTGTTCGTCCGCATTAAAGCGTTTGTTTTTAGGGATTTCTTCGAGTTCCCAAAAGCGGATAATTGCTTATCCAATGATACGTCACTGTAATAGGAGACGATTTCTTTTGGTTGCTCTTGAACATCTTTACGGCCTATAAGTATCCAGCCGAAAACAGTTTCTTGTGCTAAGAGCGTACCTAGGACATTCTTCTGCAATCCGTTCAAGATGATTTGAGGGTAAATGTCCCCTCCAAGAACTAGATCCACTGGTTCGTTGACAAAGAATCTTTTATCTGCTAACTCGAGTTCAGCGAATGATTGTCTGGTCATCGCACTGATCTGGTATGTTGGAAGATCTCCTGTAAGCTTTGGCAGGACAAGAACTTTTGTGTTCAAAGAAAACATTGGGTCAATTTGTGACCGCAACTCTATTGAACAAGCCTCTTTGACCTGTGCAGAGAATGAGTTAGTTATAACGGAAACTTGAGCGCGAATTTTCTTGGATGGCAGGTTAATTCGACTTATGAGACGTTCGGTAATAAATGAACATTCAGAACCAGAATCAATTAGGCTCTGTCTGAAAAATTGGTATTCTTATATTGTATGTTGACACGAGCATTGCCTAACAGTACACCAGCGGTAATATGCGCATGGAAAGATTGCACATTGGAGGTTTGCTTGTCATTGGACTTTAAATTTTGCCTCTCTCGTGCTTGTCGCGATGTTGAAGGGGTATCATCTTCCTTAATTGTATGAACTACTGCTTTTTGCTGAATTTTTTGTATATGTAGAAGCCCGTTGTGTCGAGAATTACATGTACTACAGTTATAAGAACTAGTACATTTCGACACAGTATGTCCAGAAGACAAACAATTCAGGCAGCTGTTATTGTTTTTAATAAATTCAATTCTACGAGCAGGTGTAAGTTTGAGGAATTTAGCGCAGGTTCGTAGTTTGTGGTCATTCGTGTGACACATTTTGCAATTAAAATTCGTTATGCTTGTTTGGAAGTTGCCAACCTATTTATTATGAGGTTTTGGTATTTTGGGGCCTATAATTTTTCGAAGTTTTATTACCTCTGTGACCAGCCACGTTTTCTAACGCAAGAAATCTATCGGATAGGAATTTATTCATGTCCTCCCATTTTGCTATATCCGTTTTGATCCCTAAAATCTGTTCCCAAAGTGAAAGGCTGGTTTCGGGCAGTTTTTCTGCGCACAGGTACACAAAAAGTGCATCCCATAAATCTATCTTATGCCTTTTAATGCATTCATGCAATTATTTAATTTTAATTGTAAATCTTTAATAGATTTACCTCAACCCGTTTCAATAGGTTTTATTCCGAAGACAGTGTCGAGCTGAGCCTTAACCAAACTGCGCTTGTTTTCATACCTTTCAGTGAGGTTCTTCCACGCTATTTCAAACCCTTCATTTGTGACAGGTGCGTTGCTAACAATTTCGTTGGCCTCCCCCTTTGTTTTCTGACTGAGGTAATATAGTTTCTCAATCGGGTAAATATCGTCGTTCGAAATGTAAATGGCCGTAAACATATCTCGGAATGTTGGCCAAGACAAATAGTCACCCTTGAAGACTTCGGTAACACATGGAGGGAGGCGAAGATGGTGTTTGCGATCAGTCTGTTTTTGGGCAGGCTGGTAAATTTTCTCTGTTTCTGCTTTATTAAGGGTTTCTGTCTGAGCCGACATAGCAGACATACATTTAAAATAACTAGCCATAGAAAGCTTATGCTTCTTTTTATGGCTTTAATTTCTTCTTTGGACAAACCCGCGGAGATTAACGCGTCATAAGCGTTTTTGGTTTTTACCCACATATTTTTTAACTCTTCTTGTTGAAAGGAAAGTGTGTGTTTATCGAGATCAGTCACGTTACCGATATCTGATTCTAATTTTACAATTGCCGTGATCGGAAGGACCATGAAAAAACCTAATGAGGAGTGTGGCCGCTGGTCCGCTTCGATGCTAAAATCCAAGGAAGTCCGAATGCTTCACTAATCGACCCACGGCCTCCCGAAAGTAGCCAGCGGAGAGATAGCTGTATGGCTACTATGCATGCCAGTTTGTATATACGAGTATGTGCATATTGCTATAGGTGGGCAGAGAGAAAACCGCTAATATGTAAGTACAAAAGCATGTGCAATGCACATTGTGCATATTATAATAGTCAGGCAGAGGTATGCCCGCTAATATCTAAGTTCAAACGTGTGTACATATTACAATAGTCCGGCAGAGGCATGCCCGCTAATATGTATGTACATATTCTTCTCTGCTGGCGAAGTTATGCTAGCGCATGATGGCAGAAGCAAGTAAAAAAAAATATGAGCAGTTACGTTGGTTCATTGCACAAGTTCGCGGACATGTTCGTGCATGTTTTTTTGGTAGAGACAATGTTACGTAACTGCCTGGTACGGTAGAGGAGAAGTGGCGGGGTGGCATGGTAGTAGCCCGGCTGAGGCTCGTCGGCTCTAAGGAGCGGTTATTGCCTCTTCCCCTTTCCCAGCAGTCGCATAGCAAAATTGATTTTATGCCTGGGGGAAAGTATCTAAACAAACTAAAGAAAAAAAAATATAAGGAAGCGGGAGAAAATCTGTCCTAGTCAGGTGGAGCCTTCCCACCCCTCCTGTTCACGAGATGTGAACAGCCTTTGGGCTCTACTATGGCCCCGTTTCCCGAGTAGGATCCCCTTTGACCTGACTAATGTCCGTCTTTAGGTTCTTACGTACCTTCCATCTTTCCACTCAACTACCATCAATTGCCGCAAGGGCAACACCTACACCAACAATGACAATGCCTTTAGCCAGACATGTCGTAGCTCAAATTACCTATGTATGAAAAATAATAATCCTCAACCCATATACCTCAATATAAAAACGCTGATTCCAAGGAATTTCAACTTCAAATTAGTAAACAACATTTATTCAAATAATTATAAATGACTCCTTACTGATAATCAAAAATTATAACTACTGTTTCATTACTTCTTCCCTAATCTAAATATCAAAATATTTAATTTTTGTTTGAAAGGAAAATTTACAAAGAAATATTAAAAACTCAACAACGGCCTAATGTATATCTAATCATTTATGCACAAGCATATGTATAAAATATGTAAAAATGTACGTACGTGTGTTGGTTCACTCTCACAAATATGTCAACAGAAATATCTGTATAAGTATGTGTGCCCTTACTCAGAGAACCACTCTACATACATAAAGGTATGTGCATAAGTAATTTTTCTTCAAGAAAACTTACCTCGCTTATCCGTATGATTTTGGTACCAAAAACAACACCTAAGCTGAAAGTAAAGAAAGAAACATACAACATATGCAGATTAATTAGTTATCACTGGTATTGTTAAGGGCTTTGGCCGCGTGACCGTGGTCAAGACTAATTATTAAGAACTAATGTCTTTTGATGATAGTTTACGTGTCAAAAAAAATATTTGTATTTAGCAAAAAAAGTAAAAATTAAAAATTAACGAATCTAAACTGAATAGCGGCGCGTAAAGCCAAAAAGTGTAAGTGGAGTGTAGATATAAAGAAAAATCGAAGAAACAGAAATTTTTCAATCATAAACTAAATGAATTGCGAACTCGAATCGGTAAAAAAGTGTGTAATTAAGTAACTTAACTAAGGTGATGTGAAGTTATATAGTGGAACAAAGAAAAAGATCAAAGAAAAATTACGAAATTTTATGAAGTTGGTCTATTGTGCAAAAATGTTTCATAGTCGGAAAATACGACCTTTGTGCAAAATGCTGTGTGTTGAAGTGGCAAGATTAAGAAATTGAAAATGTGATGCAAACTGTGTAGGAGGGCTAAGACAGCCAGAAGAAAATCCACAATTGGAATTTATTTTTGAGAGTGGCAGCATACACCCTAATGGTGATGCATACGCCTGTGCACTTTTAAGCTGAGTTCCAAAAAAATTAAAAAAAATTAAATAATGAAACTGCTATTATAACTAGGTAAAGCAAAGAAAATTTACAAACCCAAAAATTTAAGATTCAAATTAAAATAAAAAAAAAAAATTTCGACAAAAAAATTCGGGTGTATCCTAATATTATGGAAAGTGTGTGTGATGGTGGTGGTAATGATAAAAATAAAATTTCACGTTGTTGAGCGCGCTCCCAGTGAGCCGCGCTTTGCTGCTCTCTCTCTCCTTTTATTAGTGCTGTGATCGTGGTTTCTTTGTGTTTTGAGTTGGAGTGTGGACGTGTGGTGATCAAATGTTGATGAATGCTGTTGATGTTGCCGTACATGCTTTAAGCAATGTTGCCAAGTGCGTGGGTGTTTGCACCACTAAATGTTAAGCAACACGTTGTATGTTGCTGCGGTCGCGTGCAATGATGTTTCTGCTGTTATTTATATCGAGCTGCCGACCTCGGTTACTACGTCGGATTAAAACTAGGTTGTGTTACCTTTTTGTGTGGTGGTTTGATGGGTATTGTATGAAGTTGCGTGTCTTGCTTTTGATGTTCGGGTTTGATCTTATTTTCTTGCTGGTGAGATGTAGGTGACTTTTTGACTATGTTGTTGTGGGTTTTTGTGTATGTGTTGGCAAAATTCTGGCGGGGATTAGAAATGCTTTTGGCCCAAAGATATCCTCGTTGGCTTCCCTTTTGGCCAGAAACCAATTCCTTAATTAGACAATTGACCCTTTTTGTATGTGTAGTTGGTGTTTGTTGTTGCTTTGCGTGCTTTCTTCGACCAAATAACTTCGTATCTTTTTGCACGTTTTTGAGTGTGATTTTGTGTAACTTTATGTAAAAACATGTCGCGGCCTTCGCGGCTGGCTTCGTGCGCTGCAACAAGAGAACGTATATATATTTTTAAATATTTTAATTTTTAAGAATTTTTGCTTAAAATTTAAAAGGAAATTTTGGGTAAAAAATGTTTAGCTATCTAATATAGGAATAAATTTTGGATAAAAGTGCCAAAGAAAGATTTATGAAAAAACTCTACTTTCGCGAAGTTGATTTTAGGTTGAGCCGATTTAACGATTCAAAACTATTTTTAACTCAATTTATTTTTTTATAAAATTTCAAAAATAAAAATGGTTTCCTTACAAATCTCTGGTTTCACAAAATTTACCAAACAAATTTTTAATTTCAAACAAAATTATTTAAACCAATGTTCTAAAAAAAAATTTTTTCCAATAAAAGAAAAAAGGTTTAAAGAAATTACGGGTTAAAAACAAAGGTTTTTCAAAAAAATTTTAAATCTAACACTTTGACTTATCGGTGACTTTGCTGCTTTCTTGAGGGGATTTTTCCACGCCCAGTGGTGGCGGTACTCCTTGCTCTGCGGTGCACCTAGGGAGGATTCCCTGGTATCAAGTTTCACTCTTATTTTATTCGCTCGCGTTTACTTTTAGCGTGAAACCGCACTTTAGAAAAACACTTTGTCACTCGCGCACTCACACTTTAAGGTGAACACAACGCACTTTGAAGATAAAACTTTTTGAACACTTTTGGCACTAGTTAAGACCGCGACTTTTCGATTTTGAATGCTGTTGATCAGCGGGACCCTCTTTTATACCCATTGACCCTTGCGGCATTTAGGACACCAATCCGCGTTCGACCCTTAAGCGGCACGTATATGCACATATGTGTAAGCAACACTTTAACCCACTCATACAAATAAACATCCGCTTTGCTAATATCGTAAGCGGATAAGGTGGTTCGGTTAGCGTTTACCTGCACTGTTTATATACCCGCTTGCGCGTAGTCAGAGAAATCTTCAAAGACTGTCGTTACAGGCTCGCATCCGCCGATGGTGCCTGCATCATGAAGCGTATGCGTAAAAGAAATTAATAACGCAGCCTTGGGTTGGTTTGTAAGTCCAGGGCTAACGTGTGGCCTCGACCCACGATCTAATGCCGGGCTTCTAGTTCGCTCCTTACCTAACTTTTCACTAAAACATTTAATACAACAACATATATTTACAACACTACAAAAAAATTAAATAAATTATCAAAAATCTAAACTTAACATCACTGGGTTCTCAAGCAAAAACTAACCTAGGGTATCACAAATGGCCATCTTAATACTATATCACAGTTTGAACTAAAACTATATCACAGGTTGAAGAAAATTAGTCAAGTTGCATATGTATAAATGGATAAATATGTCAAGTCGGGAATGTATAATTAAATAAAAGTTAAGTCAAAATTGTATAATTACATTAGCAAGCCAATAAAACCAAAAATTATTGAATAAATAATTACAAAAAAAAATATAAAAATGTATGTCAATTTTCTAAGGGTCAAGTTTTTCAAGTACAAAAGAAAAATAAAATATGAGCAACCTTGAAAATTTACTAATATCATGCCACAAATATGTCTTTAGCATGGTATGCCCCGATTCTGTTTCCACTAACATCACCGAGTTCATACATCGAGTTACCTATTACTTTAAGTACTACATATTTTACTTGTTTTGGGCCAGTTGGGGATTAGTTGTCGATTTGTGAACTCTGTTTAAAATTTCGGCGATATACCATTTGTCCAATCTTAAACGTTACATCCCTACTTCTAGTGTTATATACCTTCTTGCTAACCTTCGTGGGCTAACCTCAGCTCTTTCATAATATTATTTCTAATCGCCTGAAGTTTATCTGATGTTAACTCTAGCTCGCAGTCCACATCCTTGACTGCCCTAATATTCGATACAATTCGTACGATGCCTCATGTGGAACAATTGGCATACCAAATAGCGCATATTACGGTGATGTGTTAATCGCCGAATGGATGACGCTTCGTAATGCAAAGGCTGCATCACTAATGTGTTTGTCCCAATTTGTCTGGTTTTCGCCTAAATACGACCTAACTATTTGCAATATTGATCGGTTGACCCTTTCTGCCACGTTGCCTTGTGGCGAGTAGAACGACGTTCCTACATGCGTCGTACCGTATCTTGCTAAAAATGATGTAAACATTTCTGAAACGAACTGCTTGCCATTGTCGGAGTGTACATACTCCAGTACACCAAACACGTGAAAAACATCCTGTTCTAAAAATTTTACAACTTCAGCTGTGGTTGCCCTACGCATGGGTTTCAAAAGCACAATTTTCGAAAAAATCATTTACAAAAAATTTTATAACTTCAGCTGAAGTTGCCCTACGCATGGGTTTCAAAAACACAAATTTTTAAAAGTGATCTAGACACACAAACACATAAACATTACCATCACATGTACCTGGGTATGAACCCATAAAATCTATAAATAAACGTTGAAAAGGGCGTTCAGTAACATGTTGCTTTCCCATCAACGGTTTGCGGAAGGCATTTTGGGTTTTGTTGCCTTTACAGATATCGCAAATTTTAATATAATTTTGTACATCTTCCACAAGTCCTGGCCAGTACTATCTTTCACGAATGCGCGCAAGGGTCTTGTGTATACCTCTATGACCTGCAGAAGAAATTGCGTCCGTCTATAAACATATCCATCAGATACGCACAGTTCCGGTAATTTGTCCTTGTTCGATGTCACCGTGTCTATGAGTTCATGGTACTCTTACTTGCCTACTCAATTGGTGCTTAACCATCTAAACGGTTATGGCCGTCCAACAAGACGCGCCAGTCGTTCCTTCGCTCCGCCAACCGGCGCAAATTGGTCACACCAAGGGAGTTTAAATCCTTTTCCATCTGGTCCTTCCAACGGAGTGGGGGCCGCCCTCTATCTCTGCTTCCATAGGCGGGTTCCGTTAGAAACACTTTCTTGGCCGGAGCATCATCTTTCATTCGCATAACAATGCCTAGCCAGCGCAGCCGCTGCGTTTTAATTCGCTGGACTATGTTGATGTCTGCGTATAGCTCGTACAGCTCATCATTAAATCTTCTTCGATACTCGCCATCGCCAACGCGTAGAGGTCCATAAATCTTTCGAAGAACTTTTCTCTCGAACACTCCCAAAGCCGCTTCATCTGCTGTTGTCATGTCGGGGATGACCATGTCCATTCTTCTGCCCCATATAGCAGGACGGGTACGCTAAGTGACTTGTAGAGAATGATTTTCGTTAGCCGAGAGAGGACTTTACTTTTCAATTACCTACCTAGTCCAAAGTAGCTTTTATTGGCAAGATGGATTCTTCGCTGGATTTCAGTGCTGATGTTGTTGCTAGTGTTGATGCTGGTTCCCAAATAAACGAATTCTTTTACTATTTCGAAATTATGGCTCCCAACAATAGCGTGGTTGCCAAGGCGCGTATGCGCTGACTCTTTGCTCGATGACTGCAGGTACTTTGTTTTGCCCACATTCACCATCAAACCCAGCTTTACCGCTTCTTTTTCCAGTTTGGAGTAAGCAGAACTAACAGCGCGGTGTTTAGTCGAATGATATCAATGTCATTAGCATATGCCAGTAATTGCACGCTTTTATAGAATATTGTTCCAGTGCGGTTAAGTTCTGCAGCTAGTATAATTTTCTCCAGCATCAAATTAAACAAATTGCACGATAGGGGTGACCCTGTCTGAAACCTCGTTTAGTTTCGAACTGCTCGGAGAGGTCCTTCCCAATTCTGACTGAGCTGATGGTGTTGCTCAACGTGATTTTGCACAGCCGTAGAAGTTTTGCGAGGAAACCAAATTCAGACATAGCGCATATAGGCAGCTCCTTTTCGTGCTGTCGAGGGCGGCTTTAAAGTCGACGAAGAGGTGATGTGTGTCGATTCTCTTTTCACGAGTTTTTTCCAACATTAGGGGCATTGTGAAAATCTGGTCGATGGTAGATTTACCAGGTCTGAAGCCGCAATGATAAGGTCCAATCAGCCGGTTCACGGTGGGCTTCAAACTTTCGCACAATACACTTGAAAGGACCTTATATGCGATATTAAGAAGGCTGATTCCACGATAGTTGGTGCAGTTTGCAGTATCCCCCTCCTTGCGGACTGGGCAAAGAACACTTAGATTCCAACCGTGGGGCATGCACTCGTCCGCCCATATTTTGCGAAGAAGCTGCTGCATGCGCCTTACCAACTCCTCGCCGCAGTACTTGAATATCTCCGGAGGCAATCCATCAGCGGCCACGGCCTTGCTGTTTTTCAATCTGGTTGTTGCTATTCTAACTTCGTCATAATGAGTTTATCTGGTAACCCTGCCGTGCGCGGACGTGTTTTTGATCGCTCTTCAAATTGTTATTCTTTTTACTTTGTAAACAAGTTTTATCTTTTATAAATATTCATTAATATAATAGAAAACAGTTTATAAGTTTAATTTCGTATTAAATCTTTACACAGTGCAATATACATAGTGGCTTTTTGTGCAATTTAAACATTCAGTCTGTGTGTTCATATATCATAGATTTTCACAAAAATTTGTGATAACTGCATACCTTTTTATTGGTAGCTGCTATTAGCAAGTCATTGTGTGCTCTTTTTGCTTTCTGTTGTGTTCGTTGCTAGCTATACGCTGTCTTGCGATTTGCATCCAGTGCTCCAAAATAACTCCCGCCCATATTTTTTGAACAGCTGTTCAATTTATCCTATACTTATAGTTTCTTTTGCCTATTTTTCTTTTGAGTTTGTTTAACTTTGCAATTATGTTGGATTGCTGTGTCAAGAAGTGCACCAATCAAAAGAAAGTTTCCCGTGGTGATACTTATGTTTGTTGTTGGCTCTGTGATAATATGACTCATGTTATCTATGCCGGTTTCTCTCACATAGATGGTCGGGTGGTTGACCTAATATCTAGCAAAATTTGTCTGAACTGGACATGTCATGCTTGTCGTTCCGTAGAAAATGACTTGCGAGCTTTTATGAGGCAAACTCAGAAAGAGTTCAACAACATTTTTATTGGGTTTCGTGACCTTAACGAAAGTTTCACTTTAAAAAATTGAAAGTGATATCTGAATCCCCAAAACGTAAGAAATGTATGCCCAACAATGACTCCAACTTGTCTTCGAGTCAGGGGCAAAGCTGTCCTCCTACGAATGTCCCTTCAACCGCGTTGACTGATACGAACAGGTTTTCCAAAGACGTTATGAACAATGCAGCTCAGGAGTCTCCACAAGAATCTCCACAAGGCTGTGTCGAAACTTCCAGTGAGACGATCTCTGGCAAACTAAACGATGCACGAACTAATAGTGGTACCTCTGCGGCTGTTTGTTCTACGTCACCAATGTTGATTTCGCTGGACCAATTCATCCTACACCTCCACCGGTATCTTTAGCTCCAGCAATAATAGGTACCGATACTTGGGTTGTTGCTAGCGATACAAGTGTACCTGAAAAAAATAGTACTTCCTTGACGGGCTCGATAACCAACGCTAGGTCAAGCAATGTGTTTTCTGTCAACTGTTCTATAACGGCCGCACCTTCCCAGCTCTCTGGTGCGCTATCCGCAACTCCTTTGCAGGTGACTGTCGTGCTACCTCGTAGGGCTGTATTTGTGTCCCGATTACACGCCTCGCTTACCGAAAATGACATTGCTCATTACGTTTGCATTAAACTCGGTGCTGCACCCACTAGTAGCATCAATGTGTATAAATTTAACTTTAAATATGAGAGAGACATCTCCTCATTTAAAATATCCGTTTCAGATGAATATTTCGATAAGGTACTTGATTCCTCTTTTTGGCCTAAGCATACTGTAGTTCACTTGTTCACAAGAAAGGCGAGGGCCGAACCTGTTTTATTTCAGCCAAAAACGGTATGACGAACACAGTAATAACAACACAAAGGTAATTGCTGATCTGTCCCGTCTTCTCATTAATTACCAATCTTCTCATTAATTACCAAAATGTTCGTGGTTTACGATCAAAACTTGTTCCATTCTTCCTTAATTCTTTCAACTTTTCTGCACAAGTTGTAGCTTTTACGGAGACCTGGCTAAAGCCTGATAATTACAATTCTGAGGTTTTTTTAAATAAATATGCTGTTTATCGGCGTGATCGCATCTCTAGAGCGGGAGGTGTCCTTATTGCTGTTGAATCTAACCTATCATCTGAGTTGATTTCGCTGGACAATATCTCTCATATCGAATTCATAGCAGTTAGGCTTTCATTCGGTAGCTATAGCGTAATTGTTTGCTGTTCGTATATACCACCTCGTTCGGATATGGATGTTTATGCTAGTCATAGCTCGGCCATCTGCGATTTACATTCGCAGTTGGGATATAACGATCGACTTGTTGTTGTTGGTGACTTTAACTTGCCAACAATTAATTGGGTTAATATAAGTGATTCAAACTTTTTAACTCCCACTGCTCAACATGAGTTTCTCAATTGCTTGTTAGACTCATCTCTTTTACAGATTAACAATGTTCCAAATAGTGGAAATAAAATGCTGGATTTAGTATTTGTGGATGGCCCGGTGGGTACTGCCCTTACGCAAATACCACCTTTATCCCTTCCAGAAGACCCTCTTCACCCTACGCTAGAGATATCACTTGATATCAACCTACCCCGTAGGATTCAAATACAGTCTCGTCCCCGATCTAGATGCTTCTACAAAGCGAATTTCATTATGCTCAATGATCTGTTGGCTTCCCATGATTGGTCGGATCTCTATGCTTGCACTGATGTCGATTCGGCTATCTCTATATTTTACAGTACGCTTGATGGCTTCTTTGATACCTGCATTCTTACTCGCTATACCCTATGTTCGAATAAGCCCCCTTGGTTTTCAAGGCAACTTATCAGACTTAATAACATTAAATCAAGGCTTAATAAGAGATTCTGTAGCATCTGCAGACCTCTCTAAATATCTAATAGCTCGTTCTAAATTTCACCGTCTTAACCAGCTTTGTTATAAAAATTACTTGATTTGTTGTAAAGCCCAATTTTTTAGAAATCCAAAAAAGTTTTACAGTTTCGTAAATTCAAAGCGGAAAACTTCTGGGTATCCTTCCTCATTAACCTTTGGAGGTAAAAAAGCTTGCACTGATGACGACGTTGCTGAACTATTTTCTGAGTTCTTTAGGTCCACGTATTCATACAGTGGTTTTCATTCAGGTCAATATCCCTATCGCTTAGATAGCTCGAATTACATTAGGAATCCTGCTATTGATGGTAATATTGTTCTTCAGAGTATTCAATCTTTGAAGCCCACCTTTTCTCCGGGACCGGACGGTGTTCCTAGTTGCGTGCTTAGGTACTGCGCCGAAAACATGTATGAGCCTATTTTAAAATTATTTGAGCTATCTCTGGGATCTGCGTCATTCCTGGCACTTTGGAAACAGTCTTTTATTATACCCCTGCATAAAAAAGGTAGGAGGTCAAAAGTTGAAAACTACAGGGGTATTGCTAAACTTTCAGTCATTCCTAAAGTCTTTGAACATATTGTTACCAGTCAACTCCAATATCAGTGTTCTAGTCTTTTGTCTCCAAGCCAACACGGTTTTATTCGTCAAAGGTCAACCACTACAAATTTGCTTGTATTCACCTCTATAGTTATGGAAGGATTTTTAGCGAACAAGCAAAGCCAGCATTAAAATCTTATGTAATAGATGGTACGCCTTTGGAACGTATATCTATTGCAAATGATCTAGGTGTCCTTTTTGATCCGAAATTGAATTTTAAGATGCATATTTCATCTAAAGCCAACAAAGCGTTGGGTTTACTTGGATTTGTTAAAAGATGGGCTAAAGAGTTCGATGATCCGTACCTCACTAAGGTTCTTTACACATCGCTGGTTCGTCCAATACTCGAGTATTGCTCATGCGTTTGGTCCCCTGTTTCTCAAAAGCATATAAAGCGTCTTGAGTCAGTTCAAAAGCAATTTTTGATATTTGCATTGCGCGGCCTTAATTGGGACTCAAGTCTCCACCTTCCTCCATACAGAAGTAGACTTCTTCTTATTAACTTACCCACGCTGGAAAATCGGAGAATATTACTGGGGGTATTGTTCATCCATAAGCTCATTATTGAAGAAATTGATTCTGCGGACCTCCTCAGCCGATTGTTTTTTGCGGTTCCCCTAGAGTATCCAGACACTACGTTCCTTTCTATTTACCCCTTTGTCGACTAAAAATAATCCTCTTCTTATCTGGTGCGCGCACTACAATGACTTGTATAGCTGTATCAGTATTGAATGTACTTTAGCCACTATACGTAATGCAATACTTGCCTATCTAATTTAAGAGATACAAGCTAATTTAATTTTCCGGCATTTTATTCTTTCATAAAAAACAGGAACTATCTCGCTTAAGGATGGAGGAACATTTATTTATCAACATGTATCATTAAGAAGGAACAAGACAGTACTGTGTTGATTGGAATCTGGTGCATTCCAACAACGTAAAAAACATGCTTTTTCATGAGTCACTGGCCGGAATCGTATGCATTCCGGCAGTATAATCTTATGGGTCAGGCATCGAGCTGATTGGAATCCGGTGCATTCCAACAACACAGGTCATGTTACTTTTTTATGCCTTGTGATGGCGTATCTTCATTACACTACTTTTAGCACTGCCGGATTCCCATGACATGCTGATTGGAATCTTGTTGCATTCCAACAGGAAGATTGGAATCCACTTCATTCCGAAATCATGCTGAGCGGAATCTGATGCATTCCGCCAGTATAAGATTTCGGCATAAGATCTTATTTCTGCTCATATTTCTTATTATTATTATATTCTGAAATTAAAGAGTAATGTTCATTAATATTTCTTTGTTTGTAATATAACATTGTTGAAATCTCGATATATCTTAAATTTTATCTTTTGAGTTGTATATTTATATATCTTTTATATTATGCAGTCGACCATAGTTTGTCGTTAAATAATAAATAAATAAATAATCGGGTGGGAGGACATATATTCCATCATCAGCGATTGCGGGATCGGGTGCGTCATCTCTGCGCGGTGAATCGCTGCCTCCATTTAGGAGAGCAGATAAGTGTTCCCTCCATATTCTAAGCACTCTCTGGACATCAGTTACAAAGTCGTCATTTTCGTTCCTACAGGAGTTTGCCCCGGTCTTAAAACCTTCCGTCTGTCGCCGTATTTTTTGGTACTCAGTGGTTTTTAAAGTAAGGTGAAATTACGTCGATATCCCCCTCACTAGGGTAGGCACCTTGTCGTTGGTGTGAGGGCTTAGCCGAACTCCATAGCGCCCGACTATGAGGCGGAGCTGGTTAGGACTGACATCTACGCCGTTTCGCCTCATACGAGGGCGGCGGGATGTCGGTGACCAAGAACTGCCAACCCCCTAATTCAGGGTGTTATGCGGACCGTGCCTATTGGACGACTTGCAGCCAGGGGATAAATTCGGCTGTATTCGAACGGAGCCTTCCCGATACCGGGCCACCTCGGGAAGTTTTAATAGCCTTACCACAGTAAGGGGCGCTGCTGTGGCGGACGGTTCTTTCCCCGTATATAATACTGGACCGCTGAGCCCGCCTTGTCGTGCAGGTGGTCGTACGACCAAGATGAACGACTCATTAACTGACTGTAATAAGGACGATGTAAAGAGGAGGACTGAGTCGCAATCCAAGGACGACAAATACGAATTAAGCGATGCGTCGGACTCGGGGAGCGAGAGTGGTGCTGATTCAATGAACTCCGTGTTGAAGAAGCACACAAATGAAAACGGAGTAGAAGAGTGGAGAAGGGTACGGAGCAGAGGAAGTAAAAGAGCTCTCTCGCAGTACCGTGCAGCACTAAGAATTGTTCAACGCTTGGGAGCAGTGGTCGACCCGACAGAAGTGGAGATCGAGCGCTTGGAATGGGCCCATGAAGCGGTAGAAGTAGGTCGAGGGCAGTTCAAACGGTTTGCTGCGAGAAACCCTCGGTTCTGCAACCGGTACGAGGAGGAAGAAGCGTCGAATAGCAGAATGAAGAGGCAACGTTCGGAGGAAGGCGACAAGCCTGCTTTCAAGAGGCAGAAAGGACCCAGTCCTAGAGCCGCGAGGCAGGGCAGTCGCACAGACAAGACAAGTAGGCCCAAAGCTGTAAGACAGATGGGCTCCAATAGCGAGGTAGCAACTACCTCGAAAGCTGCGAGTCAGAGGGAAGTTCCAATTAAGGAAGTAGGATATAAGCCAAAGGGAGATAACGCTAAGACTCCGGCTTTCTCGGAGGCGCTAAAGGGAGTTAACGCTAAGACTCCGGCTTTCTCGGAGGTGCCAAAGGAGATAACACTAAGAGTCCTGCTTTTCCCGAGAAGATGAGTGATGTGGCAAAGCAGTCACTGACTGTGGCGCTGGTTGATCGTAGCAGTCCTTTCGGACAAATGACTATTGAAAGGTGGAGATCTGTGGAAAGGGAGCTTATTAGCTTGATGCTTAAGATGATGCGGGAACAACCAAGTAAGCCCCTTCCAACCTTTAATTCGGGGGATGGTATAACGGTGTGAAGATGATAGCGTGCGACAACATCGCGAGCTTGCAGTGGCTGGAGGAAGTGGTTCCAAACCTCCAAAGGCAAGGCACGAACGCGCGGTTTGAGGTGGTGGATAAAGCGCAAATCCCCACGGTACCAAAAGTTAAGGTGTGGATACCATGCGGAATGAAGTCGGAGGATACACTGCGACTTCTGCAGAATCAGAATCCGAACATACCGACACAGGATTGGAAGGTACTTACTGTATCTCGGCCTACCGAGGATGGTCAGTTTTACATCTTCCAAATAAACAAGCAGGCGGAGGATATTTTGTACACGCAGCTTGGTAAAATGTCCTTTGGCACTGGCAAAATTTACATGCGACTCAGGAAAAGAAGTCCTGAGGATAAAAACCCTTACACGCTAGAGGTGGGCGAAGTCGAAAAGGACATCAAAAGCCTAAGGGAAAAAAGACAGGTGGAGGTCCCCGACGTCACCACGAACGTGCTAGAAGAGGACCAACCGCTAAATGGTTCTGTGACTCGCACAGAGGAACACCCTGCACAACAGTCACGAGAGGCTGAAGGGGGCCTCGAATACTCTAAACCAAAAGGGCAAGGGGAGGACGACGACGTCAAGACGAAGGTGCTGGAGGGGGACAAACAGCCCAATGGAGCTGCGAGTCCTACAGATAAACCTCCAAGCCAGTAAAGTGGCGTCGAGCGAACTCCTCTTAACCCTTGAGGAGGGTTCGTTCGACGTGGCGCTGATCCAGGAGCCGTGGCTCTATCGGGAGGAAAGGTTTCTGGACTTATCGCGCGCGGGTTTGGCGTTTACTACGCGCAAACGGAAGGACGGGTGCGAGCTGTAGTAATGGTAAGGAAACAGCTGCATTCATATATGTTGCCTAATTACACCACTGAGGATCTCGTAGCGGTGGCCGTTGAGCAAAAGGATAAGCAGGTATATATCCTGGCGTCCTGCTACATGGCCCATGCTGCGGAGGTCCCACCGATGGAGTGCAAAAGGCTAGTACAGGAGGAAGGGCGCAAAGGGCGTTTGGTCATAGGCGCAGATGCAAATGCGCACCACAATGTGTGGGGAAGAGCAGATGCGAACGAGAGAGGCGAATCTCTGTTTTGTTACATCCAACAACCAATTTGCAGATCCAGCAATGTTCTGGATATTACATTGAGCTCCGAGCGTGATATATCAAGGTATGATTGGATGGTTCTTGATAGACCGTCCTTCTCCGACCATGCGTATATCAGCTTCAACATCCCCCTAAAGAGGGTAGAGATGAAGGGAACCTTTAGAAACCCTAGGTCAACGAACTGGACTAAATTCCAGAAACATGTAGAAACCCAAAGAGGTTGCTAATATAGAGGAACTGGAGGAGTCGAATGAATTCCTAACAAGGACGCTTATGACTGCGTATAACAAAGCTTGCCCTCTAAGAAGATTCAGAGGACAAGCAATGCCGCCATGGTGGAGCAATGAGTTGAGTCTTCTAAGAAGACAGGTTAAAGAAATATTTAAGCTCGCAAAGACGGCGGAAAGCGAAGCGTGTCGGGACGAGTACAGGGATCTACTGAGGATATACAAGCGTGAAATTACCAGGGCGAAGAGAAACTCATGGAAAAGTTTCTGTACGGACATAGAGTGCTCCAGCGAAACAGCACGGTTGAAAAAAGTCCTAGCAAAGGGAAACATAGTCCAGGGACTAATAAAGAAAGAGAACGGGGAATGGTCATGTAATAGTGAGGAATCCCTTGAGGTGCTTCTCGATACACATTTCCCATCGGGAGATGATTTAGAGGAGCCAGCAGACATCACTCACACTTTGATCACGGAGCTAGTAGTGCCGGGCTTGGTGACCGATACCAAGATCGAGTGGGCAGTGAAGACGTTTTCTAAGTTTAAATCGCCGGGCCCAGATGGTATATTCCCGGCCATGCTACAAGTCTCAAGTAGGGCGGTCGTGGAATGGCTTAAAATAATATTCGATGGGTGCATACCACTGAATAATGTACCGCATTCTTGGAGAACTGCTCGTGTAGCTTTTCTACCAAAGGCGGGGAAGATCGGTCACATGTGTTCCAAAGACTATAGACCCATTAGCTTAACATCATTTCTGCTCAAAACCTTTGAGAGGCTGATAGATGTGTACATAAAGTCCAACGTGGATGAAAAGCTGCTCTCCACAACACAGCATGCGTACACCAAAGGCAAGTCGGTAGACAGCGCATTGCATAGGGTGGTAATAAGCATAGAGAAATCCCTGGAATATAAGGAGTATGCTCTAGGAGTCTTCTTGGACATTGCCGGGGCTTTCAATAATGTTGAAAAATGGGCGATTATGGATGGTCTTAATTACATTAAAGTACATCCTGCCTTAATCAGATGGATCGGCTGCATGTTAAATTGCAGAAAGATTACATCACAATGGGGATTGTACGAGGCCACGAAATCAGAGGACAGGGGCACGCCGCAGGGAGGGGTGCTATCACCTCTGCTGTGGACGCTGGTCATCAACCAACTGCTCAGGCAATTCGATGAGGGACCCGTAAAACTTACGGCTTACGCAGATGACGTTGCAATTGTCATAAGTGGAAAGTGCCTTCCAACGATTAGTTCTTTGATGGATCGAGCGCTTCGCGATATTCATACCTGGGCATCTAATGTCGGGTTGAAAGCCAATGCGGAGAAGACGGATATGGTCTTGTTTACAAAGAGGCACAAGGTCCCAAATTGGACCAGGCCTAAGTTAGGATGGGTGACCTTACAGGAGAAACCTAGCACAAAATATTTAGGAATCATTCTAGACAGGAAGCTGTCATGGAAGCTCAACGTGGAGAAGAGGGTCAAGAAGGCCTCAACGGCACTCTACGTATGTAAAAGAATGCTGGGGTGTACGTGGGGCCTATCGCCATCTCTTTCTCATTGGGTTTTTACAGCAATTGTAAGCCCTATTCTATACTATGGAGTTCTTGTTTGGTGGAAAGCCACACAAAAAACAACATACCTCAAAAAATTAGAGGGGGTATGCAGACTATCGATGCTTAGCATTACGGGAGCCCTGAAAACAACCCCGACGGCTGCACTGTATGCTATTTAGCACATCCCATCTGTAGAACTGGTAGCAAAGAACAAAGCGTTAACGACCGCAACCAGGCTCGGTGCTTTGGGGCAGCTTGAGCGCCGACAATATGGCCATAGTAGTATAGCGTCATCAATCATAAGACGAACAGACTACATGATTCCCTATCTGCGCTTCTAGGGAAATCTTAAGGCCACAATAGAGGTGGACGGTTGGCGCAAGTGTGCGCAAATGGCGGACGAGGCGATACATGTGTACACCGATGGTTCCAAAGTAGTGGAAGGAGTAGGGTCTGCGGTATACTGCGCTGATCCGGAAATAAGCAGATCCTACAGGCTGCCGAATTACTGTAGCGTTTTTCAAGCGTAACCGTAACCAAAGCAGTAGAAGCCCTGGAAGAGAATAGCTTAAGCTGCAACCATGTTAACTTTTATATTGACAGTCAAGCAGCAATTAAGGCAATATTCTTGCATAGCACAGCATCTAAATGCGTGTTAGAGTGTAAGCAGTCTCTGAAGAGAATCGGGACAGGGAGAAGCATACATCCATATTGGGTCCCAGGGCATATGGGAATAGATGGGAATGAAAAAGCGGACGTACTAGCTAAAAAGGGCGCATCCCTTGAAGCTTGCTCCGTAGATGTCGCAATTAGATTGGGCGTGATTAAGCGAAGGCGAGAGGTGCATATGATCGACCAAGCGGGAAAGGCGTGGGTTAAAGCGCGGGGCTGTAAAGTGTCGAAGATTATGTGTAGGTCTTACAACCATAGACTAACACAGTTGCTCCTATCATTAAAAAGAGAGGACTGTAGACTCATGACGGGTATTCTGACTGGACACTGCCTTCTGGCGTCACATGCCTTTAAACTAGGCTTGGTCAGTGATAGCAGATGTAGGAAGTGCGGGTTGGAGGAAGAAACGATCGAGCACGTTCTGTGCTCGTGCCCTGCACTTGCCAGGCTAAGACTCCAGTTATTAGGAGTGATACAGCTGTCAGATCTAGAAGCAGCAAGTGGCTTAAGTCCTAGGAAGCTTCTAGTATTTGCCAAGAGGCCGGAGTTATTTTATAACATAGGTCCTGGTTTTTGATAGGGTTTTTCAGTTTGGTCGTTAAAACAAACTTCTGGTAACACTACGGACTCAATCAGTCTATGTGAGGTCCTCAAGGACCGGCCAGTTCAACCTACCTACCTACCTACGTCGATGTCCAGCATTCTGTCGTTTACTACCATTTCACTCATGTCGGCCCTGGATAAAGCATCCGGCACTACATTTTGGGTGCCCTTACTGTGCTGGATATCGAAATTGAAGCCTTGTAATTTTAAACTCCACATTCGCAGCCTGCCAGATAAGTTCTTCTGACCCATCAACCACTTCAGGCTGGCATGGTCAGTTATTACCGTAAAGGGCAATCCCTCGATATAGGACCGGAACCTCTTTATACTCAGGACCGCTGCATAACACTCTAGTTCCGTGATACTGTAATTTCTTTGTGCTTTATTTAGTTTCGCAAATACGTAGGCAATCGTTCGTTCGTTTCCGTCCTCGTCTAGTTGGAAGAGTACACCTCCAACTCGGTCCGTGGATGCATCACATTGCGCGTAAAAGTGCTTTTCAAAATCCAGATGTATTAACACCGGCGCAGATATTAATTTTCGCTTTAAGCAATCAAATGCTTGCATCGCTTCATCAGATATGTGCCTGGTATTCTAAAGCCGACTTAGAATACCGTCTATATGTGGGAGTGGGTAGACGTCTTTTATGGTGCGATCATTTAATTTGCTTGCGTCCGAACATAGGCGATTTTTAGTTCCTTTGATGACGAGTGAGACGGGAGAATTCCAGCAACTGTTGCTCTCTTCAACAACGCCCATCTCCAACATTCTGTCCAGTTCTGCGAATGTAAATTTTTGAATGGCCGGAGAAATAGGGTAGTGACGCAGCTTCACAGAAAGGTGCTCAACCGTCACCTCGATGACGTGCTCCTCTACATCGGTCTTACCCAAACTGCGAAGGAAGTAAACTGTGCTTTTATACGATCCAAAGCTACAGTTTCTTCGGGGCTCAAATCATGTTGCACAGCATCGAATGACAGGTCACCATCAGCAGGAGTAAACTCTGATAGGACAGAAACCTTTGATTGGATTTGGGGCCCCCTACTGACTACATTCAGCTGGAACTCTTCCTAGAAATCTATCCCTAGGTAGACCTCATGTTGCAGCCCAGGCACTATAAGAAATTCTAGCTCCAGAGTGGTTCTGTCCCAGAGAACTGGAAGAGTCACTATGCCAACAACCGCGGTTTCACCCCCATTGGCTGTCTTTACATTTTGACGCTGAATCGGCAGAATCAAGCTTTCCTTCCCTTCGAGTAACTTATGGGCGTTTTTCCCCAAGCAGATAGCCCCCGCCCCGGAATCTAAGAGCGCGAGCACCTCGCGTCCACCGATCTCGGCTTTGGAACAACCTATTATCACCCTTCACAGTAACTATGGTCGAAAAAATCTTTTTTCTAATCCTTCTGAAAATCTTGTGTTTTCCCGCGTCTTCTGTATTTTTTCGAAATTTGTCTTTTTCTTTTTAGCCTTGATCTCTACACAGAATATTCTCCTCCTTGCTGCCTCATACCACAACTTCCTAACATGTAAACTATCCCTAACTGGCTGAACTTTCTTCTTTTCCTCTACTTTTTCCTTTACCTCGTTTTTCCTATCTCTTTTTAAAATTTCTATTTGCCTATCTTCTTTTATTTCTCCGGGTGATCTTGGTTTGGACATCTTGGCCAACGCCCATTTTCCCGCCTCTGGTTTAAAGACACAAAAGAGCCAATCACCTCCACACGCAAAACATTTCATAAAGTGGAAATTAGACTTGCACTTGGTGTCTTTTCCTGCTTCCGCCAAGTGCTTCAAATAAAAATCCACCGGCATGCCACAAGCATAACACAACATAAGGTGAAACGGGGACGGACAAAACAGTTGGTTTTGTAAAGGACTAATACTTTGACTATGGACATTGGACGACGAACTTGCGACAGGACTGGGAAAATTGGTTGGGATGTTGGGTTTAGGATGGTTTTGTGTGACAGGGGCACGAGACATATTCTTACTAAATCCTAAATTCCTATTGTCTTTGTTGAACGCCCCTAGGCTAAACTCACTTTGCTGACCTTCTGACGAGCCAGTGTTATTTGTCCCTAATTCGCTGACTGGCTTCGTCCTAGAGCTGTTTTCCTTAATTAATTTTTCCGCATTCGGCCTGCAACTCCGCCAATGTCTCTGTCTTTGTCGCGAATGTCAGGTTGGCCAGATATGACTTTAGGTTGCCCTTAATAATTTTGACCAGCTCGTTCTCCGGGATTCTTTGCCTTAGTCGGAACGTTAGATTGTGGACGTCAGAATAGTATTCGTCGAAGCTCTCTTGGGGCTGCTGCTTCCGCTCCATAATCTCGCGTATTACCTCGTAGTCTGATTCTGCGGACTTAAATTGAGATAAAATTTCCCTCTTCAACCCAAAATAATCAAACGACTCATCATCCAGCACCTGCCAATACCACTTGAGAGCGGGCCCTGAAACTAGACAGTGGAAATCGGAAAACAACTGCTACCACCTCGTTCTCTACGCGTAATTCGCCTGTTGCTTCCTAACAGTCCTAAAATCCTCTTCGGAATCGCCCCCTGGTTCTTGGACTTGTCCATAAACTAAGGCAATGGTATCAAAAGGAAGTCCGCAACCTGACTACCGAAAACGTAATGAAACGAAAAAGTGCCAGACCAAAGTTGTAAGGAGAAAACTTGAAATCCAAAAACTAATAGACTTTTCGACCAAAGTTATACAAAAATTACCAAAAAATAAAAGTAAATTCAAACTTGGTAATTCACCTATGAATTTATTAAAAAAAACTGGAAAAAAACCAGGTAAGAACGGTAAAATTCAAACATAAAAAATATAAAAGTAGTATATACGTGTATAGTAGGGCCGGTCGATTTAAAATATTGCTCATTGAGAGAAAATGAGAAACTTTGCCGAAGGAACCATACCTCTAAAACGAATTCTGATGTCCCCCCCCTTTGGGTCGAACTTTTGGGTAGGGGCAATTTCAATTCTACCTGCTGTGTCTTGTGGTGGCTTAAAAAAAACAACACAAGCCATTTTACGATCTGCAATTGTGTCACATTGATACCTTCATTTTTTAAAACGGTTGAATAAAAAACCCACACTACTATGTTTACGACATGCAAATGCATCACAGTGATGCCTTGGTTTTAAAAGGGGGTTGTAAAAACGCTAATTTCTAATATTTTTTTTTATTTCTTTTCTATTACTAAGTTAAGTTCATTTTTTTATTTACATATGTTCTGACTAAATAAATTTCCAAAGAGAAAAATAAACTCCAAAAAGAAAAAACATAGGCATTTCAAAGTGGGATTTTTCAAAATTTGCAAGTTCGACCCAAAGGGGGGACATCAGAATTCGTTTTAGAGGTATACTTCCTTCCGCAAAGTTTCTTATTTTGATCCCTAGAATATGATTTTCACAGAGCAGTGGGCGATTTTTTTGCCTCCCCACAAATCGACCCGGCCTAGTGTATATATATATCCAAATAGGTATAAAAGGTAATAACGTTAAATGTGTAATTCAAAAAAAAATTTGGAACTTTCTTAAGTGTATATATCTATATGTTTGTGTAAAAAAAATCAAAAAAAGGCAAAATTCAAAAACTGAAAATTCCATGTGTGTCTTAAATTGTGTCTATTCCAAAAAGGCTAAAAATCCAAAATTAATTAGCCTCTAAAATTTCTTTATTTGTATTTATATGTAGCTATGTTTAAGTATGTCGAACTGTATCTAAAACAAGTAAGGAAGGCTAAGTTCGGGTGTAACCGAACATAACATACTCAGTTGAGAGCTATGGAGACAAAATAAGGAAAATCAATCTGGGGTAACCCTGGAATGTGGTTGTATAACATGTGTATCAAATGAAAGGTATTAAAGAGTATTTTAAGAGAGAGTAGGCCATAGTTCTATGGATGAACGCCATTTAGGGATATCGCCATAAAGGTAGACCAGGGCTGACTCTAGAATTTGTTTGTACGATATGGGTATCAAATGAAAGGTGTTACTGAGCATTTTAAGAGGGAGTGGGCCTTAGGTCTATCGGTGGACGCCTTTTCGAGATGTCCCCATTAAGGTGGACCAGGGGTGATTCTATAATGTGTTTGTACGATATGGGTATCAAATGAAAGCTGTTAATGAGTATTTTGAAAAGGAGTGATCCTTAGTTCCATAGGTGAACGCCGTTTCGAGATATCGCCATAAAGGTGGACCAGGGGTGTCTCTAGAATATGTTTGTACGATATGGGAATCAAATGAAAGGTGTTACTGAGCATTTTAAGAGGGAGTAGGCATTAGGTCTATAGGTGGACGCCTTTTCGAGATATCGCCATTAGGGTGGGCCAGGGGTGACTCTAGAATGTTTGTACGGTATGGGTATCAAACGAAAGGCGTTACTGAGCATTTTAAGAGGGAGTGGGCATGAGGTCTATAGGTGGACGCCTTTTCGAGATATCGTCATTAGGGTGGGCCAGGGGTGACTCTAGAATGTGTTTGTACGATATGTGCATCAAACGAAAGGTGTTACTGAGCATTTTAAGAGGGAGTGGGCATTATGTCTATAGGTGGACGCCCTTTCGAGATATCGCCATTAGGGTGGGCCAGGGGTGACTCTAGAATGTTTGTACGATATGGGTATCAAACGAAAGGTGTTACTGAGCATTTTAAGAGGGAGTGGGCATTAGGTCTATAGGTGGACGCCTTTTCGAGATATCGCCATTAGGGTGGGCCAGGGGTGACTCTAGAATGTGTTTGTACGATATGGGTATCAAATGAAAGGTGGTAAGGAGTATTTTAAAAGGGAGTAATCCTTAGTTCTATAGGTGGACGCCTTTTCGAGATATCGCCATAAAGGTGGACCAAGGGTGACTCTAGAATGTTTGTACGATATGGGTATCAAACGAAAGGTGTTACTGAGCATTTTAAGAGGGAGTGGGCATTAGGTCTATAGGTGGACGCCTTTTCGAGATATCGCCATTAGGGTGGACCAGGGTGACTCTAGAATGTGTTTGTACGATATGGGTATCAAATGAAAGGTGGTAAAGAGTATTTTAAAAGGGAGTAATCCTTAGTTCTATAGGTGGACGCCTTTTCGAGATATCGCCATAAAGCTGGACCAAGGGTGACTCTAGAATGTTTGTACGGTATGGGTATCAAACGAAAGGTGTTACTGAGCATTTTAAGAGGGAGTGGGCATTAGGTCTATAGGTGGACGCCTTTTCGAGACATCGCCATTAGGGTGGGCCAGGGTGACTCTAGAATGTGTTTGTACGATATGGGTATCAAATGAAAGGTGGTAATGAGTATTTTAAAAGGGAGTAATCCTTAGTTCTATAGGTGGAGGCCTTTTCGAGATATCGCCATTAGGGTGGGCCAAGTGTGACTCTACAATGTTTGTACGATATGGGTATCAAACGAAAGGTGTTACTGAGCATTTTAAGAGGGAGTGGGCATTAGGTCTATAGGTGGACGCCTTTTCGAGATATCGCCATTAGGGTGGGACAGGGGTGACTCTAGAATGTTTGTACGATATGGGTATCAAACGAAAAGTGTTACTGAGCATTTTAAGAGGGAGTGGACATTAGGTGTATAGGTGGACGCCTTTTCGAGATATCGCCATTAGGGTGGGCCAGGGGTGACTCTAGAATGTTTGTACGATATGGGTATCAAACGAAAGGTGTTACTGAGCATTTTAAGAGGGAGTGGACATTAGGTCTATAGGTGGACGCCTTTTCGAGATATCGCCATTAGGGTGGGCCAGGGTGACTCTAGAATGTGTTTGTACGATATGGGTATCAAACGAAAGGTGTTACTGAGCATTTTAAGAGGGAGTGGACACTAGGTCTATAGGTGGACGCCTTTTCGAGATATCGCCATTAGGGTGGGCCAGGGGTGACTCTAGAATGTTTGTACGATATGGGTATCAAACGAAAGCTGTTACTGAGCATTTTAAGAGGGAGTGGGCATTAGGTCTATAGGTGGACGCCTTTTCGAGATATCGCCATTAGGGTGGGCCAGGGGTGACTCTAGAATGTTTGTACGATATGGGTATCAAACGAAAGGTGTTACTGAGCATTTTAAGAGGGAGTGGACACTAGGTCTATAGGTGGACGCCTTTTCGAGATATCGCCATTAGGGTGGGACAGGGGTGACTCTGGTATGTTTTTGTACGATATGGATATCAAATTAAAGGTATTAATGAGGGTTTTAAAAGCGAGTGGCCCTTAGATGTATATGTGAAGGCGTTCTCGCGATATCGACCAAAATGTGGACCAGGTGATCCAGAAAATCATCTGTCGGGTACTGCTAATTTATTTATACATGCAATACCACTAACAGTATTCCTGCCAAGATTCCAAGGGCTGTTGATTTCGCCTTGTAGAACTTTTTCATTTTCTTCTACTTAATATGGTAGGTGTCACACCCATTTTACAAAGTTTTTTACAAAGTTATATTTTGCGTCAATAAACCAATCCAGTTACCATATTTCATCACTTTTTTCGTATTTGGTATAGAATTATGGCATTTTTTTCATTTTTCGTAATTTTCGATATCGATAAAGTGGGCGTGGTTATGGTCAGATTTCGCCCATTTTTTATACCAAGAAAAAGCGAGCTCAGGTAAGTACGTGGGCTAAGTTTAGTGAAGATATATCGGATTTTGCTCAAGTTATTGTGTTAATGGCCGAGCGGAAGGACAGACGGTGGACTGTGTATAAAAACTGGGCGTGGCTTCCACCGATTTCGCCCATTTTCACAGAGAACAGTTACCGTCATAGAATCTATGCTCCTACCAAATTTGAGAAGGATTGGTAAATTTTTGTTCGACTTATGGCAATAAAAGTATTCTAGACAAACTAAATGAAAATGGGCGGAGCCACGCCCATTTTGAAATTTTCTTTTATTTTTGTATTTTGTTGCATCATATCATTACTGGAGTTGAATTTTGACTTAATTTACTTATATACAGTAAAGATATTAAATTTTTTGTTAAAATTTGAATTTAAAAAATTTTTTTTTTAAAAAGTGGGCGTGTTCTTCATCCAATTTTGCTAATTTTTACTTAGCACATATAGAGTAATAGTGGTAACGTTCCTGCCAAATTTCATCATGATATCTTCAACGACTGCCAAATTACAGCTTGCAAAACTTTTAAATTACCTTCTTGTAAAAGTGGGCGGTGCCACGCCCATTGTCCAAAATCTTACTAATTTTCTATTCTGCGTCATAACGTCAACCCATCTACCAAGTTTCGTCGCTTTATCTGTCTTTTGTAATGAGTTATCGCACTTTTTCGGTTTTTCGAAATTTTCGATATCGAAAAAGTGGGCGTGGTTATAGTCCGATATCGTTCATTTTAAATAGCGATCTGAGATGAGTGCTCAGGAACCTACATACCAAATTTCATCAAGATACCTCAAAATTTACTCAAGTTATCGTGTTAACGGACGGACGGACGGACGGACGGACGGACGGACGGACGGACGGACGGACGGACGGACGGACATGGCTCAATCAAATTTTTTTTCGATCCTGATTATTTTGATATATGGAAGTCTATATCTATCTCGATTCCTTTATATATGTACAACCAACCGTTATCCAATCAAACTTAATATACTCTGTGAGCTCTGCTCAACTGAGTATAAAAATGTGTCCAACACAAGTATTTACTACGCGAGTAAGAACTTTAAATCTTAGCTATGAAAAGGGGTGTACGACTCCAACATTCAAAAAGAGATTTTTTACTAGATTAGTATGTGGATATGTGTATGCGATATTCAAAAATGTATGGTATTCAAACATTTTCTTTGTGTGCATATGTACCTATATATAAGTATGTATATACATACGTATAACAAATTGTTTTTAACAAAATTCGAGATCGCATATGTATGTATGCATATATCACTCTCTCAATGTACGTGACGAGAAAGTGCGTAAAGATAAAAATAAAATTCACTTTTATTCGTTGAAAATATAAAAATTCAAAAAAAATAAATTAATATAAAAATACAGAATAAATAAACAGTATAGTAATAAATTCCTTGTTGAAGTTTTAGTTTAGATAAAAAAACTTAAAAAGAAAAAGATCCAAAAAAAAATCTTCGAAAAGTTGAAATTAAAATGAAGGAAAACCCATAAAAATCAAAAAAATCGTAATCGAAAATCTCCTCGATTTATACCCAAACCATTAACTGGAAACTTGTAGTAAAAAAAATTTATTGCAAAATATATATGAAAATTCCGAAAGTATAAATGATAAAAAAAGTAAGCGAAAAAAATGTAAAAATCTCAGTATGACTAAATATTTTAAATTAAGTTTCCAAATGAAATTTTAAACTTTCTGAAATATACTGTGGTACTGTTTGTGCATTTGGTGTTGTCCTCGCTTGATGGACTCTGTGGTTAGTTGAGTAAAATAATGAAGTATTCTGCCCAAAGTCAAAGTCAGCTAATCCCCTCTTAATTATGAAATGTGGCACTACAGCATCTTAAGAACTAGCACAAGACGTGGTTGCCACATTTCCCCCTTTACTCTGTCAATTTAATTTACCCCCTGCAAACGCACAAAAACCTCACATTCGTACGGTGCTGGACCATACGCATGGCAGCTGATGTAGCTTGCAACAAAACAAAAAACAAAAACAAAAATAAAAACAAAAAAACAATCGTCTTAAGGTACTGCCGATGACATCTGATACCACTTTTCAAAAACGTTGGAGTTCTTAAAAGGAACTCAGAAATCACCGCCAGCACTCCCTCCACTGGTTTGTCACTTAGGCACATATCGCCCGTTGCTGACAACAACCGATGTTGCCCTTTGAAATTAGATTGGAAAGTAAAAGAAACGAAATATGGGAAAAATTTAAAATTACTAGTGGGCTATATCGTTGGGCGCCCTTGTTACGTAACTGCCTGGTACGGGAGAGGATAAGTGGCGGGGTGGCATGGTAGTAGCCCTGCTGAGGCTCGTCGGCTCTGAGGCGCTGTTCTTGCCACTTCCCCTTTCCCAGCAGTCACATAGCAAAATTGAGTTCATGCCTGGGGGAAGGTATCTAAACAAACTAAAGAAAAATATATATAGGAAATAGGGAGAAAACCTGTCCGAGTCAGGTGGAGCCTTCCCACCCCTCCTGTTCACGAGATGTTAACAGCCTTTGGGCTCTACTATGGCTCTGTTTCCCGAGTAGGGTCCCCTTTGACCTGATTAATATCCGTCTTAAGGTACTTACGTATCTTCCAAATTTCCACTCAACTACCCCAACTTACCATCAGTTGCCGTAAGGGCAACACCTACACCAAAAAAGGCAAGGCTTTTAGCGAGACATATTGTAGCTGAAGTATGAAAAATAATAATCCTCAACCCATATACCTCAATATAAAAACACAGATTCCAAGGAATTTCAACTTCAAATTTATAAAAAATATTTATTCAAATGATTATAAATTACTCCTTACAGCTAATCAAAAATTATAACTACTGTTTCATTACTTCTTCCCTAATCTAAATCACAAAATATTTAATTTTTGTTTGAAAGGAAAATTTACAAAGAAATATTAAAAATTCAACAACGACCTAATGTCTATCTAATCATTTATGCACAAGCACACTTATAAACATGTGTAAAAATGTACGTTCGTGTGTGCGTTCACTCTCAAAAATATGTCAACAGAAATATCTGTATATACTGAGAGAACCACTC
Organism: Eurosta solidaginis; assembly: GCF_040869045.1. NCBI lineage: Eukaryota > Metazoa > Arthropoda > Insecta > Diptera > Tephritidae > Eurosta > Eurosta solidaginis. Next base: position 115,569,021 of record NC_090324.1, read on the forward strand.
TACATAAGTTGTCGGCGCGCCATAGCTCAATTGAGCTAGATTTGCTTCACACATATTCTTACTCTCCATCGTCAGTCGTTAGCGATACAGCAACGAATAAATACTGCGCACAGCTGTCGCACAAATAGCAAGGTTCCCTGTGAGAAATATTACGATTGGGAAACGCAACTGGTATAACGTGCTTTCCATATGTAGCTCATCTTCCAAACATGTTTAGGTTTGCGTTTTAACTTTTTGGGTATGTTATATTTAATAAATTTTCAATACAATATGGGTTTTTTAATTATTTTAACAAAAGTTTTAACAATTCCATTCGGTACTCCCTTTTTTCTGTGCCAAAAAAAGTTGGACTTCTGCACTGCAAAAAATGTTAAGAGAAACTTAGCGAAATAGTAAAGAAGTTGATATGAATTTATCTTTATGTTTTTTTTTAAGTCAGCTACACATTTTTTAAACATTTTGTATTTCCCTGGTTGCGGCAAATTTATTAGTTTAAGCGAGTGATCGCCACAATGCCGCGTTGAGCAGATTTGGCAAACCAAATTTCATGTGAATTTGCATTTAAAAAATATCGGCTACCCTTCTTCACGAGTAAAACTTAATGAATTGACGGCTTGAGAATATTTCGAACTATTTCTTAATCAAACATGAAATTTTCCAAAATATTTGGTATAATTGTTTTTAATAAATACAACATCTGCATATTGTAATTTAACTTTGATTTCCTGCTGGGATGGGCATGCTCTCGCTCTCGCTAATACACTTACATTTTAATTTTTGCCGACCACTGCTTTACATACATAAAGGTATGTACATAAGTAATTTTTATACTCAGTTGAGCAGAGCTCACAGAGTATATTAAGTTTGATTGGATAACGGTTGGTTGTACATATATAAAGGAATCGAGATAGATATAGACTTCCATATATCAAAATAATCAGGATCGAAAAAAAATTTGATTGAGCCATGTCCGTCCGTCCGTCCGTCCGTCCGTTAACACGATAACTTGAGTAAATTTTGAGGTAACTTGATGAAATTTGGTATGTAGGTTCCTGAGCACTCATCTCAGATCGCTATTTAAAATCAACGATATCGGACTATAACCACGCCCACTTTTTCGATATCGAAAATTTCGTAAAACCGAAAAAGTGCGATAATTCATTACCAAAGACAGATAAAGCGACGAAACTTGGTAGATGAGTTGAACTTATGACGCAGAATAGAAAATTAGTAAAATTTTGGACAATGGGCGTGGCACCGCCCACTTTTAAAAGAAGGTAATTTAAAATGTTTGCAAGCTGTAATTTGTCAGTCATTGAAGATATCATGATGAAATTTGGCAGGGACGTTACTCCTATTACTATATGTACGCCTAATAAAAATTAGCAAAATCGGAGAAAGACCACGCCCACTTTTAAAAAAAAATTTTTTTTAAAGTAAAATTTTAACAAAAAATTTAATATCTTTACAGTATATAAGTAAATTATGTCAACATTCAACTCCAGTAATGACATGGTACAAAAAAATACAAAAATAAAAGAAAATTTCAAAATGGGCGTGGCTCCGCCCTTTTTCATTTAATTTGTCTAGGATACTTTTAACGCCATAAGTCGAACAAAAATTAACCAATTCTTTTGAAATTTGGTAGGGGCATAGATTTTATGATGTTAACTGTTTTCTGTGAAAACGGGCGAAATCGGTTGATGCCCCGCCCAGTTTTTATACACAGTCGTCCGTCTGTCCTTCCGCATGGCCGTTAACACGATAACTTGAGTAAATTTTGAGGTATCTTGATGAAATTTGGTACGTAGGTTCCTGAGCACTCACCTCAGATCGCTATTTAAAATGAACAATATCGGACTATAACCACGCCCACTTTTTCGATATCGAAAATTTCGTAAAACCGAAAAAGTGCGATAATTCATTACCAAAGACAGATAAAGCGACGAAACTTGGTAGATGTGTTGAATTTATGACGCAGAGTAGAAAATTAGTAAAATTTTGGACAATGGGCGTGGCACCGCCCACTTTTAAAAGAAGGTAATTTAAAACTTTTGCAAGCTGTAATTTGTCAGTCGTTGAAGATATCGTGATGAAATTTGGCAGGGACGTTACTCCTATTACTATATGTACGCCTAATAAAAATTAGCAAAATCGGAGAAGGACCACGCCCACATTTAAAAAAATTTTTTTTTTATGTAAAATTTTAACAAAAAATTTAATATCTTTACAGTATATAAGTAAATTATGTCAACATTCAACTCCAGTAATGACATGGTGCAACAAAATACAAAAATAAAAGAAAATTTCAAAATGGGCGTGGCTCCGCCCTTTTTCATTTAATTTGTCTAGGATACTTTTAACGCCATAAGTCGAACAAAAATTAACCAATCCTTTTGAAATTTGGTAGGGGCATAGATTTTATGATGTTAACTGTTTTCTGTGAAAACGGGCGAAATCGGTTGATGTCACGCCTAGTTTTTATACACTGTCGTTCGTCTGTCCTTCCGCATGGCCGTTAACACGATAACTTCAGCAAAAATCGACATATCTTTAATGAACTTAGTTCACGTACTTACTTGAACTCACTTTATTTTGGTATGAAAAATGAACGAAATCGGACAATGACCACGCCCACTTTTTCGATATCGAAAATTACGAAAAATGAAAAAAATGCCATAATTCTATACCAAATACGAAATAAAATTAAAGAAAAAAAAACTTTTTTAAAAATAAGCTTTTATTATTGGTTAATAAAATTAACTAAAAAGTAAACAATAAATTGACTCTAAAGAAATATAACACTTTATAAGTTCATTGTAAGCTTTAACGATAATTAGGCTTTTTCGTCTGCGACAAAAGAATTCTATATTGTACATAATTATATATTTTTAACATTAAAACTTTACACCTAAATTATTAAACCGTACAGTTTATATCACAGTTCTAATTGTTCTAATAAAAAACGTGTTGAATTTTGATGGTATAATTAAGAACATTTAGGATCTCCTTTTCTTGCTATCGCAATGTAACACGCTTTTATTAGAACAATTAGGACTGTGATATAAACTGTAAGGTTTAATAATTTAGGTGTAAAGTTTTAATGTTAAAAATATATAATTATGTACAATATAGAATTCTTTTGTCGCAGACGAAAAAGCCTAATTATCGTTAAAGCTTACAATGAACTTATAAAGTGTTATATTTCTTTAGAGTCAATTTATTGTTTACTTTTTAGTTAATTTTATTAACAAATAATAAAAGCTTATTTTTAAAAAAGTTTTTTTTTCTTTAATTTTATTTTTTACTTTTTAGTTCGCTTTATTAACACGTAATAGAAGCTTGTTCTTAGAAAAGCCTTTTTCTTAAATTTAATTTAAATATGCATTTTTTTTTAATTTTTAGTAGGGTAAAATTTTGTTTAAATTAGTTATGTAACCTTTACTTAGTTATTTGTAACGTTTCTCATTCTATCCATTTGTTTTAATGCATCAACTTACTTTTTAGTTAATTTTATTAACCAATAATAAAAGCTTATTTTTAAAAAAGTTTTTTTCTTTAATTTTATTTCTTTCTTTAATTTTATTATATCATAATCCGAATATATTGGGGCATATTCATAATCGAAATAAAATGTGACTAAGTTAGTTGAAGCATTTTTGACAGAGAGCACATATAAAATTGTATCAAACAGTGTTAAATAACTTAACTTTGCCTATGCCGCGTTCTGTTTACAACTACTTATTGCAGATCTCTCATCTGTGGGTTAAATCTGTTTTAAAATAAAATTCCTACTTTCGCTTAGCTAAAATTCCATCGCCAAAAATCTGTAAAACAAAATCAAGTGCGCAGAAAAGTATGCAACACTTACCGATAACAGCATAACGGCGTTAGCGTTCGTTGTATCACAGAATTTTTACACTTTGAAAATGACGGCTGTTGTTTGCAAGGTTGCATTCCTTTGAGTCTTCGTTTTCACCATCTGGATTAACAAAGTCATAAGCCTGGACATTCGTGCAATTTTAGTGATGTAAATTGCATGGCGCCAGCGCCAATCCGGTGCCAGCTCAATGGTAGCTCATTGACGAAATGACTCCAATCGAATTTTTGACGCTACTTAGTAGTGAGTGCGTAGTACATTTCACTTGCACTATTGAGTGAAACGAATTTTGTTTGTCAGGCACGAGTTTGGTGTTATTGGCGCTACTGACAATGATGACACTGAGCTGATGGCGGTAGCGCTGGTAGTTCAGCTTTTGAATCAGAGAAAGAATTGATGACCCGTGCAAATTATTATGGCTTTGGCGTGTAAATTATTATGTTGTATTTGCACCAAATAAACGCTGCGGACATAACAACCGGAGTCATTTTTGAGTTGTGTATTTTAAATTTAATGCAAATTAATATGGGTGTGTTTGAGCGGCCAAATAATAACAGTAGTATTGCTAAAGTGCTGCTAAGTTTATGGAATGTCGCTAATTTCCTAGCGATGATCAATAGATTTTCAATATTTCGTTCAACGGACACGCGAAATTGCCACATCTGCTCAAATTTTCCAAATTTTTCCATTCTTGATTTAACTTAAGCTGTTATGCCAATATTTTTCAGCCAGCTTTTTTCAAATAGGTAATTTTTCCAAAAGCAAAATAAATTACAGAAAAGATTACAGAGTTAAACAGCCTTAAAATTTCAGCTATGTTGGTTATACACAGAAATACAACAGAGGGTTGTGTCTCCGCTTTTCACAAGCGTTGAGACTCACCACGCGTGATTCACCACGTCCAAATATCACAATCCACGGATAGGTACCGGCGGGTTTGTATGGGACTTAGGCTGTTATGCAATAGTAAATACAAATCTTTACCGATAACTGTGTTATCGATTAATTTATCGAATTCTAACAAAGTAATATTGCATTGTCATCGGAGTTATACATGTGTGCAAAATTTCAGCTCAATCGGATACCGGGAAGTGTATCAAATTTAACTTGCAAGATTCCATTACAGACAACAAAAGTGAAACTAAATAAAAGCTTATAAAAAGGGATGAAACATGGTGAGGTAATTGGATTGGTTTATTGACACGAAATATAACTTTAGAAAAAACTTTATAAAATGGTTGTGACACCTACCATATTAAGTAGAAGAAAATGAAAAAGTTCCGCAGGGCGAAATAAAAAACCCTTAAAATCTTGGCAGGTATTACATATATAAATAAATTAGCGGTATCCAACAGATGATGTTCTGGGTCACCCTGGTCCACATTTTGGTCGCGATCTGGAAAAAGCCTTCACATATACAACTACCACCACTCCCTTTTAAAACTCTCATTAATACCTTTAATTTGATACCCATATCGTACAAACACATTCTAGAGTCACCCCTGGTCCACCTTTATGGCGGTATTTCGAAACGGCGTCCACCTATAGAACTAAGGCCCAATCCCTTTTAAAATACTCATTAACACCTTTCTTTTGATACCCATATTGTACAAACAAATTCTAGGGTCACCCCTGGTCTACCTTTATGGCGATATCTCGAAACGGCGTCCACCTATGGAACTAAGGATTACTCCCTTTTAAAATACTCATTAACACCTTTCTTTTAATACCTATATTGTACAAACAAATTCTAGGGTCACCCCTGGTCCACCTCAATGACGGTATCTCGAAACGGCGTCCACCTATGGAACTAAGGATTACTCCCTTTTAAAATACTCATTAACACCTTTCATTTGATACCCATATCGTGCAAACGCATTCTAGAGTCAACCCTGATCCACCTTTATGGCTATATCCCTAAATGGCGTCCACCTATAGAACTATGGGCAACTCCCTCATAAAATACTCTTTAACACCTTTCATTTAATACCCATATCGTACAAACGCATTCTAGAGTCACCCCTGGTCCACCTTTATAGCGATATCTCGAAAAGGCGACCACCTATACAACAACCACCACTCCCTTTTAAAACCCTCATTAGTACCTTTAATTTGATACCCATATCGTACAAACACATTCTAGAGTCACCCCTGGTCCACCTTTATGGGGATATTTCGAAGCGGCGTCCACCTATAGAACTAAGGCCCACTCCCTTTTAAAATACTCATTAACACCATTCGTTTGATGCTCATATTGTACAAACAAATTCTAGGGTATCCCCTGGTCCACCTTTGTGGCGATATCTCGAAACGGCGTCCACCTATGGAACTAAGGATTACTCCCTTTTAAAATACTCATTAATACCTTTAATTTGATACCCATATTGTACAAACAAATTCTAGGGTCACCCCTGGTCCACCTTTATGGTGATATCTCGAAACTGCGTCCACCTATGGAACTAAGGATTACTCCCTTTTAAAATACTCATTAACACCTTTCATTTGATACCCATATCGTACAAACGCATTCTAGAGTCACCCCTGGTCCACCTCTATGGCGATATCTCGAAAAGGCGACCACCTATACAACTACCACCACTCCCTTTTAAACCCCTCATTAATACCTTTAATTTGATACCCATATCGTACAAACAAATTCTAGGGTCGCCCCTGGTCCACCTTTATGAAGATATCTCGAAACGGCGTCCACCTGTGGAACTAAGGATTACTCCCTTTTAAAATACTCATTAACACCTTTCTTTTGATACCAATATTGTACAAACAAATTCTAGGGTCACACCTGGTCCACCTTTGTGGCGATATCTCGAAACGGCGTCTACCTGTGGAACTAAGGATTACTCCCTTTTAAAATAATCATTAACACCTTTCTTTTGATACCCATATTGTACAAACAAATTCTAGGTTCACCTCTGGTCCACCTTTATGGCGATATCTCGAAACGGCGTCCACCTATGGAACTAAGGATTACTCCGTTTTAAAATACTCATTAGCACCTTTCATTTGATACCCAAATCGTACAAACGCATTCTAGAGTCACCCCTGGTCCACCTTTATGGCGATATCCCGAAAAGGCGACCACCTATACAACTACCACCACTCCCTTTTAAACCCCTCATTAATACCTTTAATTTGATACCCATATCGTACAAACAAATTCTAGGGTCGCACCTGGTCCACCTTTATGGCGATATCTCGAAACTGCGTCCACCTGTGGAACTAAGCATCACTCCCTTTTAAAATACTCATTAACACCTTTCTTTTGATACCAATATTGTACAAACAAATTCTAGGGTCACACCTGGTACACCTTTATGGCGATATCTCGAAACGGTGTCCACCTCTGGAACTAAGCATCACTCCCTTTTAAAATACTCATTAACACCTTTCTTTTGATACCCATATTATACAAACAAATTCTAGGGTCAACCCTGGTCCACCTTTATGGCGATATCTCGAAACGGCGTCCACCTATGGAACTAAGGATTACTCCCTTTTAAAATACTCATTAGCACCTTTCATTTGATACCCAAATGGTACAAACGCATTCTAGAGTCACCCCTTGTCCACCTTTATGGCGATATCCCGAAAAGGCGACCACCTATACAACTACCACCACTCCCTTTTAAAACCCTCCTTAATACCTTTAATTTGATACCCATATTGTACAAACGCATTCTAGGGTCACACCTGGTCCACCTTTATGGCGATATCTCGAAACGGCGTCCACCTGTGGAACTAAGCATCACTCCCTTTTAAAATACTCATTAACACCTTTCTTTTGATACCAATATTGTACAAACAAATTCTAGGGTCACACCTGGTCCACCTTTGTGGCGATATCTCGAAACGGCGTCTACCTGTGGAACTAAGGATTACTCCCTTTTAAAATAATCATTAACACCTTTCTTTTTATACCCATATTGTACAAACAAATTCTAGGGTCACCTCTGGTCCACCTTTATGGCGATATCTCGAAACGGCGTCCACCTATGGAACTAAGGATTACTCCGTTTTAAAATACTCATTAGCACCTTTCATTTGATACCCAAACCCTACAAACGCATTCTAGAGTCACCCCTGGTCCACCTTTATGGCGATATCCCGAAAAGGCGACCACCTATACAACTACCACCACTCCCTTTTAAAACCCTCCTTAATACCTTTAATTTGATACCCATATCGTACAAACAAATTCTAGGGTCGCCCCTGGTCCACCTTTATGGCGATATCTCGAAACGGCGTCCACCTATGGAACTAAGGATTACTCCCTTTTAAAATACTCATTAACACCTTTCTTTTGATACCCATATTGTACAAACAAATTCTAGGGTCACCCCTGGTCCACCTTTATGGCGGTATCTCGAAACGGCGTCCACCTATGGAACTAAGGATATATCCCTTTTAAAATACTCATTAACATCTTTCATTTGATACCCATATCGTACAAACGCATTCTAGAGTCAACCCTGATCCACCTTTATGGCTATATCCCTAAATAGCGTCCACCTATAGAACTATGGCCCACTCCCTCATAAAATACTCTTTAAGACCTTTCATTTGATATCCATATTGTACAAACAAATTCTAGAGTCAACCCTGATCCACCTTTATGGCGATATCCCTAAATGGCGTCCACCTATAGAACTATGGCCCACTCCTTCATAAAATACTCTTTAATGCCTTTCATTTGATACACATGTCATACAAAGACATTCCTGGGTTTCCCTCGGTTCATTTTCCTACATGGTTATTTTCCCTTATGTTGTCACCATAGCTCTCAACTGAGTATGTAATGTTCGGTTACACCCGAACTTAACCTTCCTTACTTGTTCTTCAATAAAACTTACCTCGCTTATTTTTTTTTTTTTAATTTGGTACCAAAAACAACACCTAAGCTGAAAGTAAAGAAAGAAACAAACAACATATGCAGATCAATGAGTTATCACGGGTACTGTTAAGGGCTTTGGCCGCTTGACCGTGGTCAAGGCTAATTATTAAGAACTACTGTCTTTTGTTGTTAGTTTAACGTGTCGGTTCGGTGCATGTCCATTATTTCATGCATATGAAAAAAAAAATACTTGTATTTGGCAAAAAAAGTAAAAATTAAAAATTAACGAATCTAAATTGATAGATATAAAGAAAAATCGAAGAAACAGAAATTTTTCAATCATAAACTAAATGAATCGCGATTTCTAATCGGTAAAAAAGTGTGTGACTAAATAAACTTAACTAAGGTGATGTGAAGTTATATAGTGGAACAAAGAAAAAGATCAAAGAAAAATTACGAAATTTTATGAAGTTGGTCTATTGTGCAAAAATGAAAAATATTCGAAAAATACGACCTTTGTGCAAAATGCTGTGTGTCGAGGTGGCAAGATTAAGAAATTGAAAATGTGATGCAAACTGTGTTGACGGGCTAAGACAGCCAGAAAAAAATCCACACTAGAATTTATTTTTGAGAGTGGCAGCATATACCCTAATGGTGATGCATATGCCTGTGCACTTGTGGCCCGAGTGCCAAAAAAATGAAAAAAACAATTAAAGGTAAGAAAAATATTAAGAATAAATAGAATTCCGTGAAACTTATGCTAATTAAATAATAAAACTGGTATTAAAACTAGGTAAATTAAGAAACCCAAAAATTAAAGATTCAAATTAAAAATTTAAAAAAACTTTTGGACAAAAACAATTCGGGTGGTGTACCCTAATATTATGAAAAGTGTGTGTGATGGTGGTGGTAATGATAAAAATAAAATTTCACGTTGTTGAGCGCGCTCCCAGTGAGCCGCGCTTTGCTGCTCTCTCTCTCCTTTTATTAGTGCTGTGATCGTGGTGTCTTTGTGTTTTGAGTTGGCGTGTGGACGTGTGGTGATCAAATGTTGATGAATGCTGTTGATGTTGCCGTACATGCTTTAAGCAATGTTGCCAAGTGCGTGGGTGGTTGCGCCAATAAATGTTTAGCAACACGTTGTATGTTGCTGCGGTCGCGTGTAATGATGTTTCTGCTGTTATTTATATCGAGCTGCGGACATCGGTTACTACGTCGGTGTAAAACTAGGTTGTGTTACCTTTTTGTGTGGTGGTTTCATACAATAAAGTTGCGTGTCTTGCCTTTGATGTTCGGGTTTGATTTTATTTTCTTGCTGGTGTGATGTTGGTGGCTTTTTGACTATGTTGTGTGTGCGTGTTTCTGTATGTGTTGACGAAATTTTGGCGGAGAATAAAAATGCTTTTGGCCCGAAGATATCCTCGTTGGCTGCCCTTTTGGCCAGAAACCAATCCCTTAATTGGACAATTTACCCCTTTTGTATGTGTAGTTGGTGTTTGTTGTTGCTATGCGTATTTTCTTCGACCAAATAACTTTGTATCTTTTTGTACGTTTTTGAGTGTGATTTTGTGTAACTTTATGTAGAAAGATGTCGCGGCCTTCGGCTGGCTTCGTGCGCTGCAACAAGAGAACTTATATATATTTTTATTTTTAAGAATTTTTGCTTACATTTTTTTCTGGATTTCTAAATTAAATTTAGCTATTTTGTTTTTCTACCTTTAAATTTAAAATGACCTTACAAAAAATATTTTTAAATTAGCTCCGATATTTTTTCTCTTCTTCTTCTTTTAATCTACCCTTATGCAAACAATATGTGCTCGTGTACATATATATGTACATACATATGTACATGTAAGTGCACTTATGCATATTTTAATATTTATGAATTTTACATTCAAACCAAATTCGATCGAATAAAAATCAAATAAAATAAAAATTCAAAACAAATATTTCGACGGGAATACAATGAAAACTAGTGTTTGCAACGAAAACGGTCAAAATTTAAAAGGAAATTTTGGGTAAAAAATGTTTATCTATCTAATATAGGAATAATTTTTGGATAAAAGTGCCAAAGAAACATTTATGAAAACAAAACTCTACTTTCGCGAAGCGGACTTTAGGTTGAGCCGATTTAACGATTCAAAACTATTTTTAATTCAATTTTTTTTTTAATTTCAAAAATAAAAATGGTTTCCTAACAACTCTCTGGTTTCACATAATTTACCAAAAAAATTTTTAATTTCAAACAAAATTATTTAAACCAAGATTCTAAAAAAAACTATTCTAATAAAAGAAAAAAGGTTTAAAGAAATCACGGGTTAAAAAAACAGGTTTTTCAAAAAAATTTCAAATCTCACACTTTGACTTACCGGTGACTTTGCTGCTTTCTTGAGGGGATTTTTCCACGCCCAGTGGTGGCGGTACTCCTTGCTCTGCGGCGCACCTAGGGAGGATTCCCTAGTATCAAGGTTTACTCTTATTTTATTCGCTCGTGTGTACTTTTAGCGTGAAACCGCACTTTAGAAAAATATTTTGTCACTCGCGCACCCACACTTTAAGGTGAACACAACGTACTTTGAAGATAAAACTTCTTGAACACTTCTGGCACTAGTTAAGACCGCGACTTTTCGATTTTGAATGCCGTTGATCAACGGGACCACCTTTTATACCCATTGACCCTTGCGGCATTTAGGACACCGTAAGGTACGAATCGCCTGCCTGCTTTGGCTAAACCAATCCGCGTACGACACTTAAGCGGCACGTATATGCACATATGCCTAAGCAACACCTTAACCCACTCATCCAAATAAACATCCGCTTTACTAATATCGTAAGCGGATAAGGTGGTTCGGTTAACGATTGCCTGCACATCTGTTCATATGCCCACTTGCGCGTAGTCAGAGAAATTTTCAAAGGCTGTCGTTACAACAAACCACACACATTTTAGTTATGGTTTATTAATTTTTTCTTCCATCGTAACATAGTTACTTAAGTTAATATCATTTAGATTGAAATATAAGAAAAAAGGTAAAGCATTCTGTAAAATATGATAAAATAGTGCTGAATGCTGTAACTACATAAATTATTAAATCTAATGTATGGGGTTACAATGGCACTTAAAAGGCAATTAAAATTAGTATGTATGTATATCACGAAATAACAAGATTTTTTAACATTTCTGCCAAAAGATGAATGCCTTAGCATTAGGCTAAAGGCTCCATTACTGATACTTAGCATAGACTTGACTTGGCTTGCGAACTGTCACTTACAGTTCTGTTAATTTAACATTGCATGTTACTGATTACTCAAAACTTAACTTGACTTAGAAGTCTGTTGAATTTTGATTTTCTATGTAAGTTCTAAGTGACGTTTACATTTTGAGATGCCATTTGTTTGTTTCCATTTCATTTTGACATTTTGTCATACAAATTGACATTTATTTAAAAATAAATTTCAACGCTGATTATGATGCCAGGTTGTATGCGCAAAGTGGAGTATAATCGTGGCTAAGTGGCCAAGTTTACGCCAAGTCAAGTCAAGTCTATGCTAAGTATCAGTAATGGGGGCTTAAGTGCGCCTAAGTTGAGCGCCTTAGTGTTCACATAGAAAATGTATGCCTTAGTATTAGGCTTAGCCTTGCTTAGGTGAACGCCTCTGCCTTATATATGGCTTATGCCATTGTTCAGATGGCCTTTAGCATGAGGCCTATTGGGTTTTGAGGTATTAGGGTAGGTCGTCTGTGAGGACAGACTGATTTAGCTTGTTGGCCTAAACAAATATAAAAAATCGAAAACTTTTCGATTAAGAATCGATATCTTTTCCATAAATTATAGAATACTATTCTCTAATAAATTTATAAGAGAATCCCCAAACTCAGAACTATCTCATTAAAAGACAGTACTAGTACTTTTAATATTGTGATGTCCTAAGAAATGACCATTAGCTCCTTCTGCAGACCTTTTGAATACGTTCTTAACTAGTTCAGTCCTAGGTGGTTCGTAGTCGTAGCCTTCGATTTATCACATTATATACAAATAGCTCAAACTTTAGCGCTGTTAGACAGAGTTGGCTACCAACTATCCCGCTATGCATCCTACTAGCACCAGTTCATAGGTAATCATTAAACCTGTAGTGCGAAACTGTTTCTATGCGGGACTGCCTCCCCTTTTCGCTGCAGGGTGGATGCTGTTATATCAAATACCCATGCCTTATTATCTTGATTACAGTTTCTCTTGTAGGTACTTAGATTAATTGAAAATAAATATTTAATGTGTACAAATAATTTTAGGAGCACAATCACGACATCGAAAACGAAAAAAGAGGAACGCAAGGAGCAATTGGCGACTTCCTTAAAGAAATATTTAAATAAGCCAGAAAATGGAGAAACGGAATGTCAAGAAAATGTTGACGAACCCTTAACAGACGCAGCTTTAAATCAAGAAGCTATGGACGTATCTAAACAAATAGATGTATTTTCTTCAGAAGGAGAGTACAGTGAAACCGGAAAAAGTACTTCTGAGGAAACTGTAAGCAATTTCCCGTCATCATCTTTAATTTGTAGCAATTTAGATTGTGTAGATGATTCCAGCTCGTGGCCTGCCAATATGTATTTGTAATGATCTTCTAAATATTTTAGCTAGTCGTGGGTCCATACAGGGGTCAAACTACCGCTTTCCTCTAAATGATGAAGGAAGAAAATTCACAGACAATTACTACTACAGAAATCTTGCCAATGGAGAAAAACTTATACGATATTGCTTTTGTTGTAAAATATTTGGTAAATCTATTAGTAGTTTATCTTTTTTGAACGGTTTTTCTGATTGGCAGCATTTATCATTAACTTTGAAAAGAGATGAAGCAAGCGCTTACCACAGTGAAAATGTTAAATCGTGGGTACAATTGAATAATATTGTAACGAATTTACTGCAATTCCCCTTATTTCCAACCTTCTGCTAACGTTCGAATCGCTAAACTGTTGAATAAATAACTCTGATATTCAATAATGCAAAATGGTCTTTATTAAAGTACTTCAGAATAACACTACTATTGCTCGCCAGACAGCGTCTTAAATCAAACTGATTGTCGTGCCTCTACTGTTGCTGCCTTTTATACTCTGTGTTTTCTCGTTTGCATCTTGTAGGCGCTTCCATTTCTAGAATTTACTAGTTGGTTATCAGCTTGTGAGGACCAAATATAACACCATTAATTTGGCCCACACAAAGCGACCCCACATCATATTCGATACAGCACTAACACAACAGCCAGTCACAAAAGGCTATAGCAACAGACCAACCAACAAGTTCAATACAGCATACATCATATTCGATACAACACTAACACAACAGCCAGTCACAAAAGGCTATAACAACAGACCAACCAACAAGTTCAATACAGCATTGACACAACAGCCAGTCACAAAAGGCTATAGCAGCAGACCAACCAACAAGTCTCAGCAACACAACGGGCAAGCACAACACTTTAATGCCGACACAACAAACTAACAAATCACAGCAACGCAACGAGCGTTCGCAACATCGAACAGCAACCATGGCAACGCAACCATTTGATCCAGCAATACCAAATAAAGTGCAATAAAAGGAGCAACACAGCAGGACAGAAGTTAGTTATCACGGAGCTGTGGCCGTGACCAGAGCCACTTGTGGAGCGTCCCTTGAAGTTGTCGGTTCTACCATGCGCACAGGTCGTTTCACAGGAGTAAGTCGTAGCCTCAAGTGGTGAATGTGTCGGTTATACCACCAAACACCGCTTGAGACTTCGCCAGCAACGGCACTACCACAGTAACGTGCACCCGCGAACAGGCAGCGTCCGCCCGCCTGCGCCGACAGTAACAGCGCCACAAACAGCGCTACGCAAGCATATACGTTGGCCGCAGCGACACTACGCAAACATACAACGCTAGCTGCAACAGCATCATAGCTAATATATACGCTGGCCATACCATTACGCCAATCTACTACGCTGGCCGCAACAGCACCATAGCTAATACACTATGTTGGCTTCAATACTGCGCCGATCTACTACGCTGACCACGACAGCGCCCCGATAATATACTGCGTTGACACAGCAAAGTTACGCAAACCTACTAGGTCAACTGTACCTGAGTTACCCTCGTGCCGAAGCACGGAGCTGTGGTCGTGACCAGAGCTACTTGTGGAGCGTCCCTTGAAGTTATCGGTTCCACCATGCGGACAGGTCGCTTCACAGGAGTGAGTCGTGGCCTCAAGTGGTGAATGTGTCGGTTATACCACTAAACACCGCTTGAGACCACGTGAGCAACGGCACCACCACAGTGACGCGCCCCGCGAGCAGGTGACATTCGCCAGCCAAACTACCACGCTGGTCACAATCACAAATATACTACGTTGGATATAGCATTACGCCAATCCACTATCCCGGCCACAATCGCAAACACACTACGTCGGCCACAGCATTACGCCAGCCACTACGCTGACCGCGAACGCACCACGCTAACATATTACGTGGACCACATCACTCCGCAAACATACGACGTTGGCCACAGCATTGCGCCAACCCACTACGCTGACCGCAAGCGCCAACATACGACAACAGCGCTACGCAAGCACATTACGTAGGTGGTCACCGCACCACGCTGGCCACAACAGCACTACGCACACATACTATGGTGACCACAGCAGAGTCACGTAAATACACGACGTCAACCACACTGGGGTTGCTTACATACACGCCAACGCAAGGCGTCACCGAAACACGTTTTACACGCACTGAGGCAGCGACCAGCCGGGCGTCCTAACGGGATGTTCCTAACGGGACACGCACGCCGACGCAGGGCGTCACAAAACACATTTACACACACACAAGCAACGACCATCGAGGCGTCATAACGGGACACGAGTACCGTTGGCCCACCACGCAGTATAGAGCAAGCATACAGTGAAACGAAAACAACAAATATTTCTTCTTTTGATCACGTAAAATTTTTCATTTTAATTATAGTGTACATACATATATAGAATTATAGAAATAAAGTGAATTTATATGAAAACGATTTGCACGGTGTCCCAAATTTACAAATCTATTGTAAGCGAACCTTGGACACGGCGAGTATACCCCTAGCACTTATTGAAGAAGCGCCGGGACGGAAAAAGCTTAGTTACAATTGGCGCCCGAGCAGGGACCCTGCAAATCGTTACCACGTCAGAAGGAACATTCCTGACGAGAAACCTAACCACAAAATGGTCGACCAGATCGATACCACGTGGTTAGACACAATTTCAAAGTAGCACCTGATATCCATCACACAGGAATTTGGTATTGAGCCGACAGGTGCCACCCGAGAAATCCGAAAGCGCATAGCAGCACTGGCCTCATAGGCAAATACGGACTCGGAAATCCACGAAAAATTTTTATCCCTACAAGCCACCTACAAGGAAACTACGCACATGAGCGTCGTAAATGAGGTTAAGACACCGACTCCGTCGAACGGAGGAGGCACACCGAAGGTCGCCTTTACAACAGTAGAACAAACTCAATTCGCGTTTTCTCCCAGGAATACAGTACCCACACAACAGTGCTTACCATCAGGAATAGCGGTGCCACCCAACAGTACATCTCAGGCACCTCCCAGGAGTACAGTACCCACACAACAGCACGTACCATCAGAAATTACGGCATCATCAACCGGCACATCTCAACCCACGCAACCGTACTTACCAGCGGGAATGACGGCACCAGCCATGAACTATACATGCCAGGTAACTCAAGCACCGACCGTGGTGTTCGCGCCCATCATCGACCAGGTAAGGAAGTGGTCCGTAAAGTATGAAGGTGGACGGGACCCGTTAGCGTTCATCGAACGGTTAGAGGAGTTAGCCGAAGTATACGCGCTAAACGTGGACCTCCTGCCAAAAACCATGCCCGAGCTACTAGGGGGCGCCGCGCTACAATGGTACCGCAATAACAATGCGCACTGGGGAGAGTGGACAAGGTTCAAAAAGGATTTTTCACGTTTTTTCCTACCAGTCAGGTACTTCGAGCAGCTCGACGACGACATACGCCAACGAAGGCAGCACAACAAGGAGAGGTATAAGGACTACGTACTAGAAATCCAGAGCTTGATGAGACACGCAGGGTACACCAGCGAACAGCGGCTGGAACGAATCTTCCGTAACAGCCACCCCGATTACCAACTTTACATCCGTCGGAGGGACTTCAATAATCTCGCAGAGCTCCTGACACTTGCCGAAGAATATGAGAACATACGCGAGGATTATCGAAGATCATTAGGCGGACATCACCGCGAAGTTACGCGACACATCGCCAGTGACACAACCACAAATCGCCTGAAACACAACCACCACCACCACCGAACCTAACGAACCGCACGCCTCCAGGAAATCAGAGATAAGACCCCAACGGCGTATGCAGGAGATGCGGCGAACGAGGACATGACACCAATAGGTGCCGAAACCCACAGACAATTTTTTGCTGGGAATGTGGCCGCAACGATATACGAACCATCGAATGCTGCCGCCGACGGGCTCAACGAAGAAGAAGGCGCCGTGAGCCCAAGAGACCTAGTGCCGAAACGGCAGTAACGATACCCAAGGAACCCAGCGCTGAAACGGCAATAACAATGTACCAAGAGCATGGTCGCCTCTACGCCGTAGCCAAGCTCGGCGCGGAATCAGCCGAGGCGGTCGTCGACACAGGGGCATCAAGAAGTTTCCTCTCGAGCAGCTTAGCAGAACGTGTGGTGAACTCGGGAAGCGGAGAAATGGTGAGAGTGGCCATCAAAATAACGATGGCAAACGGGACTAGCACTACCATCTTCGACGCCATAAGGACTGAGGTACGTCTCGGAGAAGCGTCACTCCACACAGTTTTACACGTCATGCCCGGAGCGATCGACGACATGTATATGGAAGCATGGGAGCCACCATATCATGTTGAGAAGGCCACCTCGTGCTAACCAGGCCCCTTACCCAGCACACACCGAATCCTGGAGCCACGCCAGAAACTATTCAGAGAGCAACATCAGCAGGAACGAATATCGCCAGGTACGACAGCCCTGGGACTATTCCAAGTTCAATATCATCAAGAAAGGATATCGCCAGGTACGACAGCCCTGGGACTATTCAAAGTACACCATCAGCCAGAACGGATATCGCCAGGTACGACAGCCCTGGGACTATTCAAAATTCAACATCCTCAAGAACGGATATCGCCAGGTACGACACCCCGCGGACTAATCAGAGTATAACACGAGCGAGAAAGGGTAACGCCGGGTACGACACCCCTGGAGCCCCATCTGGAACCATTCAGAGTATAACAGCACCGAGCAGTAGTAACTTCAAGCACGACGGCATTATGCAAAACAACGGCGACGACATACAAGAAGAAGCGGAACGAGTGCGCGGTTTTCTGGCAAAGGAACTCCGAAAATTCGAGAGCATGAGTGGAGTGACGACAATAGCCGAGCACAAGATTGTCCTGACGGACGAACGCCCCGTCAAGCAACGTTACTTCCCACGCAACCCAGCCATGCAGACAATCATCAACAGCGAAGTTGACGAATTGCTCCAGAAAGGATGCATCGAGCCATCCTGTAGCCCACACAGCGCACCGATCGTACTGACCAAGAAGAAAAACGGGAAGTGGAGGTTATGCGTGGACTATCGGCAGCTCAACGCCCGATACGTACCCGACGCATACCCCTTACCCAGAATACAACACATCCTGGACAAACTACGACGAGCGAAGTACATCAGCAGCTTGGACTTGAAGAACGGCTACTGGCAAATACCACTGGAGCCCAAGAGCCGGCCCTACACAGCTTTCACAGTACCGGGACGCGGATTATTCCAGTGGCGCGTTATGCCTTTCGGCCTACACTCTGCACCCGCAAAGTTTCAAAGAGCACTAGATCAGGTTATTGGGCCTGAAATGGAACCCCACGCCTTCGCATACCTCGATGACATAATCGTCATAGGATCCACTGTGGAGGAGCACAGTCGCAATCTGAGAGAAGTAATGCTACGACTACAGCGCGCCAACCTCAGAATAAATCCGGAGAAATGCGAATTCTTCAAGAAGGAAATCCGATACCTAGGACACCTAATAAGCGACAAGGGAATTCACACCGACCCCGAGAAAGTCACAGCCATCAAAGACTTGAAGCCACCAACGAACGTGAAAGAGGTACGCCAATATATCGGTATAGCATCCTGGTACCGACGTTTCGTATCCGACTTCGCCACGATCAGCCAACCACTCACAACCCTGCTGAAAAAGGGCAAACACTGGAAGTGGGGGGCCGAACAACAGGAGGCCTTCGAGGTCTTAAAGCAAAAGCTCACTGAAGCACCGATACTTGCCTGCCCGGACTTCACCAAGACCTTCACCTTACAAACGAACGCCAGCAATTTCGGGCTGGGTGCCGTATTGACACAGGACCTGGAAGGCGGAGAACGCGTGATCGCGTACGCCAGCAGGAAACTCAACAAGGCGGAAACTAACTACTCGCCCACCGAGAAGGAGTGCCTCGTGATAGTCTGGGGAATACGCAAGATGAGACCATACTTGGAAGCATACCGATTCAAGGTAATCACGGACCATATGTCTCTAAAGTGGTTAAACTCCATCGAAAGCCCTTCAGGCCGTATAGCACGATGGGCCTTGGAGCTTGAACAACACACTATCGACATCGAGTACAGGAAAGGGAAGCTGAACCTGGTAGCGGACGCACTATCACGGCAGCCACTGGAGACCCTACGCCTAGCAACGACAACAGAGCCACATTGCAAGTGGTGGCACAAGAGCGTCGGCGAAGTACGCACTAACCCCGAAAAATTTTCTGACTACATGATACAAGATGGGCAACTGTACCGCCACATTCCCTGCCGGTCACACGATGAGGAAACGGTCCCTTGGAAATTTTGTGTACCAACACCACTGCGACAACGAGTCTTAGAAGAAAACCACAACATCCCAAGCGCTGGACACATGGGCATCCGCCGGACGGTAGCACGGATTGCCAACCGGTGTTACTGGCCCGGCATATTTCGGGACATCAGTCGATATGTACGGCAGTGCGAGTCTTGCCAGAAATACAAGCAGGCACAGCAAAAACCAGCAGGAAAGATGCTCACACAGGTGGCCCAAGAACCATTCGCCACGGTATGCGTCGATTTCGTCGGACCACTCCCACGATCCACACACGGGAACACGATGTTTTTAGTATTTTTCGACCGCTTCAGCAAATGGGTGGAATTGGCCCCCATGAGGCGTGCGACAGCAGAGGGCCTTCGCCGCGCGTTCAGAGAAGGCATCCTAGCAAGATTTGGTGCTCCCAAGATACTGATATCGGACAACGGCGTTCAGTTCACCAGCACAATGTGGCAGCGTTACCTCAAGGAAGTGGGGATACGACAACAATTCACGGCGCCCTACACACCACAAGAAAACCCGACGGAACGGGCGAACAGAACGGTAAAGAGGATCATAGCGCAACTCACCAAATCACAACACAACAAATGGGACGACTTTCTCCCAGAGATCGAGCTGGCCATCAACACCAGTGTAACCGCGTCCACAGGGTACAGTCCAGCCTTCCTCGTACAAGGACTGGAACCGCGATTACCAGGGGCATTGTTTGACGAGGTCAACCTGGGGACGGGCACAGCCACCACCACGGCAGAAGAAAAACCGACAGAATGCAAGAGGCATTAAGAATAGTGAGGCAGCGTCCGCCCGCCTGCGCCGACAGTAACAGCGCTACGAGGAGGAGGAAGCAAAACGCCCGAGGGCAAACAGGTACGCTGACGTCGAACACATCATTACACCACTAAACACTACGGGGGCCGACCTCAGCCACACGCGTGCAACTATACGCGCAAACAGGTACGCTGACGTCGTACACGGCATTACACCATTAAATACTACAGGCGGCGACGTCAACAACACGCGTGGACCTACACGCGCAAACAGGTACGCTGACGTCGCACGCATCATTAAACTACCACACATCACGGGCACCAATGACAACACCTCGAACACCGAACCTGTCACGGCCAAGGCCCACAATAAGACCGGAGTATCGCCGATAACATTCACACTCGGTAGGATAGAAGTGAAGGCAGGGCAGTTGCCGGCAGCTATCGAGTTCCCCTCCAATGAGGACACAGCTCCACCGGAAAAGCCACAGTCGCCGAAAATTATCGAGCTCTCCTCGAATGAGGACACAGCCCCACCGCCGAGAAGCACGCCTAAAATAATATTCCCGGCAGGACCAGGCGGCATACCCCTCTATACGACTGACCTCGATACTCTCAGAGAATCGAAATGGTTGACCGACACCGCCATTGACGCTTGGGCAAAGGGACTGGAAGAGCAACATGAGCAACAAAATACGACTCTCAGCCCGTTCGTGATCTGGCAGCTGACCCAGAAGAGTAACACGGTGGAATACTACCAACGCATACGCCGATGGGTCCGGAACGTCGACCTGTTTGGCAAGAGTGCGGTCCTAGCACCCCAAAACACAGCTAACCACTGGTAACTGCTCGGTCTGGCAAACGCAGCAGTCACCGCCACGGAATGCTGGCAGGAACGATATATATGGGTAGCAGACTCAATGCACAGGGCCAGAGTCCCCCACGCAATCCAGGTTTGGGCAGATTTTTTCCGGTGGGAATACATACAGCGGTACGGACACGACGGTTTTAAAGCGCAGGAACTAATACTCGAGGTGCCCCAACAACTCAACAACAACGACTGTGGCGTCTACGTAGCCGAGAATATGGAGAGGGTTTTACGATACACAGGGAGCGGAGAAGGAATGCCCGGACTGTGTAAACAGCCGTTTACGGAGGAAATGGCGAGCAAGAAGCGCACAGAAATGCTGGCACGGTTCCTACCAGACGGCCGAAAGCCCAAGGAAACCATACAAAACACTACCACCACATACCACTCTCACGCAGCTCCACAACTAAGCACAGAGGACAACACCCACCCCATAATACCGGACACCAAAACGAAGCCACACACAACAACAGAAGACCTCCAAGTAATAACCATCGAGGCTAAAGACGCAGATGGACCAATGATGGACCGATTCCCGGAGATAGCAGGGGAGGTACGGGACAAACTCCGACGCATCGCCGAAGGCAGAACCTACTCCCGAACACGATTCGTGACAGAGAAATACCGGGTCACTATAATGAAAAGCAAGGCGCGCATACGACTACTGAGTACCGGGGGCTCACTATCCGAAGTGGGGGGAGGGGAGTGTGAGGACCAAATATAACACCATTAATTTGGCCCACACAAAGCGACCCCACATCATATTCGATACAGCACTAACACAACAGCCAGTCACAAAACGCTATAGCAACAGACCAACCAACAAGTTCAATACAGCATACATCATATTCGATACAACACTAACACAACAGCCAGTCACAAAAGGCTATAGCAACAGACCATCCAACAAGTTCAATACAGCATTGACACAACAGCCAGTCACAAAAGGCTATAGCAGCAGACCAACCAACTTTAATGCCAACACAACAAACTAACAAATCTCAGCAACGCAACGAGCGTTCGCAACATCGAACAGCAACCATGGCAACGCAACCATTTGAGCCAGCAATACCAAATAAAGTGCAATAAAAGGATCAACACAGCAGGACAGAAGTTAGTTAGCACGGAGCTGTGGCCGTGAACAGAGCTACTTGTGGAGCGTCCCTTGAAGTTGTCGGTTCTACCATGCGGACAGGTCGTTTCACAGGAGTAAGTCGTGGCCTCAAGTGGTGAATGTGTCGGTTATACCACCAAACACCGCTTGAGACTTCGCCAGCAACGGCGCTACCACAGTAACGCGCACCCGCGAACAGGCAGCGTCCGCCCGCCTGCGCCGACAGTAACAGCGCCACAAACAGTGCTACGCAAGCATATACGTTGGCCGCAGCGGCACTACGCAAACATACAACGCTAGCCGCAACAGCATCGTAGCTAATATATACGCTGGCCATATCATTACGCCAATCTACTACGCTGGCCGCAACAGCACCATAGCTAATACACTACGTTGGCTTCAGTACTGCACCGATCTACTACGCGGACCACGAGAGCGCCCCGATAATATACTGCGTTGACACAGCAAAGTTACGCAAACCTACTACGTCAACTGTACCAGAGTTACCCTCGTGCCGAAGCACGGAGCTGTGGTCGTGACCAGAGCTAATTGTGGAGCGTCCCTTGAAGTTGTCGGTTCTACCATGCGGACAGGTCGCTTCACAAGAGTGAGTCGTGGCCTCAAGTGGTGAATGTGTCGGTTATACCACCAAACACCGCTTGAGACCTCGTGAGCAACGGCACCAACACAGTGACGCGCCCCGCGAGCAGGTGACATTCGCCAGCCAAACTACCACGCTGGTCACAATCACAAACATACTACGTTGGCCATAGCATTACGCCAATTAACTACCCCGGCCACAATCGCACACATACTACGTCGGCCACAGCATTACGCCAGCCACTACGCTGACTGCGACCGCACCACGCTAACATATTACGTGGACCACATCACTCCGCAAACATACGACGTTGGCCACAGCATTGCGCCAACCCACTACGCTGACCGCAAGCGCCAACATACGACGCGGGCCACAACAGCGCTACGCAAGCACATTACGTTGGTCACCGCACCACACTGGCCACAACAGCACTACGCACACATACTACGGTGACCACAGCAGAGTCACGTAAATACACGACGTCAACCACACTAGGGTTGCGTACATACACGCCAACGCAAGGCGTCACCGAAACACGTTTTACACGCACTCAGGCAACGACCAGCCGGGCGTCCTAACGGGACGTTCCTAACGGGACACGCACGCCGACGCAAGGCGCCACAAAACACATTTACACACACACAAGCAACGACCATCGAGGCGTCATAACGGGACACGAGTACCGTTGGCCCACCACGCAGTATAGAGCAAGCATACAGTGAAACGAAAACAACAAATATTTCTTCTTTTGATTGCGTAAAATTTTTCATTTTAATTATAGTGTACATACATATATAGAATTAGAGAAATAAAGTGAATTTATATGAAAACGATTTGCACGGTGTCCCAAATTTACAAAGCGAACCTTGGACACGGCGAGTATACCCCTAGCACTTATTTAAGAAGCGCCGGGACGGAAAAAGCTTCGTTACAAGCTATAAAATTACTACATTTATAGCTTCTAATATATGCGTGTATATGTGAGCACAACTATAATTGCATACTTTTGGGAGCATCTCAGATCTGCATGTGTTTGTGCGTCACTTCTCCGCTGCGTGCCCGTACATATGTGAAGACATAATGATTGATTTAATGATGTGCATACAGGTCACTGCTTAGCATCGGCTTAGAGATGATAGTATCTCTTAATGTCGTTAATATTCGTGACGCTGCCCTCCACCTAAGTCTGATCGTCCCGATCAGACAAATTTCCTGTTCTAAACGCGGCTAGCATCTCCAAATGTACCACTCTTCTACTTCGTGGTTTCCCAATGGTTTGTTTGCGGTAGATGATATCACTGATCCTCTTCACAACTCTGTACGGGCCTTTCCAACTGCACCAAAATTTGGATGGAACACCTTTCCGCCGGTGAGGGTTGTATAGCAGTACCAAATCTCCCTCCCGGAAACCTCCCAAATTTTTTTCTTGTCGTACCTTTGTTCCATCTTACTTCTCATTACCCTGGGCCGTTCCCTCACACTCTGTTGTTTGGCCAATAAACTACTTCGTAGAGTTTGCGCTTGACGGATTGGCTTCCCATAATCAGTATCGTTCCCACGTTTGACAAGAGTAGTGCGCCCGGCTTGAAACTACCCTGGCATTCTTTCTGGGAAATTCGTTCCTTCGTTTTTGTGCGTCCATTAATTTTGTCAATGCCAGTGTTTCTCTCGCAGGTACTTTAGATCTCGCTTTATTTGGCCCATTCGAATCATCAACCTTTGCCTTTGACTTTCGTCGTCTTTGTCGATTCTTCTCCACCAGTACTCGATTACTACTGAACCCTTGCTCCAAACTGAAGTTAAGTGGTATATCCTGGTTTTTATAACGCATAATCTTTCTCTGCATGTCGATCCTGTTGTCGTGGTCAACCAAGAAGTGCACTCCCAATTGGACATCATCAACGATCTCCGCCACAACGAATTTGTGTAGAACTGTAACCTTTCCAATTAAGACTTCACATATCACTTCTCCCTGGACTTGGTTATACTCGCCAGTGACCGTACGCAACCTTGCTCCAGGTAACGGTTTTACTCTCCTGTCGACCAAGTTAGATCGGATTAAGGAATGAGATGCACCCGTATCTACAGTCAGTACACGTTCTTTGCCATCCACATTCCCTCTGACGGTAAGACTGCTCGATTGTCTACCAATTTGCGACACAGATATCACAGGACATTCAATAGCTGGACCTCCACATCTTACTCGCACTTGCTCATCTCTTCTAGCTTTGTTATTAAGACCACCCATGCTGTTGAAGCCACTAGGATCAAGATCGCAATGAAGTGCAATGTAACCGGGCTTACCGCCTTTGAAGCATTTGATAACACTTTCACCACGCTTTTGCGATCCTTTCAGCTCCTCCAATATTGTGTTCATCCAGTCTGGCTTTTCCACCTCCACACGGCGTGCTTTGACCGCTAACTTACACAGACGCGATGCTGCTTCCTGAATCAGAGCATGTGATACCATTTCTGTGAATGTGGGTTTTGGGTTTGCATATGCCGCTCACTTCGTTTCTACGTCCGTATGCCATTTAAAAAACTCTGGATTTTTACCCTCTCGGTGTACTCCACGGGTGCGTCCGCATTTGCCAAATGTACCAACTTTTCAACATCCGAAGCAAACTCTTGCAAAGTCTCACTAGCTTTTTGGTAGCGGTTTTGCAATTTTATTTGGTAGATCTGTTTCCTGTGTACGCTTCCGTACCGGCGTTCTACGGCAGCCATCAATGCTTCATAACTGTTACGTTGGTACTCTGGGATGGTCTGTAAGATCTCAGCAGCTGGTCCTTTTAAAGCCACGAACAGTGCAGCAACTTTATCTTCGGCATTCTAGTTGTTCGCTGGCGAAGTCTTCTCAAATTAGAGATTAAATACCTAGAAAGGAACAGAACCATCAAACGTTGGGGATTTTACCTTCAGAGTAGACGTTGAAGTTATTGGACGGTCCAATTGTAACTCCTGAATACGATCTTTTAAAGCGTCTATCTCGGCCTCCATTTTTTCTTGTCGACCACTGAACCCTTCCTGAAACTGCGTTAGTATCTCTTCTATACGCGCTTCCAGTTGTGCAGAGATCTGCGATGACACCTGTGCTGAAACTTGTGTAGACATTTCTGACATACGTGCCTCTTGTGCTTCAATTTTAAATGTTATTTCTGACGACATTTTTGAGATATGTGTCTCCTGTGATTCCAGTTGGGATGCCATATTTGTATTTTGTTCTTCCAGTTGTGAGGACATATTTGTGGATATTTGTGACAACATTTCTGAAATGCGTGTCTCTTGTGCTTTAATCTTGGATATTATACGGTTCTCTTGGGATTTTAGTTGAGATGCCATTGTCGATGTTTGAGCAGATATTGCAGCCAATATCATGTTCAAGACTGTGCTCGTAACTGTCTGCGATGTTTCATTTTTCTCTTAAATTTTTGTTGTTGTCTCGTCGACATCAAGATGAAAGACATACTCTTCCACGTTAATTCCTTCTGCTTCCATTGCCTCTCGTAGTCGTGCCTGAAGTTCCAGTTTAATGCCGCCTCTATTCAATCCACGGCTCTCCAACTCCTTCTTCAGTTGCTGGATTTTCAATTCACTTAACTTTGCCATGTCCTTGTTGTACTCGAAATCTTCGGAATTTATTCAACAATCCCACTTCTGACACCAATTGTAACGAATTTACTGAAATTCCCCTTATTTGCAACCTTCTGCTAACGTTCGTATCGATAAACTGTTGAATAAATAACTGCACTATTCAATAATGCAAAATGTTCTTTATTAAAGTACTTCAGAACAACATTACTATTGCTCGCCAGATACCGTTTTAAATCAAACTGATTGTCGTGCCTCTACTGTTGCTGCCTTTAATACTCTTTGTTTTCTCGTTCGCATATTCAAGGCACTTCCATTTCTAGAATTTACTAGTTGGTTATCAGTTTGTAGCTTCTCATATACGTGTGTATATGTGAGCACAATTATAATTGCATACTTTTTTTTTATTAATTTATTACGACTCGAAGAGCCTAGCTTATACAATTGAAAAAAATTATTGCATTAATTAACAATAGGTACAGTAGTTTAACAATAGGTACATCAGTTTAAATAGATATATGGTTATACGTATAAACGAGGAAATTTGTAATTTTAGAATTAGATATATAAGTTAGGAATACGTATCACAAACCAGCTCAGATCTTAGAATTTATTTTATCCTATAGATTTGACGTAAGTGTATAATCTTTTTTTTAAACCAGTTATTATCACTATTTTTTATGTATTCATGTAGTTCATTGAAGCATTTTAACCCTTTGTAAAAAAGACTGTTCTATTCAGATTCTGTTTTATAATTAGTTAATTTGAAATCATTTCTTTGTCTTGTATTTCTTCCATGGACATCATAATTAACTCTAATATTTGTTCTTAAGTATTCAGGTAAATTTCCGGTTTTTATATGGTATATAAACTTCATCGTAAAGAAAAATATTTGTTGCTTCACGCTCATCCAATTTAAACTAAGTAGCATATCTTTTATTGGGGTAGCATAACGTTTGTTTAAGATGAATCGCATAGCTTTATTCTGAATTTTTTGCAATTTATCGATTTGCGAATCTTTCATAACAAATAAAATTGTAGAGCAATATAAAAAGTAAGGTTTAACAACAGATCGATATACTTTAGTTTTATAGTAATTATTTAGCTAAACCATATTTTATTTGCTATTTTATTTGTTATATAAGCGGCATGGGCGTTGAATTTTAATTTACAATTTATTACAATACCAAGGTATTTAATAGTATCTACGTTTTCAATTTCTGAATTGTTTATTTTGAGAGTAGCAATATCGAAAACATTCTTTCTAGTTATTAACATGTATTTAGTTTTTTCGATATTAAGTTTAAGTTTGTTAGCACACAACCAAATATAAAGGGCATTTAAGTCACTTTGTAATTTATTTCTTAAATCATTTTCGTTTCTGCCACTTACCCAAAGTAGTGCATCGTCAGCAAAAAATTTTATTGAACTATATTTCAAAATTGAATTAATATCATTAATGTAAATGTTGAACAAAATTGGAGCGAGGGCAGAGCCTTGTGGAAGCCCAACCTTAATATCCACTTCATCTGAAAACGATGTGCCAATAATTGTTCTTTGCTTACGGTTGCTTAAAAAACTTTTAAACCAGTCTAGTTTTAAACCTTGAATGCCTATGTCTGATAATTTTCCCACTAGTATTTTTATATCTATGGTTTCAAAAGCTCTTTTAAGATCAACAAAAATTGCTAAAATCGACATTTTATTACTAAGTTCATCTTTCCATTCAGCTAAAACCATATTTAAGGCTGTTTCACAGGAATGATTTTTTCTAAAGCCTGATTGTTGATGTATAAGTAAATTATTTTTTTCTAAGTACTGAACCAATTGGTTCTTTACCACAAGTTCTAAAATTTTTTCATCGCTGGGCAATGAATTTATGGGCCGTAACTCCTCTGCTTTAATATTATTTTTAACTTTCTCTATAGGAACAATTGTTGAAGTTTTCCACATACTAGGCACTATGCCACTACTTAAACTTTCATTTACTATTTGAGAAAAAGCCAAAATAGGGGGTTGCATCTTTCACCACACCATCTGATAATAATTTTTTTGCACCTCTCACAGCTTTGAACTTACTGACAAGTTCAGCGATGTCATCTGATCCAACTTTGACAAATTTAAAAACGCAGTTTCTTTGATTAGTTATATATACTTCTCTATCAAATACCTCTATATTATTACAAATATCAGTAATACTATGAAAAAAATATTTATTTAAGTTGACAGCAATTTCCGATTCGCCATTGTATATTTGACCGTTTATTACAATCTTCTTTATTGATGTATCTTCTTTTCCCATACTTATGGCCTGTTTTAGATATTTCCACATAATTTTGCTATCATGACTATTTTTATTTATATTATATTCCATATACTTAACTTTTTTAATTTTCACCAACTGTTTGTATTTATTTTTTATATACCGGTATTCGTCCCAGTTTCCTGAGATTTGAGCCAGTTTAAAAAGTTCAAATTTGAATTTGTTCATATTGGCTAGCTCGTTGTCATACCATTTATTATGTATTTTTAAATGCACTACTTTTTCTCTGGTAAGATTTTGCATGATATTTAAAATGCTATTATTAGTCAATAAAACCTTACTTTCTAAATCAATATGATTAAAATTACTGAAATCATACAGACGCAGTTGGTTAAGAAGTGATTCATTATTATAATACTCCCATGAGGTTATTTTTCTAATACTTCTCATTTTTAATTGTGGACTACTTTTAATTTATATTGGATTGTTTCATGATCAGTTATTTGAGGTTCATCTAACCTTTCGCAAACAATATCATTATTATCCGAAAATAGTATATCGATTTTTGTTCTAGATATATCCGTTATACGAGTATCGAAATAAATTTTTTGGTACATAGAGTATGATTTAAACAGATCAATTAGTTATGTACTATATGTTGATGTATTATATATATTTGGGAGCATCTCAGATAAGAGATCTGCATGTGTTTGTGCGTCTCTTCTTCGCTGCGTGTACGTACATATATGAAGACTAAATGATTGATTTAATGATGTGCATACAAGTCACTGCTTAGCATCGGCTTAGAGATGATAGTATCTCTTAGTGTTGCTAATATTCGTGACGCTGCCCTCCACCTAAGTCTAATCGACCCGATCAGACAAATTTCCTGTTCTAAACGCGGCTAGCATCTCCAAATGTACCACTCTTCTACTTCGTGGTTTCCCAATAGTTTGTGTGCGGTAGATGACATCATTGATCCTCTTCACAACTCTGTACGGGCCTTCCCCACTGCACCAAAATTGGGATGGAACACCTTTCCGCCGGTGAGGGTTGTATAGCAGTACCAAATCTTCCTCCCGGAAACCTTCCGAATTATTTTTTGTCGTACCTGTGTTTCATCTTACTTCTCATTACCCTGGACCGTTCCCTCACACTCTGTTGTTTGGCCAATGAGCTACTTCGTAGAGCTTGCGCTTGACGGATTGGCTTCGCATAATCAGCATCGTTCCCACGTTTCACAACAGTTGTGCGCCCCGGCTTGAAACTACCCTCGCATTCTTTCTAGGAAATTCGTTCCTTCGTTTTTGTGCGTCCAATTGGTTTTGTCAATGCCAGTGTTGCTCTCGCAGGTACTTTTGATCTCGCTTTATTCGGCCCATTCGATCCATCAACCTTTGCCTTTGACTTTCGTCGTCTTTGTCGATTCTTCTCCACCAGTACCCCATTACTACTGAACCCTTTCTCAAAACTGAAGTTAAGTGGTATATCCTGGTTCTTATAACGCGTAATCCTTCTCTGCATGTCGATCATGATATCATGGTCAACCAAGAAGTGCACTCCTAATATGATTTCATCAACGATCTCCGCCACAACGAATTTGGGTAGAACTGTGACCTTTCCAATTAAGACTTCACATATCACTTCTCCCTGGACTTGGTTATACTCGCCAGTGACCGTACGCAACCTTGCTCCAGGTAACGGTTTTACTCTCCTGTCGACCAAGTTAGATCGGATTAAGGAATGAGATGCACCCATATCTATAGTCAGTACACGTTCTTTGCAATCCACATTCCCTCGGACGGTAAGACTGCTCGATTTTCTACCAATTTGCGACACAGATATCACAGGACATTCAATAGCTGGAGCTAGCTCTCGACCTCCACATCTTACTCGCTCTTGCTCATCCCTTCCAGCTTTGTTATTAAGACCACCCATGCTGTTGAAGCCACTATAATCAAGATCGCAATGACGTGCAATGTGACCGGGCTTCCTGCATTTGAAGCATTTGATAACTATTTCACTACGCTTTTGCGATCCTTTCAGCGCCTCCAATATTGTGTTCATCCAGTCTGGCCTTTCCACCTCTACACGGCGTGCTTTGAACGCTGACTTACACAGAAGCGATGCTGTTTCCTGAATCAGAGCATGTGATACCATTTCTGTGAATGTGGGTTTTGGGTTTGCATATGCCGCTCACCTCGTTTCTACGTCCGTATGCCATTTAAAAAACTCTGGATTTTTACCCTCTCGGTGTACTCCACGGGTGCGTCCGCATTTGCCAAATGTACCAACTTTTCAACATCCGAAGCAAACTCTTGCAAAGTCTCACTAGCTTTTTGGTAGCGGTTTTGCAATTCTATTTGGTAGATCTGTTTCCTGTGTACGCTTCCGTATCGTCGTTCTACAGCAGCCATCAATGCTTCATAACTGTTACGTTCGTACTCTGGGATGGTCTGTAAGATCCCAGCAGCTGGTCCTTTTAAAGCCACGAACAGTGCAGCAACTTTATCTTCGGCATTCCAGTTGTTCGCTGCCGACGTCTTCTCGAATTAGAGCTTAAATACTTGGAAAGGAACAGAACCATCAAACGTTGGGGATTTTACCTTCAGAGTAGACATTGAAGTTATTGGACGTTTCAGATGTAACTCCTGAATACGATCTTTTTAAGCATCTATCTCAGCCTCCATATTATCTTGGCGACCACTGAACTCTTACTGAAATTGCGTTAATATCTTTTCCATACGAGCCTCCAGTTGTGCAGAGATCTGCAACGATACCTGTGCTGAAATTTTTGTCGACATTTCTGATATACGTGCCTCTTGTGCTTCAATTTTAAATGTTATTTCTGACGACATTTCTGAGATACGTGTCTCCTGTGATTCCAGTTGGGATGCCATATATGTCTTTTGCTCTTCCAGTTGTGATGACATATTTGTGGATATTTCTGACGACATTTCTGAAATGCGTGTCTCTTGTGTTTCAATCTTGGATATTATACGGTTCTCCTGGGATTTTATTTGAGACGCCATTGTCGATGTTTGAGCAGATATTGCAGCCAATATAATGTTCAAGACTGTGCTCGTAACTGTCTGCGGTGTTTAATTTTTCTCTTAAATTTTTGTTGTTGTCTCGTCGACATCAAGATGAAAGACATACTCTTCCACGTTAATTCCTTCTGCTTCCATTGCCTATCGTAGTCGTGCCTGAAGTTCGAGTTTAATGCCGCTTGTATTCAATCCACGGCTCTCCAACTCCTTCTTCAGTTGCTGGATCTTCAATTCACTTAACTTTTCCGTGTCCTTGTTGTACTCGAAATATTCAGAATTTATTCAACAATCCCAATTCTGACACCAATTGTAACGAATTCACTGCAATTCCCCCTATTTGCAACCTTCTGCTAACGTTCGAATCGCTAAACTGTTGAATAAATAACTCCACTATTCAATAACGCAAAATGGTCTTTATTAAAGTACTTCAGAACAACACTACTATTGCTCGCCAGATAGCGTCTTAAATCAAACTGATTGTCGTGCCTCTACTGTTGCTGCCTTTTATACTATGTGTTTTCTCGTTCGAATCTTCTAGGCGCTTCCATTTCTAGAATTTACTAGTTGGGTATCAGCTGTAAAATTACTACGTTTATAGCTTCTCATATACGCGTGTGAGCACAATTATAATTGCATACTTTTGGGAGCATCTCAGATAAGATCTGCATGTTTATGTGCGTCTCCTCTCCGCTGCGTGTACGTACATATGTGAAGACATAATGATTGATTTAATGATGTGCATACAAGTCACTTCTTAGCATCGGCTTAGAGATGATAGTATCCCTTAGTGTTGCTAATATTCGTGACAATATGTTAAAAAATAAAGCTACTGTAAATCAAATGCAACTGCGACTATTAGAATTGAAAAAAAAAACAATGGTACGACGTGCTAGAAATAATCATAGCTGTTATTAAGTTTTTATCCAGACAGTGCCTGGCTTTCCGGGGGTCGTCAAAAATATTATATGAACCTGATAATGGTAATTTTCGAAAAGTAAACGAAATGATATCATCCTTTGATATAGTGATACGGGAACATATTCACAGAATTCAATCCTCAAAATTAGATTCAGGTCGCATGACTCACTTTTTAGGAGATAAAATTCAGAATCACATAATTGATATGCTCGGCACGACTATAAAAAAATATGTACTGAACAACGTGAGAGAATCAAAATATTTCTCCATTATATTGGACTGCACACTAGATGCAAGTCACACAAATTACAGTTGGACTTAGGCATGTTCTGTTAAATCGCAAAAGCAATATTGTTGAGATATGTGAAAATATCGTTGGATTCTGTCCGATCACCAGCACCACAGGTAAAGGTTTATTCCATTTTGTTTTGGATTTATTTTCACAATTAAATCTCAACATTAAAACCTACGCGGTCAAGGTTATTATAACGGTTCTAATATGCGTGGAAAACACACTGGACTACAAAAAAATTTTGCAAATAAATAACCGCGCATTTTATGTCCCATGCTCGGCTGATAGCCTTAATTTGATAGTGAACGATGCAGCAAATATAGCACACGAAACTGTTAATTTCTTTAATATAATTCAATAAATTTACGTTTTCTTTTCATCGACAACAAAAAGGTGGTCGATAATTTGCAAACATTTGCCAGATTTAAAATTAAAAGCTTTAAGTTCCACGCGATGGTCTAGCCGAATCGATGCAGTTAAGCCCTTAAGGTACCACCTCGAAAAAATATTTGACGCCTTGTTGGAAATATCTGGTAATTCTTCGGAATGGGATTGCAATATTTCTTATAAAGCTCATTCGATTGCTCTTATTATTCAAAATTATAGATTTATTTGGTCGGTAGTAATTTGGTTCGTAATTTTAAACGAAAATAATGCTTAGAGTAAAATGATGCAGAGTCCAACAATGAATACTCAAATCTGCTCAAATCTTATAATAAAATATCACACGGATAAACGCTTTCAAATTGTTCTAGCAGAAGCTTCCAAAGTAGCTCAAGAACTTAATGATTAAACAGAATTTCCACCAGTAAATACCATTCGCCCAAGAAAAAAACCTACTCAATTTCAATATGAGCGGAATGATGAAGTAATCATGGACCCCAAATTTAAATATAAAGTAGAGTTTTTTTTTTTAGAATCTTAGTGCAAGCAATAACTTCTGTAAAGGAAAGATTCGAGGAGTTACAAACTTTTACTGACGTATTTGGCTTTTTGAACGATAATTTATTTATTAAAAATTATTATTGGCCTTTAATCTTTAAATCTATTAAATTATTTTATAAGCTCGAGGCCTTATCCATATAAAACACGGTGTTATACTTTGTATTTGTATTTTCGATATTTCCACTTCAGTCTCATCAGGACTGAGAAACAAAAACAATAATTATAACATTTTCAAAAAATCCAGCATTAAACAAATACCACTTACACAATTGAGTATGTTATACAAACTAACCATAGTTGGAGACAAATAATCATGCAACAAGTAAGAAAGGCTAAGTTCAGGTGTAACCGAACATAACATACTCAGCTGAGAGCTTTGGAGACAAAATAAGGGAAAATCGCCATTTAGCAAAATTAACCTAGGGTAGCCATGGAATGTGTTTCTATGACATGGGTTTCAAATGGAAGGTATTAAAGAGTTTTTTAAAAGGGAGTGGGCCATAGTTCTATAGGTGGACGCCATTTCAGGATATCGCCATAAAGTTGGGCCAGGGGTGACTCTAGAATATGTGTTGTGCGATATGGGTATCAAATGAAAGTTGTTAATGAGTATTTTAAAAGGGAGTGGGCCTTAGTGCTATGGGTGGACGCCTTTTCGAGATATCGCCATAAAGGTGGACCAGAGGTGACGTTAGAATGTGTTTGTGCGATATGGGTATCAAATGAAATGTGTTAATGAGTATTTTAAAAGGGAGTGGGCCTTAGTTCTATAGGTGGACGCCTTTTCGAGATATCGCCATAAAGGTGGACCAGAGGTGATACTAGAATGTGTTTGTACTATATGGGTATCAAATAAAAGGTGTTAATGAGTATTTTTAAAGGGAGTAGGCCTTAGTGCTATAGGTGGACGCCTTTTCGAGATATCGCCATAATGGTGGATTAGGGGTGACTCTAGAATGTGTTTAAACGATATGGGTATCAAATGAAAGGTGTTAATGATTATTTAAAACGTAGTGGGCCTTAGTTCTAACGGTGGACGTCTTTTTGAGACATCGCCATAAGGGTGGACCGGGGTGACTCTAGAATGTGTTTGTACGATATGGGTATCAAATTAAAGGCATTAATGAGGGTTTTAAAAGGGAGTGGCCCTTAGTCGAGATATCGACCAAAATGTGGACCAGGGTGACCCAGAACATCATCTGTCGGGTACCGCTAATTTATTTATATATGTAATGCCAGGAACAGTATTCCTGCCAAGATTCCAAAGGCGTTTGATTTCGCCCTGCATAACTTTTGTCATTTTCTTCTACTTAATATGGTAGGTGTCACACCCATTTTACAAAGTTTTTTCTTAAGTTATATTTTGCGTCAATAAACCAATCCAATTACCATGTTTTAGCTATTTTTTCATATTTGGTATAGAATTATGGCATTTTTTTCATTATTCGTAATTTTCGATATCGAAAAATTGGGCGTGTTCATAGTCGGATTTCGGCCGTTTTTTATGCCAAGATAAAGTGAGTTTAGATAAGTACGTGAACTAAGTTTAGTAAAGATATGTCGATTTTTGCTCAAGTTATCGTGTTAACGGCCGAGCGGAAGGACAGACGGATGACTGTGTACAACAACTGAACGTGGCTTCAACCGATTTCGCCCATTTTCACAGAGAACAGTCAACGTCATAAAATGTATACCCCTACCAAATTTCACAAGGATTGGTAAATTTTTGTTCGACTTATGGCATTAAAAGTATCCTAGACAAATTAAATGAAAAAGGGCGGAGCCACGCCCATTTTGAAATCTTTTATTTTTGTATTTTGTTGCACGATATCATTACTGGAGTTGAATGTTGACATAATTTACTTATATACTGTAAAGATATTCAATTTTTTGTCAAAATTTGACTTTAAAAAAATTTTCTTTTTTTAAGTGGGCGTGTTCGTAATGTGATTTTGCTAATTTTTCCTTAGCACACATATAGTAATAGGAGTAAAGTTCCTGCCAAATTTTATCATGATATCTTTAACGACTGCCAAATTACAGCTTACAAAACTTTGAAAATAACTTCTTTTAAAAGTGGGCGGTGCCACGCCTATTGTCCAAAATTTTACTAATTTTCTATTCTGTGTCATAAGGTCAACCCGCCTACCAAGTTTCATCGCTCTAGCCGTCTGTGGTAATGAATTATCGCACTTTTTCGGTTTTTCGAAATTTTCTATATCGAAAAAGTGGGCGTGGTTATAGTCCGATTTGGGTCATTTTAAATAGCGATCTGAGATGTGTGCCCAGTAACCTACATACCAAATTTTATCAAGATGCCTCAAAATTTGCTCAAGTTATCGTGTTTACGGTCGGACGGACATGGCTAAATGAATTTCTTTTTTCGCCCAGATCATTTTAATATATAGAAGTCTATATCTACCTCGATTAGTTTATGCCGTTACGGATTACCGTTATGCGAACAAAGTTAATATACTCTGTGAGCTCTGCTCAGCTGAGTATAAAAATATAAACAATATTTTAAAGCACCGAAAGTGTAAACGAAATTTTTGCAAAACAAAAGTGCATGGAGTGGCTAAAAGTACGACAAACAATCATACATATATACATATATCATCTCATTTCCTTATTGTTGTGGGAGAGCTCTTTCTACCGTGTAAAGTTGTTGCCTTAAAACCAAGTCCCGATACACATGTGCACAGTGGTCAGTGTCCGCATTAAAACTCATCTTAGGGGCGTTCGCTATATGAAGCATTTCCAAAGAAATCGTTTATTATAATTTGTAAAATTTCCATATTATCGAAGTCTGGCTAATGCCACGTATCTTTACAATGGGATGACAAGGCCGTCTTATTTTCCGAATAATTGTTTCTTAACTTAATATTAGATCTGTGAACGGAAATCCTTGTCTTGAGTTTTAACTTTGTTGTCCCTACATATACCTTGCCGAATACGTGGGACCCGTCACCATTACATGGAATTTTATAAACCAGGTCGGATTTCTTATGCTTTGTTGTTTTATCTTTTGTACTGCTGTAGACCTGTCTAAGAGTGTGATTATATGTCGATGCTATCTGGTATTTTTCCCCGATTGTAAAAAGATTTGACAATTTATTCGATTCGTTACGCCCGGGACATGTACTACTGATTTATGTATTTTATCTCCCGAAGTTTGTCTAGTTCTCTCATT
This sequence comes from Eurosta solidaginis, assembly GCF_040869045.1. Lineage (NCBI taxonomy): Eukaryota > Metazoa > Arthropoda > Insecta > Diptera > Tephritidae > Eurosta > Eurosta solidaginis. Next base: position 115,606,296 of record NC_090324.1, read on the forward strand.
GTTCAACCTGATCACACAATCTCTGAGCAATTTGCTGATTAAGTTTATGGGGAATTCATTGATTTTCAGAGTTTCTTTGACAATGTCGATATATAAAGGGCTCAGTGAATTTCGAACTTTTACTTGCCCCTAATCTAACTTCACTGTCTTCTAAGAAATCGCTGAGGTAAAACACCCCCTGGCGATCTCTACAGTCGGTTGGAGTAAAAACCTCCTACCGAATATAACTAGACTCAAATGAGGTGGAAACCCTCAGGTGTGTATCTGATCAGTGGTAGAAACCCACGGACTCGTATACCTGTCTCCTGAGTAAGTAGACCCTAACTTTGGAAAGGATCAGGTAGGGGAAGTACCTGATTTGAACAAATTTTTCCTCGTAGCAATTGGAAATTGGAGCCCATGGAAAAAGTTCCCTAACCTTCAGCAGTATCTGGTACCCCTTACCACTGCTGGGGAACGTACCAGACTTACAAAAGTTCTTAAGCCTAGAAAATGGACGGTCGCTTTAAATTTACGTGGTATCTGATACACCTTACCACTGGTGGGGGGAAGTACCAGGCTGACGCAAATATTTCACTTTTATCACAAAAAAAGGGGGTTATCACTGTTACACAGACACTTTGTTCACCAAAAAAAATAGTGCCCACTGCAATGACCACGTACCTTTTGCTCTCGTGAAGATGGATGGTTTTTTGCTGAATGCCGCTGGGCTCTGTTACTGCTAAGTATGGTATCACTTTCACTGCTGTTTACGTAGGTGCTGATTGCAATTATGATTCCGTGATCGGAAGGACCATGAAAAGGCCTGATGAGGAGTGTGGCCGCTGGTCCGCTTCGATGCTAAAATCCAAGTGAAGTCCGAATGCTTCACGAATCGACCCAAGGCCTCCCGAAAGTAGCCAGTGAAGAGATAGCTGTTTTGAGGGGCAACCTGGAGACGCTCAAAACGCATGGAAAAAGGGATAACTGTATGGCTACTATGCATGTTAGTTTGTATATACGAGTATGTCCATATTGCTATAGGTGGGTATAGGGAAACCCGCTAATATGGAAGCTCAAAAGCATGTGCATATTATAATAGTCAGGCAGAGGTATGCGCGCTAATATGTAAGTTCAAACGTACGTACATATTACAATAGTCCGGCAGAGGTATGCCCGTTAATATGTATGATAACATGTATGTACATACTCTTCTCTGTTGGCGAAGGTATGCTAGCGCATAATGGTAGAATCAAGTGAAGAAATGCATGAATAGTAACATTGTTTCATTGCACTAGTTCACGGACATGTTCGTGCATGTTTTCTAGGTACAGACAAACCACACACATTTCTGCCAAAGGATGAATGCTTTAGCAAGAGGCTTGTAGGTCCGACACATAAGCAGTTTTTCATATAGATGAGTTTAACACAAGCTTATGCATTATGAGTAGATTGCACGTATTTTTATGGAGAACGGTAGAATGAGCGACAATGGCGCCATCTGACATTGAAAAGTAGCCAGCTCCCCAATTTTGTTCCAAGCAAATCATAAGAAGAAGAATTTGATATTTGCTTTGGCTAAGGATGTTGGCACACTTTGCAAGTGAATTTTTTTTCCCACTGGTTGGTAAATTTTCTAACATTTTTTGCAATTAAAAACTGTTCCCTCTGGCGTCCCACAAGGCAGCCACCTTGGTCCAATTCTGTTCTTGCTATTTATTAATGATATCTGTACCACTATAAAATATTCCAAAATCTTAATGTATGCTGATGATGTAAAACTTTTTAGGTCTTATGCGTCTATCGAAGAACGTCCCTTGCTTCAAGCGGATTTAAACTGCCTAGTTACTTGGTACAACGTAAATTCAATGCCGCTGAACCTCAATAAATGCAAATTCATGTGCCTATCTCGAAGATCTTTGCCAGCAACCTCTTACGTAATTAATAATTTTTGTCTTCTATCAGTAAACTATTTTGAGGACTTGGGAGTCACGATAGATGCTAAACTTAGTTTCAACCTTCATATTAATGCTACTGTCAATAAGGCTAGAGGTGTTCTTTCATACGTGAAATGGTGGTCCAAAGAATTTAGTGACCCTTATGTAACTAAAGCCCTTTTCATCACCTTAGTTAGACCGATACTAGAATACGGATCAATAGTCTGGAATCCACAATATCGAGTTAATGCAAATAGACTTGAATCAATACAAAAGCAATTTCTACTTTTCTCTTTAAGGAATTTTCAGTGGGACTCTGCGTATAATCTTCCACCTTATACTAGTCGGTTAAAGCTTATCAATCTTCCAACTCTTGCAAGTCGTAGAGAAATGCTAGGCGTTATCTTTATGGCTAAACTCCTGAATGGACTGATTTCTAGTCCAATTCTTTTGAACGAAGTAAATTTCAACGTCCCATCACGGGTGTCAAGACATTACAAACCTCTTCTTTTGAGGCAGTGTAGAACTAATTTCAAATTAAATGAATCTTTTCGGTGTTTGTGTCATGATTTTAACACTCATTCTAATTCATTTGATATAACGGATTCACTTTTTACCATAAAGAAAACTGTCTTATCCTATCTTAACTCTTAACAAAAAAAAAAAAAATCTAATAAATTAAAAATGTTCACTTATTTAACAATGTAGTATATATATGTATAATTTCTATGTAATTTCTAACTGTTATGTATAGTACTCAGCAGATGATTTTTATTCTGTAGCTGAGCAGTTTTAGATCTCGACGCTTAACAAACCTCCGCCTATCAACAACTCGGCAATAACAAATCCGTGCGTCATGCGGATGCGCCCCTCGCGCCGGTCGGGCGGGCTTTGGAGGGTTTAATCCGTTGGGTATTATTATTATTATTATTATAACAATCGAATACGACACCAAATATGTTAGCAAGTATTTTTGTTGTATAGGGAGAATGTTTACAACAGTGTTTCGCGAAATTTTGTATGTGAATGGGCAAGGCGTAATAAACTTCAATTGCCAAGTCTGAAGTTCCTTCATATTTACAAACGCAACATCTTGGTTGATTGTGGCGATGTTATTGGAATGCATAAGCTTGTGTTAAACGCATCTATATGAAAAATGTCATTGTGTCACGGCCTTCAGTGCGCCTAAGTTGAGCGCCTTAGTGTTCACTTAGAAAATGTATGCCTTAGCATTAGGCTTAGCCTCGCTTAAGTGAACGCCCTAGAATTTCCTCTGTCTTATATAAGGCTTATGCCATTGTTCAGATGGCCTTTAGCATGAGGCCTATTGGGGTTCATCTGTGAGGACAGACGGATTTAGCTTGGTGGCCTAAACAAATATAAAAAATCGAAAACTTTTCGATTAAGAATCGATGTCTTTTCCATAAATTATAGAATACTATTCTATAATAAATTTATAAGATAATCCCCAAACTCGTCCCAGAACTATCTCATTAAAAGACAGTACTAGTACTTTTAACATTGTGATGTCCTACGGAAAGACAATTGGCTCCTTATAGAAATTTGTAAATAAGCCAGAAAATAAAGAAACGGAATGTTAAGAAAATGTTGACGAAGCCTTAACAGACGCAGCTTTAAATCAAGAAGCTATGGACCTATCTGAACAAATAGATGTATGTTCTTCAGAAGGAGAGTAAAGTGAAACCGGAAAAAGTACTTCTGAGGAACCTGTAAGCAATTTCCCGGCATCATCTGTAATTTGTAGCAATTTAGATTGTGGTGATGATTGCGGCCTGCCAGTATGTATTTCTAATGATCTTGTAAATATTTTAGTTAGTCGTGAGTCCACATATGTGTCAAACTACAACTTTCTCTAAATGACGATGGAAGAAAATTCACAGACAATTACTACTACAGAAATATATACTACAGTCAAATATATTACATGAACCTGATAATGGTAATTTTCTAAAAGCAATCGAAATGATAGCATCCTTTGATACAGTAATACGGGAACATATTCACACAATTCAATCCTCAAAATTAGATTCAGGTCGTATTACTCTCTTTTTAGGAGATCAAATTCAGCATTAAAAAATTGATATTCTCGGCAAGACTATAAAAAATTATGTACTGAACAACGTGAGAGAATGAAAATATTTCTCATTATATTGGACTGCACACCACATGCATGTCACACTGAACAAACTACAGTTGTACTGAGGCATGTTCTGTTAAATCGCAAAACCAATTATGTTGAGATATGTGAAAACATCGTTGGTTTCTGTCCGATCACCAGCTCCACAGGTGAAGGTTTATTCCATTTTGTTTTGGATTTATTTTCACAATTAAATCTCAACATTCAAAACCTACGCGGTCAAGGTTATGATAATGGTTCTAATATGGGTGGAAAACACAATGGACTACAAAAAAAATTTTGCAAATCAATAATCGCGCACTTTATATCCCATGCTCGGCTCATAGCCTTAATTTGGTAGTGAACGATGCAGCAAATATAACACACGAAACTGTTAATTTATTTAATATAATTCAATAAATTTACGTTTTCTTTTCTCCGTCTACAAAAAGGTGGTCGATAATTTGCAAACATTTGCGAGATTTAAAATTAAAAGCTTTAAGTGCCACGCGATGGTCTAGCCGAATCGATGCAGCTAAGCCCTTAAGGTACCACCTCGAAAAAATATTTGACGCCTTGCTGGAAATATCTGGTAATTCTTCGGAATCGGATTGCAATATTTCTTATAAAGCTCATTCGCTTGCTCTTAATACTCAAAATTATAGATTTATTTGCTCGGTAGTAATTTGGTTCGTAATTTTAAACGAAATTAATGCTTTGAGTAAAATGATGCAGAGTCCCACAATGAATACGCAAATCTGCTCTAATCTTATAATAAAATTGATTGCTAAGTTCACAAAATATCGCACGGATAAACACTTTCAAATTGTTCTAGCAGAAGCTTCCAAAGTGGCTCAAGAACTTAATGATGAAGCAGATTTCCCACCAGTAAATACCATTCGCCCAAGAAAAAAACCAACTCAATTTCAATATGAGCAGAATGATGAAGTAATCATGGACCCCAAAATTAAATATAAAGTAGAGTTTTTTTAGAAACTTAGATCAAGCAATAACTTCTGTAAAGGAAAGATTCGAGGAGTTACAAACGTTTAATGACGTATTTGGCTTTTTAACGATAATTTATTTATTAGAAATTATTATTGGCCTTTAATCTATAAATTTATTAAATAATTTTATAAGCTCGAGGCCTTGTCCAAATAAAACACAGTGTTATACTTTGTATTTTCGATATTTCGACTACAGTCTGAAGTCATCATCAGGACTGTGAAACAAAAACAATAATTATAACAGTTTCAAAAAATTCAGCATAAAACAAATACCACTCACAATTGAGTATGTTATACAAACTAACCATATGTTGGAGACAAATAATCATACAAAAATATAAACAATATTTTAAAACACCGTAAATGTAAATAAAATTTTTGCAAAAACAAAAGTGCATCGAGTGGCAAAAAGTACGAAAAACAATCATACATTTATACATATATCATCTCATTTCCTTATTGTTGTGGGAGAGATCTTTCTACCGTGCAAAATTGTTGCCTTAAAACTAAGTCCCGATACACATGTGCATAGTGGTCAGTGTCCGCTTTAAAACTCATCCTAGTGCTATTAGGGACGTTCGCTATATGAAGCATTTCCAAAGTAAATCGTTTATTATAATTTCTCTCCTCATGTAAAATAGCCAAGTATTTTTACAATGGGATGACAAGGCCGTCTTATTTTCGGAATAATTGTTTCTTAACTTAATATTACATCTGTGAGCGGAAATCGTTGTCTGGAGTTTTAATTTTGTTGTCCCCACATAAATCTTGTCGAATACATGGGACCCGTCACCATTACATGGAATTCTATAAACCAGGTCGGATTTCTTATGCTTTGTTGTTTTATCTTTTGTACTGCTGTAGACCTGTCTAAGAGTGTGATTATATGTCGATGCTTAGAAAGAACTCTTGTTATAAAATTACTCGCCGTATTTATAATGTTTTATTTTCGTGTTTAGAGTTTAAGTTGATGAGTCTTCCTAATGCGGTCGGCTTTTTATACCAGTAAATAAGTAGCTTGTTATTCTTCCTTATAACAAGGTTATCCAAGAATGGTATTTGTCCATCCTCTTTAATCCTATTGTAAATTTGATAGATTTGTTGTAGATATTAATATTATTATTAAGCAACTCATCCACGTACTTAGTTGGTAAGCGGGGTTTGTTGGTGGATTCCATTACGAATTTGGATAATAGTTCCTCCATTACTCTATCCGCTACGACAGGTGATCCTGGCGATCCCATGGGCATCCCTGAACGCTGTTCATATTGTAACGAATTTAGAGAAATTCCACTTATTTGCAACCTTCTACTAACGTTCGTATCGTTAAACTGTTGAATAAATAATTCCAATTTTCAATGCAAAATGATCTTTATTAGACTACTTTGAAAAAAATTCACAATAAAACTTATACTTCGAAGCTGGTAGCGTGCTTAAATCAAACTGAATACGGACTCTTTTATAGTCTCTCCCAAATGTCTAGACGTTTCTTCTTCTAGAATCCTCTACCGGGTCACTAGCCATACGCGCGTGTATTTGTAGTGTGTAACCATATGCGTGTGTATATTTGAGCGAAGTAGCAGATGATGATGACATGCGTTTGTGAGTATCTCTCTGCTGCTTGTATGTATGTATGTACATGATGATTAATTTATTTACGTACATACACACAAGTGTGGCAGCTTCCTTTATTGTTGTTGTGGCTTTATTTACTTAATATAAGATTAGTGATGTGAGTATCACTTAGTGTTACTAATATTCGTCACAATATATTTGCAGTATCGGTTATCTTTGATGCAAAACTTGACAATTGATATAAATAGTTCTTTTGGTATACGAGTATGTTCTTTTATATCATTCCACTTAGAGGAAATTATCTGCAAGGCCAATTCCACTGGAATACTCGGAAATAAAGCTCAGATAACACTAAAGTCTTATCATCATAATAAATGTATCTTTTATTTTGTTCCTAAACTCAATTGCGTGTTTAACGTTATACTTTGAGGATTTTGTTATATTTTTAAATATTTTCATAAACTGTAGGACGGCGAGTTTATGGACGAACAAATCGGTCGGAGAGGCACCCCTTCTTTATGGATTTTTTGGCAAACCGTATATTCGTGGTGGGTTTGCACTTTTGCAGACGAGATGCTTCTTTTCCCTTAAATCGATTATATTCAGATTGAACATTTTTTGGATTAACTCGTTATTCTTTTCTTGTAGTTTGCTAGAAGGATCACGCTTCAAAACTTTGGAGGTTGAAATATTATTAACTATTGTTTGCATTTTTCTATGGTATTCAGATTTATCCACAGCTACTGTTACATTACCTTTATCGGCAGTAAGTATTAAAATATGTTTATTGCTTTTAGGAAACTTTCTTGTGGAATGTAGGGTATTTTGTATAAATTTATCTCGCGCTGGCAAGGTGTTCTTATTAAGATATTCGTGTATGAGCTTTGTAAAATTGCTTCTTCCTATTTCCTGCTTCTCCTTATCTTGTAAAGTATGTATAATATTCTCCCCGTCTGCAATAAGTGGGAAAAGTGGAAACTCCTTATTTTGGATTGGAAGAGCGTACTTGGGACCTAATGATAAAAGCCAGTGAATGTCATTTGGTATTTCTAAAGACGTTTTATTTTGGAAAACTACATCCAAAGTGTACAAAAACATAAAAGAAATCTATGACGTCACAACCAACAAATACACAAAACGCTACCAACATACTGCAAAGCAAGTTACAAGACTAACAGCATCAACAAAATTTCTGGAGAGATGCAGACGAAGCGGCTTGACTCCGAACTTTATCTGCAACATAACTAAGAATATAACTTACCTATCATCAATAATACAAGTAACAAAAAAATACCCATGAGATTCTGCAACGTGGTTTCCGCATTTGTAGAGAAGGCGCAAAGAAACTTATAAATCTACTTATAAATATTAAGCATGAACTCATTAGAAAAAAGGAAAGAGAGGTAAATATATTAAGAACCCAAATTACTCAGTCACTTGAGTCGAATCATTCCACTCAATTTTTTCGAAGTGAGGAGGTGTTAGTAAACAAACTCCCGATATGTATCAAGAATACACAAATTAAGGAGTATGATGATCTGGTAAAGAAGCAAAGAGAAAAGTTAAATATTAGGGTGGTCCCAGAATGGTTCCAAAATAAAACGTCTTTAGAAATACCAAATGACATTCAGTGGCTTTTATCATTAGGCCCCAAGTACGCTCTTCCAATCCAAAGTAAAGAGTTTCTACTTTTCCAACTTACTGCAGAAGGGGAGAATATTATACATACTTTACAAGATAAGGAGAATCGAGAAAAAGGAAGAAGCAATTTTACAAAACTCATACACGAACATCTTAATAAGAATACCTTGTCAGCGCGAGATAAATTTATACAAAATACCCTACATTCCGGAAGAAAGTTTTTTAAAAGCAATAAAGATATTTTAATACTTACTGCCACCCTTATCGGCTAACAGTAGCTCTGAAAGAACTATATATATCAATTGTCAAGTTTTGCATCAAAGAGAACCGATACTGCAAATGCAATGATAAAATATATGAACACCGTTCAGGGATGCCCATGGAATTACCAGCATCACCTGTCGTAGAGGATATAGTAATGGATGAACTATTATCCATATTCGTAATGGAATCTACCAGCAAACCCCGCTTACTAACTAACTACGTGGATGAATTGTTTGCGGTTGCTACAAATCTATCAAATTTACAATAGAAGTAGAAAAGGATGGACAAATACCATTCTTGGATACCCTTGTTATAAGGAGGAATAACAAGCTACTTATTGGCTTGAATAAAAAGCCGACCGCGCCAGGAAGGTTCACCAACTTTATCTCTAAACACGAAAATAAAACGATTATAAATACGGCGAGTAATTTTATAAGAAGAGTTCTTTCAATAAGTGGCAATATTTTTCACAAGAAGAATATCGACATTGTCAAAGAAACTCTGAAAAATAATGAATTTACCATAAAGTTAATCAACAGATTGCTCAGAGGTTGCGTGATCAGGTTGAACATTGAGGGAACTAGACAAAATTCGGGAGATAAAATATATAAATCAGTAGTACATATCCCGAACGTAACGAATCGAATAAAATACTCAAACCTTAATCTTGGGAAAAATACTAGATAGCATCGACATATAATCACACTCTTAGACAGGTCTACAGCAGTACAAAAGGTAAAATACCAAAGCATCAGAAATCCGACGTGGTTTATAGAATTTCATGTAATGGTGACGGGTCCCACGTTTGCGACAAGGTATATGTGGTGACAACAAAATTAAAACTCAAGACAAGGATTTCCGCTCACAGATCTAATATTAAGTTAAGAAACAATTATTCGGAAAATAAGACGGCCTTGTCAGCCCATTGTAAAATACGGGGCGTTATCCAGGCTTCGATAATGTAGGTATTTTACATGAGGAGAGAAATTATAATAAACGATTTACTTTGGAAATGCTTCATATAGCGAACAACCCTAATAGTACTAGGATGAATTTTAAAGCGGACACTGACCACTGTGCACATGTGTATCGGGACTTAGTTTTAAGGCAACAACATTGCACGGTAGAAAGATCTCTCCCACAAACAATAAGGAAATGAGATGATATATGTATATACGTATGATTGCATGTCGTACTTTTAGCCACTCGATCTACTTTTTTGTTTGCAAAAATTTTGTTTACATTTACGGTGCTTTAAAATATTGTTTATATTTTTGTATGATTATTTGTCTCCAACATTCTTCATTTTTTCACATATGGTTAGTTTGTATAACATACTCAATTGTGTAAGTGGTATTTGTTTTATGCTGGACTTTTTGAAAAAGTTATAATTATTGTTTTTGTTTCACAGTCCTGATGATGACTTCAGACTCAAATCGAAATATCGAAAATACAAAAAAAAGGTATAACACTGTGTTTTATTTGGATAAGGCCTCGAGCTTATAAAATAATTTGATAATATATGTGATTACTCCAATGATGAGATAATGAAACACTGCAAAGATTTAAATCTCAATCTAAAGGAGGATAAGCTAAGGATGATAAGTGGTGAATATCTTTTTCGAATAACCTAATTTCAACATTTCCGAACACAGCAATAGCGCTAAGAATATTACTTACACTGCCGGTTTCAGTTGCATCTGGTGAAAGACCTTTTTCAAAATTAAATATTATAAAAAAATAATTAAGATCAACAATGCTCTAAGAGAGATGTAATAATTTAGCCATAGTTTCAATTGAACACGAAATTTTAGACAGCTTGGAAACAAGAAAGTTTAAAGAAGATTTTGCAAACATAAAGGCAAGAAGATTTAAGTTTTTGTTATATGTATACATATATATGTATGTAAAAGGAATGTTAATGTTTATGGAAATGTTATTCACTATTTATTTATAGTTTTATTTCTATATATTTCAAATTCACAAACGATTGAATAATTTAATGATTTTTGTTGAAAGTATAGAAAATATATAAAGTATTGTATTAAGTAAGTTTCGCAACTTTATTTAATGCTTTAGAAAAACACCGACGGCTTTCGACTGACTTCTACGACTGACTCTGCTAGACCAACGGATACATCAAAAAACGACTGGATCAAATGCAATAAACAACGGGATCAACTGACAGAGTAATTAACGACTGGAAATAATATGACCGTATTCCAAAGGGAACATAAAGTCACATTGGTTGTTGTTGGCAACTGATATTAGACGGTGACCATTGTTTACATTCGGCCATCCTGTTCATCGTCATCTGACCCAGATGACGCCAAATGTTCGGGGTTACAAACGTAACGCCATAATTTCATGTTGACCGCTGACGTTGATGTTTCAAAGGAACCTTCACAGTTTTCAGCCTTTTTTACATCGTATCGGTCGTCTCGTTTAACTTTTTTGACAACGTAGGGTCCAAGGAATTCGCTCGCAAGTTTTTTTCCAGCAACAAATTGCGTACGTTTGATTGCTACAATGTCCTATACTTTGTAAGTAGGTGCTCTTTTTCGCTGCTTGTCTTACTTTTTCTTATACTTCTTATACTACTACTTGCACAAAATTTGCTGCTTCAATTCACGATGAAGTGTTTGACGTTCTTCGTTAAACGTCTCTACAAGCTCGTTTCGTAGCATATCAAGCATACCATTACTAATGCCCGCTCTCATCTTAACTCCAAACATGATTTTGAACGCTGAACGCATTTCGTCATGTGCACATGTGAATTAATGGCTCTTTGTACCAGACCGACATATTTGTATCATTTTCCTGGCACATCAGTTGATAATTTGGACAACACTTGCAGCACGGATCGGTTGACGCGCTCAACTTGTCCATTGCCACGGGCAACGCCTGTAGTGATTGTGATATAACTGATTTCATTTGTATTACAGAAGGCTTTGAATTTAGAAGATGTAAAGGCCGAACCTTTGTTGCCTACGTAATACCTCTTCGGCATTCGTCGTCTTAGTTGGAAAAAGCCACGTAAATTTGCAAAATGCATCAACCAGTACCAGTATGTATTTGTATTGCTTTGCTGTGGCATCCATTGGCCCAAGGTGGTCCACGTGTAGCGCTTCGAGTGGTTGATCACCTTTGACAATGCAATTGAGTAGTCCTTCTTTTTTGCCATGCTTTTTATTATGTAGTATGCATTTTACACAATTATCTATGCAACGCCGTACTTTATTTTGTAAATGTGGTATATAATAGTTTTGTTGTAACGCGTGGATTGTTTTCTGTTCAGCAAAGTGGCCGACACTATGCGCATCGCGAATTATATCCGCTTCTAATGCTCTAGGAACCACTAGTAAATCGTTTCCTTCTACCGATTTGAATAATAGTTCCCCTTTAATTTTATAATTTTCGTATGGTTGCATCCTTAGCATTTCACTCACTGCAATTAAATGCTCGTCTTCTTTTTGCGCTTTTCTGATACGGGTCGTAACGTCTGATGCTACAATAAACACATCTGCTACTGGGTTGCGGCTTAGGCTGTCCACATGCCTCATTCTTGGTGATATACGGTGCTCAACTTTGAAATTAAAGTCCTGGAAGTTCATAATCCACTGGGCCACTTCTCGTGGAATATCATTTTTCGTCGTCGGTGACAAGTGTAAAATTTACCCCCAGCTAGTAGTGACGGAATTTTTTCATCGCTAGGTGAGCTGCTTTCACTTCTAAAATATAACTATGCAGTGTTGACTCCTGAGGCGTAGCTTTTTTGCTCCAAAAATACACAGAGTGTAATTCACCCTCGAAAACTTGCATTAAAGCTGCGCCAAAACCTTCTTTAGAGGCGTCTGTATGTAGCTCTATTTTGGCATGTCTATCGTATAATTTGAGTACAGGCTCTTCGACTAACTTCTTTTTTAGTTCCCGTATCGATGATAGCTCTGCTTGGCTGATTTCGAATACATGGTCTTTTTTTTAATAAATCAGTAAGTGGGCGTGCTCTAAGTGAATATCCTTCGACAAATTTTCTAAAAAATTCGGTCAAGCCGAGAAACGATTGTTCGTCTTTCACATTCTTGGGCATCGGAAACTGTTGTACTGCCTTAGTTTTTTCATTAAGAGGTTTCACTGACCCACTTTCGACTACGTGCCGGAGAAAATTTATTTTTGTTTGCATAAACGCACATTTTTGCCACTTAATTTTGAGGCCATATTCTGTCGCTTTACTATAATTTTTTTTAGCTTTTTAATACATTCGTCTGCCGTAGTACCAAATATTACTATGTCGTCCATGTAAAGTTCCATCGCACCTTCATTTGCCAGACTTTGAAAAATGAAGTTTAAATAACGTATAAAGACGGCTGGCGAATTACAAAAACCAAAAGGCGCATAATTAAATTCGAACACGCCTTCTTTGGTCACAAATGCGGTATATTTTTTGGCAGCTTCCTTAATGGGGACATGGAAAACCCCATTTTCCAGATCCATGACACAAAAATATCTCGCACTTTGTAGTTTTTCTAATACGTCGTCGATAATAGGTAGCGGAAAACTGTCTCTAAACATCATCGAATTCAATTTCCTGAAATCTATACAAATACGATATGAGCCGTCTTTTTTTTCACCACTACCACTCTACTCGAAAACTCTGACGTAGATTTCCTAACTATTCCCTGTTTAAGCCACTGCTCAGCTTGCTTTCTCACTGCATCTTGCTCCTCTAGCGGAAGCCGACTTGGCGATTGCCGAAAAAGTCTAATATTGTCAGTGAGAATGTCCTTTTCAATAGGGCATTTATTACACGCTTCTACGGATTTGTAAATTTTAACAACTTCGGATATTGCATCTTTAAAACACATTGGTACGACGAGATCGTGCTCACTTTCAGTGATATTGTAAACTTTCAAATCAGTTTCAGGGAATTCTTGAATAGAGTCACTAAATTTGAATCCATTTTTATCAAACGTTACCTTAAATCAGGTAAGGAAATCGAATCCAAGTAAAATATCGAATTTTATATTTTTATCAGCTACGATCAGGAAGGTTTGCTCGCAATTCAGATTATCAACAACAACATTACAGCAGCAACTGCCTTCAACTTTATTTGATACATTACCAAGCCTGTAGAGTATTTTTTTACAATGTTTCAATTCAACGTTTGGCAAGAATTTTTTATAAAAACTTTTTCTGATAATTGACATGTCAGATCCGGTGTCGACTAAAGACTTTGCTTCGGTACCATTTATGATAATAGTTTTAAAGCGATTGCAACATGATACCACGTTAACACTATTGGTACTTTGACTCTTCTGCGGACAAACTTTTGCGTGGTGACCGCTTTTATTGCAATTAAAGCACTTCATAGGCTCTTTACATGCCGGCCTTTTGTGCTCTGTCGAGCCACAGTTAAAACAATGTTCTTTTCTTGCCATATTGTTGTTTTTGATCGGTTGCTCACTTTTAAATGTGTAATCAAATATTTGATGACATTCAATTCATTCTTTAATAGTTTTGCAATTATACAATACAAATTTTATTTCAGGCTTAACACGTAAACCTTCAACAGCGTAGCGAATTACCGATTGATCGTCTACGGATCCAAGTGATGCTAACTTTTTATCGCGTAAGACATACTCATGAAAGCTTTCGTCATTAAGTTTTTTAATTTCTCTCAATTCTTTGTGTAATTCCGCACTTGTATATTCCTTATGGAATTCGTTTGTTAATTTTTCGCGTAAGCTTTCGTAATTGTTCACACAAACTGACTCTAAAAATAATTGCGCTGTTTTTACCATTTTTCCGCGTGCCTGCACATATTTTTGTTTTTCATCGAGTCCATACGCCTCCGCAATACTTTCGAAGTTTTGAAGTCACTGTAACACCGGAATGCTATTGCCATCGTACGCTGGTATTATTTTTTCAAAGCTTTCAACCGAAATTTTAACTTTCTTATTGTTGTCGTCCTCTCTTAGTATCTTTAGCGTGAGCAACTTTATTAAATCTTTTATACTGTCCTCATTCTGTTCTAAATCGTTCGAAATATCCAATGGTCCCACACCATCACTCTCAACCGCTGTCTTGCTGCTGCTCGCTGCTATGTTGATTGTTTCGTTTAATGGATGTTTTTTATCACCATTTCCGTTTACAGCTTTGTTTGTATTCTTCTCATCAATTAGTGTCAACGTCGACATTGCCCCTGCGCCTCTATCTCCTTGTCTTAGCGAAATATTAAAGGGGATTATTTATTGCAGCAATTGGTGACAAATAACGCATATAATTTTGTGACTTTGCTTGCACGATAAACAAACGGAATTTATATTATATTTTTGGCTTTGGTGGAGCCCCCAAATGTAAAAAGGAAAGTTAATGTTTATGAAAATGTTATTCACTATTTATTTATAGTTTTATTTCAATATATTTCAAATTCACAAACGATTGAATAATTTAATGATTTTTGTTGAAAGTATAGAAAATATATAAAGTATTGTATTAAGTAAGTTTCGCAACTTTATTTAATGCTTTAGAAAAACACCGACGGCTTTCGACTGACTTCTACGACTGACTCTGCTGGACCAACGGATACATAAAAAAATGACTGGATCAACTGCAATAAACAACGGGATCAACTGAGAGAGTAATTGACGACTGGAAATAATATAACCATATTCCAACGGGAACATAAAGTCACATTGGTTGTTGTTGGCAACTGATATTAGACGGTGACCATTGTTCACATGTATTGTTTTAAGTTTTACATTTTAGTAAACAAATATTATTAAAGGTCGCTTTCACCATCTTCGGTTAGCGCTGACTGACAGTTTATTTACCAGAAATCGCCCGGTTATCTGTCAAATAAACTACTAATTAGCGTTAACCGGAGATAGTGAAAACGGCCCTAAGACCCCAAGAGAAATAAATGGTTTATACCTATTTATAAAGATTTTTTTCTTTTATATTGTATGATAAACAAAATTAAAAAAAAATGTTTTTTTAAGCAAAACTCAGTATAATATTGTCCCTTGAAAGACTAACACGTTTCAGTTTTTTTCATAGAAAACTAGCACAAGAAAATCTGAAACGTGTTAGTCTTCCATGGGAGCGACGATATGTAATCAAAGGACGCCATTATCGGTATTTGCACGCAATCAAGAACTGCCAGCTGCCGGCCTGGGAACGAAAAATCTTGGAAACACACTAAAAAATCTTTAAGGTAAATAAAAACGCATTCGCGTTAAACGGATAGAATGACCTTGCCCATGAGACGACAATGTGTCCTGCGCCGCTTGTAGTAAAACACTTCGTTGATTTGGGAATCAGCATTAACACAGGCAACAAAAACGGCGATCACCGAAGATGATTAAATGATGAGCTGTACGAGCTTTATGTAAAGATCAACATAGTGGAGGGATTTAAAATGCAGCGGCTATGCTGGCTAGGCAATATTGTGCGAATGGAAGATGATGCTTCGTCTAAGAAACAATATTTTTGAAAACCCGGTTTTTGAAGCAGAGGAAGAGGGATGCCCCCATTCCGTTGAAAAGATCAGGTGGAAAACGATTAAAATTCCTTTGGTGTGTCCAATTGGCGCCAGAAGCGACTGGCGTGCCATAAGCGTTTGGCGAGTTAAGCGCCAATTAAATAAGAAAGTATTTGACTCATCGATAACTCCCATGATCAGCAATCTTTCTAATTCAGTATACATAAGCTTCTGCATAGCTTATGTAATCGAATAGTGGTGCTGATTCACTGGCTGATTCTCATCAACTTCGAAACCTCGAAAACGGCGTTGAACACACAGTTTGCAGGCTTCGTTGTGAAGCCACTTAATGTCCGATTTTTGCGTAAATCACACGGCGGTATGCAGACTGCGATTATTTCTTTACCCACTGACTTAGATTGGGAACTGACCAGTAATGGTGAGGTCCGAATCGGATGGGTTATATGTCGAGTCCAAGCGAAAGTGAAGCAGCCTAGGGAGCCCTACAGAGCGAAGACTGCGAACTGGATTCAGGTTGAATAGAGCAAGGGAGCGGTTTAGTCCTGCAGAACGAACACCCCATATGCGGAATTAATACTCAAGGGACAATGAATAGGTTGCGTTTAGATAGATGGCATTTACGTTTGCAGTTGGTATATAGTATGCCCCTTGTCGCGTTCGAAGAAAGCATTGGAAAAGTAGTCATCGCGGGGTACTTTATATTATACTATACCCACCCACCTTTGCAAGAAGCGGGATTGGCTCCGTAATCGACTTAGCGTTTGTCAGAGCCAATCTATGCAGCTTGGCTGAGTGGAAAAGAAGTGACTGCTATGCCAAAAGCGATCACTAAGCAATTGTTGTGGACATCAGTCTAGGTGGGGAAGGGTGGCCAATCATACTGCCACCCTTAAAAAACAGAGGTGGGAATATCAATACTTATGATCCAGACATATTTAAGCTAATGTTGCCAACAAACACAGAGGAAGTGCTGGCGACATTACCCGTAAAATAATGACCCACATTAGAACAGCATGCGATGCGCCAATGACTAGAAAGTCCAAGCGCAAACAACAAAGTTAGTTATTTTGGTGGAGCGAGCGCATACACTCACTAAGAAGAGAGGCCCGACTTTCTATAGCCCAGAGCTACTAACAAAAGTGCACGACTTGCACAGCAATAAAAGATAGTAAGTGCGAATGCCCTTTGGGCACAGGTTATAAAGTTGTGTTTAAGAAATTAAAACATAAAAAGAGGCGATGCCAACATATTTCCGTAGAAACCTGGTTTATAAGCAGAGGGAACTACTTCTCCCATATCAAGTGCTGCTCTCTACACATTTGATGAGGTAACCGGTGTCGAGGTCTTTCAAGCGGTGACCAGACTGCAAGACTGCAAGTCTCATGGTCCAGACGACATACAAAAGAACAGAGCACTCAAACTAGCTTTCAGTCATAACACGCAAAACTTTTAAAAGCTTTCAATAAACGACAACGACAAGTTGGTGCTGCTGCCAAAGCCTGGGAAAAATACGACGGAACCATCTTGCTACAGGCACATTAACGGAAAGTGGACAGCAGCTTGCCGAAATAAAAACAGAGGCTTTACTAATATCAAGTAAGAGGAGTGTGCAGCAGGTCACTATTAGAACCAGCCGATATGACATCGACACTTGAGAGGATTGAGATAGATAGGAGGTTGTTATTTAAGGTAACTACTTAGAGTATGTCAATGGAAAGGCAGCAAACCCGTAGCATAATTATCTAGGATAATGATAAATGCAAGAGGGGCAAAGCAACGACGCGCCAAGTACTTGCTGGTGTTGTAAAAATCCAAATACTTTACGGGGCTCCCGTTTGGCACCGCGGTGACCAGACTGCAAGACTGCAAGTCTCATGGTCCAGACGACATACAAAACAACAGAGCACTCAAACTAGCTTTCAGTCATAACACGCAAAACTTTTAAAAGCTTTCAATAAACGACAACGACAAGTTGGTGCTGCTGCCAAAGCCTGGGAAAAATACGACGGAACCATCTTGCTACAGGCACATTAACGGAAAGTGGACAGCAGCTTGCCGAAATAAAAACAGAGGATTTACTAATATCAAGTAAGAGGAGTGTGCAGCAGGTCACTATTAGAACCAGCCGATATGACATCGACACTTGAGAGGCTTGAGATAGATAGGAGGTTGTTATTTAAGGTAACTACTTAGAGTATGTCAATGGAAAGGCAGCAAACCCGTAGCATAATTATCTAGGATAATGATAAATGCAAGAGGGGCAAAGCAACGACGCGCCAAGTACTTGCTGGTGTTGTAAAAACCCAAATACTTTACGGGGCTCCCGTTTGGCACCGGGCCACGGATTTTAAATAATATTTTCGCGGGTAAAAGTCAACATATTGCCGGAGTGCGCTACGCGTTCGTAGCTGCTTTGATGCTGTCACTGACGCGCAGCACTACTCATCACTGGTATGTGTCCTGTTGACATATTCGAAAAAGAAGCAGCGACGATTATTCAGGATTAAAACTCACTTGCTGGGCACAGCGAGGTATTCCAGATATTAATATGTTGTGCATTTCAACGGCACGCGGTGGTTCTTTAGGTGACCGCCGCCACAACATCCAAAATTTCTCCGATATAAAAACATAAATTTTGCTTGGACACGCCCGTCCACGATCCGACCAAAACTCGAATGACCGCCCGTGTTCAGTGTTTGCTTTATTTTCTTTTTCTACAACGTTAGCTGCAGTTGCATCTGACATCCGCGTTGTCAACGGCATGCGTTATCAGATGCAGCTAAAGCCCCGTACACATACCCTATGTACCTATGCTTACATCATCCTTCCTTCGAAAATAAAAATTTGGCAAATTGATCAAGTTTGTCATATTCTTCTTTTCATTTCATAAATTGTTTCGAATGAACGAATATGCTTATATTAGGGTGTACCTTCCTTTTTACATTCGTTCATTCGGTACAATTTTACTGGATTAGTTTTTATTGAAATAATACATTTTTATAGGTAAATTAAACTACGCAAAAATGTCTTACAAATTATGGCAAGGTTTAAGTTTTCAATTCGACATAAAAAATGTTTCCTTCTTTTAGAGTTTTAAAGTCATTAACATTACATATTTTTTTTATATAATGCAATTCATTTATGTATTTTAATTTTCTTAAATTCATATATATATTAGAAAAAAGTTCTTTTTTCATTTTACATTTAGAAAGGCTATGTGCAAAATGTGGATTTTCAGTTTAACTTAATTTAGAGAAACATTTTTTTTTTTGTTCTGCCTTCTTGGCTGTTTGTAAAAAAAAATTTTTTTGTACATAATTAATTTAATATAAATGAATATAAGATACTATTACTTTATTTATTCTATTTTTGTGAACAGTTTTTTCTTTTTTAATTGCTTCACCACAGCAACTGCTACCAGGTATGTCATGTCACAGATCATAGTAACTGCGAACCATGTTACCGTGTTTGGACTCAGGAAGGGTTCTTTTGTATTTATTACTAGTACATCAATCAGTTTACATGGTGTTGGGGTTATAACAAGGTGTTCCTTTGTCTTTGGTTTAAACTTGTTCAAAAGACATCCCTTACAACTTTTTACATATTTGGCTATATCACGAGTATGTTCTTCCAATAAAATTTTGTTCGTAGTTTTGCATAGAATTTTTTCATAAGGCAATAATCGCCTAAAATTTGGTCATTATGGTAAATTGTCATTAACTTAAGTTTTTTGCCGTCGTCCGTTACCGTCTCTACTGGATCAGTACCTTTTAAATTTGTAACGGTAAAATGGAAAAATATATCGTCTCTGGCTTCGAGCTCAAGCCTCGAAAGTAATTCCTCTAAAGTCATTGGCCCGTGGTCATAGTCGAAATAAAATAGAGTTTTATTGGTTTAAACATGGTTCTAATTTAAGAATTATTTCAGGTCTGTTATAATCCACTTAAACATTATTTTATCTCTAAAAATATTTTAAATTTAAAATGATATGAGCGCAATTTAAATTTTTTAAATAGATTTTAAGTTGGCGGTCTGTTGCCAAAAGTTGCGTGAAATTAAACAATTTGCTATTTAAATGCGATGAAATTAAATGGAAGTGAAAAGAGGTTTTCCCGACCACCAAGCATAGGTCAGGAACTAATTTATTATTGGTAAAATGCGTATTATTATATTTGTGACGAAAATTACACAATTTTTAAATGTGCGATGGCTACTTGGCTCCACATATGCGAAATATTGAATTAAGATTATTCCGCATTCAAAGCTATTTGTGAGTTTTGATATTTTAGTATCGTTTGAGGAAAAAGTATAATCCTATATTGATTTTGCCATTAAATATAGAAATAAGTATTCAATGGAAGGAATTATTTACCACAGGCTTCGCTTTTTAATATATTTCCAAAAATTTCGGGAGACATTAACATATGGTCGAAACTGTTTTATTGTGAAATAAATAGCTAAAATGTCCGTCCATCCGTTAACACGATAACTTGAGTAAATTTTGAGATATCTAGATGAAATTTGGTATGTAGGTACCTGAGTACTCATCTCAGGTCGCTATTTTAAATGAACGATATCGGACTATAACCACGCCCACTTTTTCGATATCGAAAAGTTCGAAAAACAGAAAAAATACGATAATTCATTACCAAAGACGGATAAAGCGATGAAACTTTGTAGGTAGGTTGACCTTATGACACAGAATAGAAAATTAGTAAAATATTGGAAAATGGGCGTGGCACCGCCCACTTTTAAAAGAAGGTAATTTGGCAGTCGTTGAAGATATCATGATGAAATTTGGCAGGAACGTCACCATTATTACTATATATGCGATAAATGAAAATTAGCAAAATCGGATGAAGAACACGCCCACTTTTAAAAAACAAAATTTTTAAAAGTAAAATTTTAACAAAAAATTGAATATCTTTACAGTATATAAGTAAATTATGTCAAGATTCAACTCCAGTAATGATATGTTGCAATAAAATACAAAAATAAAAGAAAATTTCAAAATTGGCGTGGCTTCGCCCTTTTTCATTTAATTTGTCTAGAATAATTTTAATGCCATATTTCGAACCAAAATTTACCAATCCTTGGTAGGGGAATAGATTCTATAATGATAATTGGTTTCTGTGTAAATGGGCGAAATCGGTTGAAGCCACGCCCAGTTTTTATACAGAGCCTACCGTCTGTCCTTCCGCTCGGCCCTTAACACGATTACTTGAGGAAAAATCGATATATTTTTACTAAACTTAGTTCACTTACTTATCTGAACTGACTTTATCTTGGTATAAAAAATGTGCGAAATCTGACTATAACCACACCCACTTTTTCGATATCGAAGATTACAAAAAGTGAAAAAAATGCCATAATTCTATACCAAATACGAAAAAAGGGATGAAACATGGTAACTGGATTGGTTTATTGACGCAAAATATAATTTTAGAAAAAACTTTGTAAAATGGGTATGACAGCTACCATATTAAATGGAAGAAAATGAAAAAGTTCTGCAGGGCGAAATCAAAAGCCCTTGGAATCTTGGCAGGAATGCTGTTCGTGGTATTACGTATATAAATAAATTAGCGGTACCCTACAGATGATGTTCTGGGTCACCCTGTGTAGGGTATTTGTAATAACTTTAAATAATATCAACTTTTGTTATTTTAAATATTTTATGTATTTGTTCTAATTTTCAATCTTGAATTTTTTGCTTTCAAAAATTTTGATCCTTGATATTGTTCTGCTGGAAATTAAATTCATTTTTCAATAAAATATAATATTTAAAAATATCTAAAATATTTATCCTACATCTGGCGATCCCGCCAGGAGCGTTAATTTTCTGTGATTGCAACATCAATAGAGATTTTGATGCAACATCTACAATAGTTACAACAACTACTTAACGAGCTTAATTTGTACTGGACAACAGAAATAAAGAGAAATAATAGAAACAAATAAGGACATATTTATGTGATAAATAATTAAATAGTATAGAGAACTTAGAACTACATTTAAAGCGTTTACTACATATAACAACATAATAACGAAGGTAAAATAACAACAATTTGAACAAATGTGAAACTAAAGGAGCAGCAGATATCGTGAGGAATTTATCAGTCAGTTCAAAATCAGTAAAAAATATAAAAATTACAACAACAACAATCAACAATACAACAACAATAAATGCAGCAGAGTCAGTTCAAAATCAGTAAAAAATATATACAACAACAATAATCAACAATACAACAACAATAAATACAGCAAGAAAATATATTTTTAAAGAAGATCCTTATAAATAACAATTGTATGATTTGGGTGAGCTGTATCGAATATATTTACGATTTATATTTGTAAATTACTTATATAAATAATATATATATACTTTGTAATTTATCTATAATACTTCATTCATTTTTAGATTTTAAATTGTAAACTTCTTTTTCAGAGATCTTTAATTTTTGTTTATTAAAAATGTATCGTACGCCACCACGTGACACACACACGTCTACACCAACACATCGTACAAATGACTCGCTTATTGATTTACAAGGTGATGTTTTTCAGAACGATCTTGTAAATCCATACGCCAATAAAAATATTGAAATATTTGCCACTTCAATGAAACTTCCCCAATTTTGGACAAATTGTCCTGAAGCATGGTTCATTCATGCAGAAATGCAATTCAATAGGAAAAATATTACGCAGGAGACGACAAAATATGAATATGTCATCACTGCCCTTCCTCAGGATGTCATTATGACAATTTTGGATTTTATTCAAAATCCTTTATTCAAAAACCTCCTGCTTTCACTTCTAAAATATAACTATGCAGTGTTGACTCCTGAGGCGTAGCTTTTTTGCTCCAAAAATACACAGAGTGTAATTCACCCTCGAAAACTTGCATTAAAGCTGCGCCAAAACCTTCTTTAGAGGCGTCTGTATGTAGCTCTATTTTGGCATGTCTATCGTATAATTTGAGTACAGGCTCTTCGACTAACTTCTTTTTTAGTTCCCGTATCGATGATAGCTCTGCTTGGCTGATTTCGAATACATGGTCTTTTTTTTAATAAATCAGTAAGTGGGCGTGCTCTAAGTGAATATCCTTCGACAAATTTTCTAAAAAATCCGGTCAAGCCGAGAAACGATTGTTCGTCTTTCACATTCTTGGGCGTCGGAAACTGTTGTACTGCCTTAGTTTTTTCATTAAGAGGTTTCACTGACCCACTTTCGACTACGTGCCCGAGAAAATTTATTTTTGTTTGCATAAACGCACATTTTTGCCACTTAATTTTGAGGCCATATTCTGTCGCTTTACTATAATTTTTTTTAGCTTTTTAATACATTCGTCTGCCGTAGTACCAAATATTACTATGTCGTCCATGTAAAGTTCCATCGCACCTTCATTTGCCAGACTTTGAAAAATGAAGTTTAAATAACGTATAAAGACGGCTGGCGAATTACAAAAACCAAAAGGCGCATAATTAAATTCGAACGCGCCTTCTTTGGTCACAAATGCGGTATATTTTTTGGCAGCTTCCTTAATGGGGACATGGAAAACCCCATTTTCCAGATCCATGACACAAAAATATCTCGCACTTTGTAGTTTTTCTAATACGTCGTCGATAATAGGTAGCGGAAAACTGTCTCTAAACATCATCGAATTCAATTTCCTGAAATCTATACAAATACGATATGAGCCGTCTTTTTTTTCACCACTACCACTCTACTCGAAAACTCTGACGTAGATTTCCTAACTATTCCCTGTTTAAGCCACTGCTCAGCTTGCTTTCTCACTGCATCTTGCTCCTCTAGCGGAAGCCGACTTGGCGATTGCCGAAAAAGTCTAATATTGTCAGTGAGAATGTCCTTTTCAATAGGGCATTTATTACACGCTTCTACGGATTTGTAAATTTTAACAACTTCGGATATTGCATCTTTAAAACACATTGGTACGACGAGATCGTGCTCACTTTCAGTGATATTGTAAACTTTCAAATCAGTTTCAGGGAATTCTTGAATAGAGTCACTAAATTTGAATCCATTTTTATCAAACGTTACCATAAATCAGGTAAGGAAATCGAAGCCAAGTAAAATATCGAATTTTATATTTTTATCAGCTACGATCAGAAAGGTTTGCTCGCAATTCAGATTATCAACAACAACATTACAGCATCAACTGCCTTCAACTTTATTTGATACATTACCAAGCCTGTAGAGTATTTTTTTACAATGTTTCAATTCAACGTTTGGCAAGAATTTTTTATAAAAACTTTTTCTGATAATTGACATACCAGATCCGGTGTCGACTAAAGACTTTGCTTCGGTACCATTTATGATAATAGTTTTAAAGCGATTGCAACATGATACCACGTTAACACTATTGGTACTTTGACTCTTCCGCGGACAAACTTTTGCGTGGTGACCGCTTTTATTGCAATTAAAGCACTTCATAGGCTCTTTACATGCCGGCCTTTTGTGCTCTGTCGAGCCACAGTTAAAACAATGTTCTTTTCTTGCCATATTGTTGTTTTTGATCGGTTGCTCACTTTTAAATGTGTAATCAAATATTTGATGACATTCAATTCATTCTTTAATAGTTTTGCAATTATACAATACAAATTTTATTTCAGGCTTAACACGTAAACCTTCAACAGCGTAGCGAATTACCGATTGATCGTCTACGGATCCAAGTGATGCTAACTTTTCATCGCGTAAGACATACTTATGAAAGCTTTCGTCATTAAGTTTTTTAATTTCTCTCAATTCTTTGTGTAATTCCGCACTTGTATATTCCTTATGGAATTCGTTTGTTAATTTTTCGCGTAAGCTTTCGTAATTGTTCACACAAACTGACTCTAAAAATAATTGCGCTGTTTTTACCATTTTTCCGCGTGCCTGCACATATTTTTGTTTTTCATCGAGTCCATACGCCTCCGCAATACTTTCGAAGTTTTGAAGTCACTGTAACACCGGAATGCTATTGCCATCGTACGCTGGTATTATTTTTTCAAAGCTTTCAACCGAAATTTTAACTTTCTTATTGTTGTCGTCCTCTCTTAGTACCTTTAGCGTGAGCAACTTTATTAAATCTTTTATACTGTCCTCATTCTGTTCTAAATCGTTCGAAATATCCAATGGTCCCACACCATCACTCTCAACCGCTGTCTTGCTGCTGCTCGCTGCTATGTTGATTGTTTCGTTTAATGGATGTTTTTTATCACCATTTCCGTTTACAGCTTTGTTTGTATTCTTCTCATCAATTAGTGTCAACGTCGACATTGCCCCTGCGCCTCTATCTCCTTGTCTTAGCGAAATATTAAAGGGGATTATTTATTGCAGCAATTGGTGACAAATAACGCATATAATTTTGCGACTTTGCTTGCACGATAAACAAACGGAATTTATATTATATTTTTGGCTTTGGTGGAGCCCCCAAATGTAAAAAGGAAAGTTAATGTTTATGAAAATGTTATTCACTATTTATTTATAGTTTTATTTCAATATATTTCAAATTCACAAACGATTGAATAATTTAATGATTTTTGTTGAAAGTATAGAAAATATATAAAGTATTGTATTAAGTAAGTTTCGCAACTTTATTTAATGCTTTAGAAAAACACCGACGGCTTTCGACTGACTTCTACGACTGACTCTGCTGGACCAACGGATACATAAAAAAATGACTGGATCAACTGCAATAAACAACGGGATCAACTGAGAGAGTAATTGACGACTGGAAATAATATAACCATATTCCAACGGGAACATAAAGTCACATTGGTTGTTGTTGGCAACTGATATTAGACGGTGAACATTGTTCACATGTATTGTTTTAAGTTTTACATTTTAGTAAACAAATATTATTAAAGGCCGCTTTCACCACCTTCGGTTAGCGCTGACTGACAGTTTATTTACCAGAAATCGCCCGGTTATCTGTCAAATAAACTACTAATTAGCGTTAACCGGAGATAGTGAAAACGGCCCTAAGACCCCAAGAGAAATAAATGGTTTATACCTATTTATAAAGATTTTTTTCTTTTATATTGTATGATAAACAAAATTAAAAAAAAATGTTTTTTTAAGCAAAACTCAGTATAATATTGTCCCTTGAAAGACTAACACGTTTCAGTTTTTTTCATAGAAAACTAGCACAAGAAAATCTGAAACGTGTTAGTCTTCCATGGGAGCGACGATATGTAATCAAAGGACGCCATTATCGGTATTTGCACGCAATCAAGAACTGCCAGCGGCCGGCCTGGGAACGAAAAATCTTGGAAACACACTAAAAAATCTTTAAGGTAAATAAAAACGCATTCGCGTTAAACGGATAGAATGACCTTGCCCATGAGACGACAATGTGTCCTGCGCCGCTTGTAGTAAAACACTTCGTTGATTTGGGAATCAGCATTAACACAGGCAACAAAAACGGCGATCACCGAAGATGATTAAATGATGAGCTGTACGAGCTTTATGTAAAGATCAACATAGTGGAGGGATTTAAAATGCAGCGGCTATGCTGGCTAGGCAATATTGTGCGAATGGAAGATGATGCTTCGTCTAAGAAACAATATTTTTGAAAACCCGGTTTTTGAAGCAGAGGAAGAGGGATGCCCCCATTCCGTTGAAAAGATCAGGTGGAAAACGATTAAAATTCCTTTGGTGTGTCCAATTGGCGCCAGAAGCGACTGGCGTGCCATAAGCGTTTGGCGAGTTAAGCGCCAATTAAATAAGAAAGTATTTGACTCATCGATAACTCCCATGATCAGCAATCTTTCTAATTCAGTATACATAAGCTTCTGCATAGCTTATGTAATCGAATAGTGGTGCTGATTCACTGGCTGATTCTCGTCAACTTCGAAACCTCGAAAACGGCGTTGAACACACAGTTTGCAGGCTTCGTTGTGAAGCCACTTAATGTCCGATTTTTGCGTAAATCACACGGCGGTATGCAGACTGCGATTATTTCTTTACCCACTGACTTAGATTGGGAACTGACCAGTAATGGTGAGGTCCGAATCGGATGGGTTATATGTCGAGTCCAAGCGAAAGTGAAGCAGCCTAGGGAGCCCTACAGAGCGAAGACTGCGAACTGGATTCAGGTTGAATAGAGCAAGGGAGCGGTTTAGTCCTGCAGAACGAACACCCCATATGCGGAATTAATACTCAAGGGACAATGAATAGGTTGCGTTTAGATAGATGGCATTTACGTTTGCAGTTGCTAAATAGTATGCCCCTTGTCGCGTTCGAAGAAAGCATTGGAAAAGTAGTCATCGCGGGGTACTTTATATTATACTATACCCACCCACCTTTGCAAGAAGCGGGATTGGCTCCGTAATCGACTTAGCGTTTGTCAGAGCCAATCTATGCAGCTTGGCTGAGTGGAAAAGAAGTGACTGCTATGCCAAAAGCGATCACTAAGCAATTGTTGTGGACATCAGTCTAGGTGGGGGAGGGTGGCCAATCATACTGCCACCCTTAAAAAACAGAGGTGGGAATATCAATACTTATGATCCAGACATATTTAAGCTAATGTTGCCTACAAACACAGAGGAAGTGCTGGCGACATTACCCGTAAAATAATGACCCACATTAGAACAGCATGCGATGCGCCAATGACTAGAAAGTCCAAGCGCAAACAACAAAATTAGTTATTTTGGTGGAGCGAGCGCATACACTCACTAAGAAGAGAGGCCCGACTTTCTATAGCCCAGAGCTACTAACAAAAGTGCACGACTTGCACAGCAATAAAAGATAGTAAGTGCGAATGCCCTTTGGGCACAGGTTATAAAGTTGTGTTTAAGAAATTAAAACATAAAAAGAGGCGATGCCAACATATTTCCGTAGAAACCTGGTTTATAAGCAGAGGGAACTACTTCTCCCATATCAAGTGCTGCTCTCTACACATTTGATGAGGTAACCGGTGTCGAGGTCTTTCAAGCGGTGACCAGACTGCAAGACTGCAAGTCTCATGGTCCAGACGACATACAAAAGAACAGAGCACTCAAACTAGCTTTCAGTCATAACACGCAAAACTTTTAAAAGCTTTCAATAAACGACAACGACAAGTTGGTGCTGCTGCCAAAGCCTGGGAAAAATACGACGGAACCATCTTGCTACAGGCACATTAACGGAAAGTGGACAGCAGCTTGCCGAAATAAAAACAGAGGCTTTACTAATATCAAGTAAGAGGAGTGTGCAGCAGGTCACTATTAGAACCAGCCGATATGACATCGACACTTGAGAGGATTGAGATAGATAGGAGGTTGTTATTTAAGGTAACTACTTAGAGTATGTCAATGGAAAGGCAGCAAACCCGTAGCATAATTATCTAGGATAATGATAAATGCAAGAGGGGCAAAGCAACGACGCGCCAAGTACTTGCTGGTGTTGTAAAAATCCAAATACTTTACGGGGCTCCCGTTTGGCACCGCGGTGACCAGACTGCAAGACTGCAAGTCTCATGGTCCAGACGACATACAAAACAACAGAGCACTCAAACTAGCTTTCAGTCATAACACGCAAAACTTTTAAAAGCTTTCAATAAACGACAACGACAAGTTGGTGCTGCTGCCAAAGCCTGGGAAAAATACGACGGAACCATCTTGCTACAGGCACATTAACGGAAAGTGGACAGCAGCTTGCCGAAATAAAAACAGAGGATTTACTAATATCAAGTAAGAGGAGTGTGCAGCAGGTCACTATTAGAACCAGCCGATATGACATCGACACTTGAGAGGATTGAGATAGATAGGAGGTTGTTATTTAAGGTAACTACTTAGAGTATGTCAATGGAAAGGCAGCAAACCCGTAGCATAATTATCTAGGATAATGATAAATGCAAGAGGGGCAAAGCAACGACGCGCCAAGTACTTGCTGGTGTTGTAAAAACCCAAATACTTTACGGGGCTCCCGTTTGGCACCGGGCCACGGATTTTAAATAATATTTTCGCGGGTAAAAGTCAACATATTGCCGGAGTGCGCTACGCGTTCGTAGCTGCTTTGATGCTGTCACTGACGCGCAGCACTACTCATCACTGGTATGTGTCCTGTTGACATATTCGAAAAAGAAGCAGCGACGATTATTCAGGATTAAAACTCACTTGCTGGGCACAGCGAGGTATTCCAGATATTAATATGTTGTGCATTTCAACGGCACGCGGTGGTTCTTTAGGTGACCGCCGCCACAACATCCAAAATTTCTCCGATATAAAAACATAAATTTTGCTTGGACACGCCCGTCCACGATCCGACCAAAACTCGAATGACCGCCCGTGTTCAGTGTTTGCTTTATTTTCTTTTTCTACAACGTTAGCTGCAGTTGCATCTGACATCCGCGTTGTCAACGGCATGCGTTATCAGATGCAGCTAAAGCCCCGTACACATACCCTATGTACCTATGCTTACATCATCCTTCCTTCGAAAATAAAAATTTGGCAAATTGATCAAGTTTGTCATATTCTTCTTTTCATTTCATAAATTGTTTCGAATGAACGAATATGCTTATATTAGGGTGTACCTTCCTTTTTACATTCGTTCATTCGGTACAATTTTACTGGATTAGTTTTTATTGAAATAATACATTTTTATAGGTAAATTAAACTACGCAAAAATGTCTTACAAATTATGGCAAGGTTTAAGTTTTCAATTCGACATAAAAAATGTTTCCTTCTTTTAGAGTTTTAAAGTCATTAACATTACATATTTTTTTTATATAATGCAATTCATTTATGTATTTTAATTTTCTTAAATTCATATATATATTAGAAAAAAGTTCTTTTTTCATTTTACATTTAGAAAGGCTATGTGCAAAATGTGGATTTTCAGTTTAACTTAATTTAGAGAAACATTTTTTTTTTGTTCTGCCTTCTTGGCTGTTTGTAAAAAAAAATTTTTTTGTACATAATTAATTTAATATAAATGAATATAAGATACTATTACTTTATTTATTCTATTTTTGTGAACAGTTTTTTCTTTTTTAATTGCTTCACCACAGCGACTGCTACCAGGTATGTCATGTCACAGATCATAGTAACTGCGAACCATGTTACCCTGTTTGGACTCAGGAAGGGTTCTTTTGTATTTATTACTAGTACATCAATCAGTTTACATGGTGTTGGGGTTATAACAAGGTGTTCCTTTGTCTTTGGTTTAAACTTGTTCAAAAGACATCCCTTACAACTTTTTACATATTTGGCTATATCACGAGTATGTTCTTCCAATAAAATTTTGTTCGTAGTTTTGCATAGAATTTTTTCATAAGGCAATAATCGCCTAAAATTTGGTCATTATGGTAAATTGTCATTAACTTAAGTTTTTTGCCGTCGTCCGTTACCGTCTCTACTGGATCAGTACCTTTTAAATTTGTAACGGTAAAATGGAAAAATATATCGTCTCTGGCTTCGAGCTCAAGCCTCGAAAGTAATTCCTCTAAAGTCATTGGCCCGTGGTCATAGTCGAAATAAAATAGAGTTTTATTGGTTTAAACATGGTTCTAATTTAAGAATTATTTCAGGTCTGTTATAATCCACTTAAACATTATTTTATCTCTAAAAATATTTTAAATTTAAAATGATATGAGCGCAATTTAAATTTTTTTAAATAGATTTTAAGTTGGCGGTCTGTTGCCAAAAGTTGCGTGAAATTAAACAATTTGCTATTTAAATGCGATGAAATTAAATGGAAGTGAAAAGAGGTTTTCCCGACCACCAAGCATAGGTCAGGAACTAATTTATTATTGGTAAAATGCGTATTATTATATTTGTGACGAAAATTACACAATTTTTAAATGTGCGATGGCTACTTGGCTCCACATATGCGAAATATTGAATTAAGATTATTCCGCATTCAAAGCTATTTGTGAGTTTTGATATTTTAGTATCGTTTGAGGAAAAAGTATAATCCTATATTGATTTTGCCATTAAATATAGAAATAAGTATTCAATGGAAGGAATTATTTACCACAGGCTTCGCTTTTTAATATATTTCCAAAAATTTCGGGAGACATTAACATATGGTCGAAACTGTTTTATTGTGAAATAAATAGCTAAAATGTCCGTCCGTCCGTCTGCCCATTAACACGATAACTTGAGTAAATTTTGAGATATCTAGATGAAATTTGGTATGTAGGTACCTGAGTACTCATCTCAGGTCGCTATTTTAAATGAACGATATCGGACTATAACCACGCCCACTTTTTCGATATCGAAAAGTTCGAAAAACAGAAAAAATACGATAATTCATTACCAAAGACGGATAAAGCGATGAAACTTTGTAGGTAGGTTGACCTTATGACACAGAATAGAAAATTAGTAAAATATTGGAAAATGGGCGTGGCACCGCCCACTTTTAAAAGAAGGTAATTTGGCAGTCGTTGAAGATATCATGATGAAATTTGGCAGGAACGTCACCATTATTACTATATATGCGCTAAATGAAAATTAGCAAAATCGGATGAAGAACACGCCCACTTTTAAAAAACAAAATTTTTAAAAGTAAAATTTTAACAAAAAATTGAATATCTTTACAGTATATAAGTAAATTATGTCAAGATTCAACTCCAGTAATGATATGTTGCAATAAAATACAAAAATAAAAGAAAATTTCAAAATTGGCGTGGCTTCGCCCTTTTTCATTTAATTTGTCTAGAATAATTTTAATGCCATATTTCGAACCAAAATTTACCAATCCTTGGTAGAGGAATAGATTCTATAATGATAATTGGTTTCTGTGTAAATGGGCGAAATCGGTTGAAGCCACGCCCAGTTTTTATACAGAGCCTACCGTCTGTCCTTCCGCTCGGCCCTTAACACGATTACTTGAGGAAAAATCGATATATTTTTACTAAACTTAGTTCACTTACTTATCTGAACTGACTTTATCTTGGTATAAAAAATGTGCGAAATCTGACTATAACCACACCCACTTTTTCGATATCGAAGATTACAAAAAGTGAAAAAAATGCCATAATTCTATACCAAATACGAAAAAAGGGATGAAACATGGTAACTGGATTGGTTTATTGACGCAAAATATAATTTTAGAAAAAACTTTGTAAAATGGGTATGACAGCTACCATATTAAATGGAAGAAAATGAAAAAGTTCTGCAGGGCGAAATCAAAAGCCCTTGGAATCTTGGCAGGAATGCTGTTCGTGGTATTACGTATATAAATAAATTAGCGGTACCCGACAGATGATGTTCTGGGTCACCCTGTGTAGGGTATTTGTAATAACTTTAAATAATATCAACTTTTGTTATTTTAAATATTTTATGTATTTGTTCTAATTTTCAATCTTGAATTTTTTGCTTTCAAAAATTTTGATCCTTGATATTGTTCTGCTGGAAATTAAATTCATTTTTCAATAAAATATAATATTTAAAAATATCTAAAATATTTATCCTACATCTGGCGATCCCGCCAGGAGCGTTAATTTTCTGTGATTGCAACATCAATAGAGATTTTGATGCAACATCTACAATAGTTACAACAACTACTTAACGAGCTTAATTTGTACTGGACAACAGAAATAAAGAGAAATAATAGAAACAAATAAGGACATATTTATGTGATAAATAATTAAATAGTATAGAGAACTTAGAACTACATTTAAAGCGTTTACTACATATAACAACATAATAACGAAGGTAAAATAACAACAATTTGAACAAATGTGAAACTAAAGGGGCAGCAGATATCGTGAGGAATTTATCAGTCAGTTCAAAATCAGTAAAAAATATAAAAATTACAACAACAACAATCAACAATACAACAACAATAAATACAGCAGAGTCAGTTCAAAATCAGTAAAAAATATATACAACAACAATAATCAACAATACAACAACAATAAATACAGCAAGAAAATATATTTTTAAAGAAGATCCTTATAAATAACAATTGTATGATTTGGGTGAGCTGTATCGAATATATTTACGATTTATATTTGTAAATTACTTATATAAATAATATATATATACTTTGTAATTTATCTATAATACTTCATTCATTTTTAGATTTTAAATTGTAAACTTCTTTTTCAGAGATCTTTAATTTTTGTTTATTAAAAATGTATCGTACGCCACCACGTGACACACACACGTCTACACCAACACATCGTACAAATGACTCGCTTATTGATTTACAAGGTGATGTTTTTCAGAACGATCTTGTAAATCCATACGCCAATAAAAATATTGAAATATTTGCCACTTCAATGAAACTTCCCCAATTTTGGACAAATTGTCCTGAAGCATGGTTCATTCATGCAGAAATGCAATTCAATAGGAAAAATATTACGCAGGAGACGACAAAATATGAATATGTCATCACTGCCCTTCCTCAGGATGTCATTATGACAATTTTGGATTTTATTCAAAATCCTCCTGATGATAATAAATTCTCAGCCTTAAAACAGATTTTAATAGAAAGGCATTCTTTAAGTGAAAATGCCAAATTGGATAAGATTTTGACTGATTCAGAGATTGGAGATCGCAAACCCTCAGAGTTTTATCGGTCTCTGGTCTTACTTTCTGGCTCCAATTTCAGCTCTGAAGTCCTTAAAAAGATTTGTATGAGAAAACTTCCTAAAAATTTAAACGTTATTTTAACGAGCTCGAACTCTAATGATATAAATGAACTTTTAAAATTGGCTGATAATGTTTGGGAAGTTGTTAGCAAAAACGAAATAGCTTTAGTCAATAATTTGCAAAATTCTAAAAGCGAGAATGCAATAATTTCCAATTTGTTTCAAACCACTAATCTAATATGTAAAAACTTTGAAAAATTATCTTTAGAATTATCAGAAATGAAAAAAGAAATCAATCAAAATTATTCTAGATCGATTATCCCGTTCGATAAGTAGGAATCGTTTTAGAAGTCAGTCTAGATATAGGTCCAATTCGCGTGAGAATCCGAACTGGCTCTGCAGATATCATTATAAATTTGGTAACAAAGCTATTAAATGTGAACAACCATGTGCCTTTTCTAAAAATAATTCAACAAACTAAAGTTTTCCGTTGTTGCAGCGACGAACGACGGAAATTTTGAGGTATCAACTCGTCGCTTATTTATATTTGATAGGGAAAACAAGTTAAATTTTCTTATTGATAGTGGGGCAGAGATTTCGGTACTTCCAGTGACTAAATTCTTGTGTAAAAATAAATCTAACGATATTATTTTGACAGCAGCTAATGGTACTACGATTTCGACTTTTGGTAAAAAAATTTTAAATATAAATTTAGGATTGAGGCGCGAATTTCCATTTACTTTTTTAATAGCTGATATGGGTAAGCCAATAATCGGAGCTGATTTTTTAAGCAAATATGGCCTACTTATCGATATTAAAAATAAATGTTTAGTTGACCCGTTGACAAGTCTTTCAGTCAATACTATTTCATGTTTTTGCAATGTCCCTCTTCCCAAAATTTTCTCAGTAGACAATCAATATACGAAATTATTAAAAACTTTTCCATCTTTAATTACGGAACCTGATTACTCGAAGCCAGTTAAACATGCTACGGTTCACAGACTAGTTACAGAAGGTAACCTACCATTTTCTAAGCCCAGGCGTTTAGATCCTATTAAATTTAAAGTGGCCAAGGCCGAATTCGATTTTTTATTAAAAACTGGAATTTGTAGATCTTCAAATTCATCCGTGGCATCTCCTCTTCATTTAGTACCCAAAAAAGATGCTAATGACTGGCGTCCTTGTGGCGATTTCAGAAGACTAAACGTAGTAACAGTTCCTGATCGTTATCCCTTGCCCCATATCCATGACTTCAATATGAATCTTCGAAACAAAACTATATTTTCAAAAATTGATTTAGTTAAAGCGTACCATCAGATACCAATGGCTAAAGAAGAAGTATATAAAACGGCAATAACGACACCCTTTGGTATGTTTGAATTTTTACGTATGCCTTTTGGGTTAAGGAACTCAGCTCAAACATTTCAAAGGTTTATTAATGAGGTTATAAGTGGACTGGATTTTGTGTTTGCCTATATAGATGATTTGCTTATAGCGAGTGAAAACGAACAGGAATATTTAAAAGATTTGAGTATTCTTTTTGAGAAGTTGTCGGAATACGGTCTAAATATTAAACCGATAAATGTATTTTTGGTGTTGGCAGTATTGATTTTTTAGGGCACAATATTTCTAGTTCTGGAATTAGTCCTTCCGCTGAGAAAACAGCAGCCATACGTAATTTTGAGCGTTCGAAAAATATTAAACAAGCACAATATTTTATAGGAATGGTAAACTATTACCATAGGTATATTCAAAATCTTTCTGAGTACACGAATATAATATATGATATAATTAATAGAACAAACAAAAAACGTGATAAAATATTAATATGGGATGACACATCAACAAAAAGTTTTGAATGTATTAAAGACAAATTTGCAAATAAAGTATTATTAAATCATTTTAATAAAGATGCAAAGCTTTCTTTAAATGTAGATGCATCAAATACAGCTATTGGTGGTGTAATAGAACAACATTTTAATGGCAAATCTGAGCCAATAGGATTTTATTCCAAAAAGCTTTCTCCATCAGAGATAAAGTATAGTGCATTTGATCGAGAGTTGTTAGCAATATATTTAAATATAAAACACTTTCGATATCTTTTAGAAGGAAGACAGTTTACAGTTTTTACTGATC
Source organism: Eurosta solidaginis (assembly GCF_040869045.1). Lineage (NCBI taxonomy): Eukaryota > Metazoa > Arthropoda > Insecta > Diptera > Tephritidae > Eurosta > Eurosta solidaginis. The sequence goes on from NC_090324.1 coordinate 115,642,000, forward strand.
ATAAACCTTTGGTTTTCGCCTTAAATTCAAAAACTGAACGTAGTCCTAGACAAACGCGGCATCTAGAATTCATTGCGCAATTCACTAGCGATATACAATATGTTAAAGGAAAAGATAATGTGGTAGCTGACACATTGTCACGAGTTTTTGAGGTAGATGCTCTTCAAAATTTCGATCTAAATTTTAAAATCTTACAAAAGGAGCAACAACAAGACACTGAACTTAATGAATTAATATCTGGCCAAACTTTTCAAAATCTTAAATTAATCAAAATTCCTTTGCTAAATTTTACCATCTGGTGCGAAGTTTCAGGAGAATGTCCTAGACCATTTGTTCCAAACAGCTTGCGTAAAACAATTTTTGATATTTTACATGGAATTGCTCATCCTGGTACGAAGGCTACCCGAAAACTAATAGTTAAAAGGTATTTTTGGCCAAGTATGAATAAACAAATAAATTTATGGTCCAAGGAATGTCTAAATTGTCAGAAATCAAAAGTTATTCGTCATACGAAATCACCTATTACCAAAATTCCAGTACCAAAAGGTAGATTCGAGCATATTCATTTGGATATTGTAGGACCTTTACCCATTTCCAGAGGACATCGTTATATATTTACTATAGTTGACAGGTTTTCTCGTTGGCCTGAGGCATATGCACTAAGAGACATTTCTTCGGCAAATATTGCAAGAATATATTTCAGTGAATATATTTCGCGTTTTGGAGTTCCATGTAATATAACTACTGATCAAGGCTCTCAGTTTACATCAAATTTGTTTTCGGAATTGACAAAATTTCTTGGAAGTCACCACATAACAACGTCTCCCTACCATCCTCAAGCTAACGGAATGGTGGAACGTTTTCATAGACAGTTAAAATCTTCAATAATGGCTAGGAATGGGAATAGAGATTGGTACGAAGAATTACCAATAATACTTTTGGGTTTGCGATCAACTTTTAAAGAAGATATTTCAGCTACACCAGCTGAAATGGTTTTTGGTCAAAATTTAAGGTTACCTGGTGAACTCGTTGTCTTAACTTCTGAGAAAACAAATTCGACAGATGTTTTGAGCAGTTTACGTGAACATTTTAGAAATTTTAAATCAAATCTTGAACACCATAAAAATTCTTCTGGAATTTATGTTCCTAAAAATTTAGAAGATTGTCAATTTGTTTTCGTACGGATTGTAAAGAAACATTCTTTACAACATCCTTACGAGGGACCTTATAGAGTAATTGAAAAAGGAATTAAAAATTTTAAAATAGAAATAAATAATGAAATTAAAATTTTTCCTATTGATCGTTTGAAACCTGCTATGGTGGATTTTGCACACTTTACTAAAACAAAAACAAAAAAGAAAGTAACGTTTAATTTATATAACAATTTATCTCTGGGAGTAATGTAGGGTATTTGTAATAACTTTAAATAATATCAACTTTTGTTATTTTAAATATTTTATGTATTTGTTCTAATTTTCAATCTTGAATTTTTTGCTTTCAAAAATTTTGATTCTTGATATTGTTCTGCTGGAAATTAAATTCATTTTTCAATAAAATATAATATTTAAAAATATCTAAAATATTTATCCTACACCCTGGTCCACATTTTGGTCGATATCTCGAAAACGCCTTCACATATACAACTAAGGGCCACTACCTTTTAAAACTATTATTAATACCTTTAATTTGATACCCATATCGTACAAACACATTACAGAGTCACCCCTGATCCACCTTTATGGCGATATCTCGAAAAGGCGTCCACCTATAGAACTAAGGCCCACTCCCTTTTAAAATACTCATTAACACCTTTCATTTGATTTCGATAGCGTACAAACACATTCTAGAGTCACCCCTGGTCCACCTTTATGGCGATATCTCGAAAAGGCGTCCACCTATAGAACTAAGACCACTCCCTTTTAAAATAGTCATTAACACTATTCATTTCATACCCATATCGTACAAACACTTTCTAGAGTCACCCCTGGTCCACCTTTATGTCGATATCTCCAAAAGGCGTCCACCTATAGAACTAAGGCCCACTCCCTTTTAAAATAATCACAAACACCTTTCATTTGATACCCATATCGTACAAACACATTCTAGACTCATCCCTGGTCCGCCTTTATGGCGAAATCTCGAAAAGGCGTCCACCTATAGAACTAAGGGTCACTCCCTCTTAAAATACTCATTACCGCCTTTCATTTGATACCCATATCGTACAAACACATTCTAAAGTCACCCCTGGTCCACCTTTATGTCGATATCTCGAAAAGGCGTCCACCTATAGAACTAAGGCCCACTCCCTTTTAAAATACTCACTAGCACCTTTCATTTGATACCCATATCGTACAAACACATTCTAGAGTCACCCCTGGTCCACCTTTATGGCGAAATCTCGAAAAGGCGTCCACCTATAGAACTAAGGCCACTCCCTTTTGAACGATCATTAACACCTTTCATTTGATACCCGTATCGTACGAACACATTCTTTAATAAATTTTGAGGTATCTTGATGAAATTTGGTACGTAGGTTCCCGGGCACTCATATCAAATCTCTATTTAAAATGAACGAAATCGGACTATTACCACGCCCACTTTTTCGATATTGAAAATTTCGAAAAACCGAAAAAGTGAGATAATTCATTGCGAAAGACAGATACAGCGATGAAACTAGGTAGGTGGGTTGACCTTATGACGCAGAATAGAAAGTTAGTAAAATTTTGGACAACGGGCGTGGCACCACCCACTTTTAAAAGAAGGTAATTTAAAAGTTTTGCAAGCTGTAATTTGGTATTCGTTAAAGATATCATGATCACATTTGGCAGCAACGTTACTCATATTGCTATATATGTAACAAATAAAAATTAGCAAAATCGGATGACGAAGACGCCCACTTTTAAAAAAAACTTTTTTTAAAGTAAAATTTTAACAAAAAATTTAATATCTTTAAAGTATATGAGCCACTATCGGTTTTTCCATCTTCAAGAGAATGGTATGGACGCAAATGTTGTTCGGGGTTTGAGCCCTGACATAACCAGTCATCAATGCAGTGAACATACACTTCAATTGAATGTTAATTTAGGAATGAAACTACCGGAGTGTTGCGGAGTTATCCAAAAAGTTTTAAAACTGGTGATGAGTTTCAATCGCTCGAGTAAACGTACATATTCTATCGAGAAACATTTAATATAAACTGAAAAGACATTTAAAAAACTAATCCAAAGTTGTCCAACTAGATGGAATTCAGTTCTTTTTATGATGGAAAGAGTTAAAGAGCCTAGATCTTCTATTGCTGCAGTAATTGCTGATCGTTCAATTTTCAACAACAAGGTCGCTCAAAATATCGCAATTTCGGACAGTGACTGGGATGCAGTTGATGTTCTAGTAGATTTACTCACCCCTTTCGAAATTGCGACAAATGTGCCTAGCAGTGACAGTGAGTTTACAATGTCTAAAGTGAAACCCATCATTAATAAAATTATTAATAAGCATCTGAAATTAAAAAACACTGATACGAAGATGGCAAAAACATTCAAAGAAAAGTAGCTGCAGACTTGTGAAGACGTTTTTCTTTTGAAGACATTGAAGATACATCTCTGGAAAATATCAGTATTGCACATATGGCGAGTTGTCTTGATCCGAGGTTCAAACAGTTGAAGCACGTTGAAACCGATGCTTTTCGTAACAAAATAAAAAACATGTGGAAAGAATGGCAATAAAATGGGTACTGCTGATATGAATGCCCAAGAAGAAGCTCCGGAAAACACGGCCATGGATATACCCCTAAATGATAATAACAGTGACATAAGGGAGGAAGACAAGTTTCAGCGCTATTTATTCGAAGAACAAATAAACCACAATCTCAGTGCCAGCAATTGGTGGTAAAACCATGGAAAAATATATCCCAATCTGTCGAAAATCACCAAAGCATATCTTGTGGTACCTGTCACTTCAACAGCTGCTGAAAGGGTATTTTCAAGTGCTGTAGTTCGACCCACACGAAATTGTTTGAGTCGGGAAATGATATCGGCACTTGTTTTCTTACACCAGAACAAGAAGAAAATAGTTTAACATCAAATTACATATTTCTCAATACAAGCCTTTTTTGTATTCACTATTAATTGATTTAAATGCCCCACGAATTTTTTGTTATTAATGTTAAATAAACATATATGGTACATCAATTTTTTGCTTTCACTCGATATCAAAAAAACGGTTATTAACCGGATCTATAAATCCGGATATCCAGATAGTGTCACAAACGGATATTAACCGGATATCCTTGTCGTTCGGATTTTATCCGTGTCAACGAATATCTGAATGGATATCCGGATATTCGAATATGCCGTTAGTCCCAGCCCTAAAAGCCACTCTTTGGTATCCGAACCTACTATATTGAAAAATTAAATTTTATAATCATCATTAAATTTATCAGAAATGTATTAAAATGTTACCAAATAACTAGAAAAGATTATTTGAAACAATATGTGGCTGTTAAAAGAGAATTTTATTTCTAAGTTACAATAAAATAGTATAAATAGTAAATAATCTGAGTTAATTTTATTTTCAGCTATTAGTCCAAAAATCATTTAGTTGATGTGGTTGGAAGGACCATTTTTGGTCCAAATAGACGGAAGTGGCAACCGTGTTCGCAAATCCAATCTTCCACATCAAACACATATACATATAAGTACTACGACATTACGAAATGCATTGTCGCGTTCTGAGGCAAAGTAAATAAAAATAAAAAAATAAAAGAATTGTATTGCAAAGTATTGTTGCATAAAACCTTTTTGACCACTACAATACCACAGATTAAGTATAAAATTTCAGAAAAATGATAAATTTTTCGAAAAATCACACCGAATAACTGCAGTCATTGTTTACGAATTTAGAAACAATGAGAATGGTAAATACGAACGTGTATGAAATGTAATGTCAAAACGTATAAGCGCATGGTTGTATTTCAATACACGAAAATGCTTTAAAAACGCATGAAATTGTTAAAAGAAACTTGGAAAAAATTTACAAAACTTTAATATATTAAAAAAGCTTCTTTTAATAACAACAAATACGCCTTATATATTCTATATATACATCAGTTGGTAAGGATTATCTCATATGAGACCTCCGCATATTCCATCCTCAGAGATAAATATATTGTTTCATAGCTTCAATTGCATACATGCAAGTAAGTGTCGAATACCCATTGATCATCACATTGGTACCCGTAGGCGTAACGAAAACAGGTTGAGAGTCCCAAAATTGTCGAACAACTACACAATAAGAACTATTACCGTACAATTCCCTACAATTTTAATTAACATTCCGGTCAATCTCACTAACTTGCCTAATACACCAGCTAGGAAGTCAGTTTTGGTAAAGTTTATAAGAGCATAACATAATGATTGTCCAAGCACATACATAAATCCTGTATCTTTTTTCCCACTCTTTCCCTTCTTCCTACACTACCATCTCTTATATATTCTACCTTTAACTAATGTCTAGACATATCTATAGAATTTGTGAATTTAGTCTTAAGACTCAATGTATTAATTTTAAGATTTATTGTTCTTATATCTGAATAACCGCAGATAAGCGCCAAGCTTCGCGGGAACTGTTTCCATTGTAAACGAATTGTAAAAAATTGGTTTGAAATAAATACAACACAATACAATACAATACAATTTTAAAATTGAAGCTAAATAATATTAAAGCTTTTTTTTTTGGTCGAGCACTGTGCGTGTGAATGTGTGACTTTTCAGCGATCAGCTGTTAGTTGCGCTACTTGGTAAGATTTACAATGGCCAAGATTATTTAAAATGTCGTCAACTCTCGCAAGAGGAAATTTATCAGCAATGAGTTTTTTGTTAACCGCACGAAAATCTACTCACATGCGATAAGCTTTCTGACCATTGGTGTCTTTCTTTGGGACTACGATCAAAGGACTATTGTAATTTGAAAAGCTGGGTTCAATCAAATCGTTATCAAACAGTTTATTTACGTGGCGATTTATCTCTTCGCGTTGGGCATATGGTAATCGATAGTTTTTTATATATACCGGGTTGTTGTCTGTCAGTCTTAAAGCTTGCTCATAGAAATTGTTTAAAGTCATTTGGTCAGTCTCAAGAGCGAAAATGTTTACATATTCTATGCAAAGGTCAATTAGTTAATGCTGACCATTTTTGGGAATCTGTCTCTTTAAAATCGAAATCCGTACGTTTGTCTTCTTTTTTCGTCTTGTTAATTGAATAAACATTAAAATTAGTAAGTTTTTCTGTCCGAATACTATTTCTCTTAACATATTTTACATCATCCGTGACATTTATAACTTTTTTAATTGGGTTATTTGAATAACAATGCATCTAGCTGTGAAAACACCCTTCTGAATTTCCTGCGAGTCCACGAAAATTGGATCGAGTAAATAACCTAAGTCAAATTGCCTGAAAATTTCACATCTGGGAGGAATAATACAACTGTCGCTTCTGTTCCGTGTAGAATTGATACCGCGACCAAAAGGAAATATCATTATTTTCGTAATCTATGATGCATTTGTTAATTTTAAAAAAATCTTTACCCAGTATACCATAGGATGGGATGTTAAAGGCTTCGTTTACCACGTGTAAAATATGTTCAATCGTAAAGTTGGAAAAATTTAAATTAACCGTAATTTTACCTAAAGTAGGTATGGTATTTAAAGTTACACCGATAATTACAATAATGTCGTTTGTATTCAAAGATATATTTTTGTCAACGCTTGAAATTTTTATTAAGGAAATGTCGGCTTGTTTATCAACTAAGAAAGAAAAAAATTTTGAGACTCGTTAATTTGTAATTGAATGATTTCTGAATAATTTAAACTTAAACAATAAATGCTTATGGTTTTAGAAAAATTGTTTAACGATTGTTTTTGTTTTTTATCGGCCTATTGATAAATGATTCAAGGTCCGATTCGAGCTCAAGGCCAGAAAAATAATTTGTTTCTAATGATAATTACTATTATTTTTTAATTTTTCTATAATTGAAAAATTGTATTTTGTTTTTGGAATAGTAAATCAAAAGCCCTTGGAATCTTGGCAGGAATGCTGTTCGTGTACGTATATAAATAAATTAGCGGTACCCGACAGATGATGTTCTGGGTCACCCTGGTCCACATTTTGGTCGATATCTCGAAAACGCCTTCACATATACAACTAAGGGCCACTACCTTTTAAAACTATTATTAATACCTTTAATTTGATACCCATATCGTACAAACACATTACAGAGTCACCCCTGATCCACCTTTATGGCGATATCTCGAAAAAGCGTCCACCTATAGAACTATGGCCCACTCCCTTTTAAAATACTCATTAACACCTTTCATTTGATTTCGATAGCGTACAAACACATTCTAGAGTCACCCCTGGTCCACCTTTATGGCGATATCTCGAAAAGGCGTCCACCTATAGAACTAAGACCACTCCTTTTTAAAATACTCATTAACACTATTCATTTCATACCCATATCGTACAAACACTTCCTAGAGTCACCCCTGGTCCACCTTTATGTCGATATCTCCAAAAGGCGTCCACCTATAGAACTAAGGCCCACTCCCTTTTAAAATAATCACAAACACCTTTCATTTGATACCCATATCGTGCAAACACATTCTAGAGTCATCCCTGGTCCACCTTTATGGCGAAATCTCGAAAAGGCGTCCACCTATAGAACTAAGGCCCACCCCCTTTTGAATAATCATTAACACCTTTCATTTGATACCCGTATCGTAAGAGCACATTCTTGAGAAAATTTTGAGGTATCTTGATGAAATTGTATGGCGATATCTCGAAAAGGCGTCCACCTATAGAACTAAGGGTCACTCCCTCTTAAAATACTCATTACCACCTTTCATTTGATACCCATATCGTACAAACACATTCTAAAGTCACCCCTGGTCCACCTTTATGTCGATATCTCGAAAAGGCGTCCACCTATAGAACTAAGGCCCACTCCCTTTTAAAATACTCATTAGCACCTTTCATTTGATACCCATATCGTACAAACACATTCTAGAGTCACCCCTGGTCCACCTTTATGGCGAAATCTCGAAAAGGCGTCCACCTATAGAACTAAGGCCCACTCCCTTTTGAACGATCATTAACACCTTTCATTTGATACCCGTATCGTACGAACACATTCTTTAGTAAATTTTGAGGTATCTTGATGAAATTTGGTACGTAGGTTCCCGGGCACTCATATCAAATCTCTATTTAAAATGAACGAAATCGGACTATTACCACGCCCACTTTTTCGATATTGAAAATTTCGAAAAACCGAAAAAGTGCGATAATTCATTGCGAAAGACAGATACAGTGATGAAACTAGGTAGGTGGGTTGACCTTACGACGCAGAATAGAAAGTTAGTAAAATTTTGGACAACGGGCGTGGCACGACCCACTTTTAAAAGAAGGTAATTTAAAAGTTTTGCAAGCTGTAATTTGGTATTCGTTAAAGATATCATGATCACATTTGGCAGCAACGTTACTCCTATTACTATATATGTAACAAATAAAAATTAGCAAAATCGGATGAAAAAAAACTTTTTCTAAAGTCAAATTTTAACAAAAAATTGAATATCTTTAAAGTATATTAGTAAATTATATCAATATTCAACTCCAGTAATGATATGGTGCAACAAAATAAAAAAAATAAAAGAAAATATCAAAATGGGCGTGGCTTCGCCCTTTTTCATTTAATTTGTCTAGAATACCTTTAATGCCATAAGTCCAAAAAAAATTTACCAATCCTTGTGAAATTTGGTAGGGGCATAGATTCTAGGACGATAACTATTTTCTGTGAAAATGGGCGAAATCGGTAGAAGCCACGCCCAGTTTTTATACACAGTCGACCGTCTGTCCTTCCGCTCGGCCGTTAACACGATAACTTGAGCAAAAACCGATATATCTTTACTAAACTTAGTCACTACTTATCTGAACTCACTTTATCGTGGTATAAAAAATGGCCGAAATTCGACTATGACCACGTCCACTTTTTCGATATCGAAAATTACGAATAATTAAAAGAATGCTATAATTCTATACCAGTTATGAAAAAAGGGATGAAACATGGTAATTGGATTGGTTTATTGACGCAAAGTATAACTTTAGAAAAAACTTTGTAAAATGGGTGTGACACCTACCATATTAAGTAGAAGAAAATGAAAAAGTTATGCAGGGCGAAATCAAAAGCCCTTGGAATCTTGGCAGGAATACCGTTCGTGGTATTACTCATATATGAATAAACTAGCAGAACCGGCAGACGTTGTTCTGCCCTAAATTTTTATTCTATCTGCATACATTTTAATAAGCTTTTTCTGTCTAACTGTGCCCTCGCCCCTCTACACTTTTTCCTAATCTTTGTATTCACTCCTCCCTCCGTATTTTTCGCTTCTTCTATCACCATCTTCGTCTCATTCTATCTCTTTCTCAGCCTTTCCTTCTCTCTTTTCTCTTATCTCAAGTTTTTCCCATTCTTGGTGGTATGTATTTTGTTCCAGTCCCATTCCGAGTCTCAGTCCCAGTCCCACTCCGAGTCTCAGTCTCAGCCTCAGTCCCAGTCCTAGTCCTAATCACAGTCCCAGTCCGTCTCTGGTCTACTTCCCGGAAAAAAGCGTCGTAAATACTAATATAGGGAAATTTATATACCAAATTTCAGGCAAATCGAATAGGACGTATGTAAATAGGTGTGTGGGTATTATAAATTCATGTCTTTATTTCGGCTTCGCATGCATATTTATCAGCTTTGCCAGGTTGATGCGACCAAATCGAATATCACAATGAAAATTACTTCAAAGCTCTCAAGAACAGCTTTCATTTGATATCCATAATAAACACACATTCTAGTGGTATCCGGGTCCATGTCTTGGCCTATATCTCGAGACCCTAGTCACCCAGCGGTGTAAAACTTACTCTGTACTAAAGCACACATCAGCAGCTTCAATTTGATACCAATAATGTAAAAAAACACATTCTAGGGGTATCCGGGTCCATGTTTTGGCCTATATATCGAGACCCTAGTCACCCAGCGGTGTAAAATTTACTCTGTACTAAAGCACATATCAACAGCTTCAATTTGATACCAATAATGTAAAAACTCATTCTAGGTGTATCCGGGTCCACGTTTTGTCCTATATCTCGAGACCCTAGTCACCCAGCGGCATAAAACTTACTCTGTACTGAAGCACACATCAACAGCTTCAATTTGATATCCATAATTAAAAAACACATCCTAGTGTTACCCTTATCCACGTTTCTGCCTATATATCGAGACCCTAGTCACCAATAGGTATCAAAACTACCCTGTACTAAAGCACTCATCAACAGATTTCATTTGATATCCATATTGTATAAACACATTCTAGGGGTGCCCGGGTCCACGTTTTGGCCTATATCTCGAGACCTTAGTCACCTATAGGTATGAAAACTACCCTGTACTAAAGCACTCATCAACAGATTTCATTTGATATCCATATTGTATAAACGCATTCTAGGGGTGCCCGGTCCACGTTTTGGCCTATATCTTGATATCCTAGTCAGCCAGGGGTTCGAAAAGTACCCAGTATCAAAGTACTCATAAACAGCTTCCATTTGACTCCCGTACTCTTCAAACACATTTCAGGATTACCCAGGTCCACGTTTTGATCTCCATACCCTAACCAGAACGGGATAAAAAGTATCCCATGTCCATTCCCTGGTTCTGAGCTACCTCTCCACCAATTTTCAGCCAAATCGGTTCATCCGTTCTTGAGTTATGCGTAGTGTAACTAACACCACTTTCTTTTATATACATATTTGAATTTTTTCTAAAAAAAAATCATAACTCAAGAATGGCTAAACCGATTTGGGATTTCAAAATCAACTAACCATCATCTCTCCTTCCTGCATCTTTCCTAAAAATGTCATGGCAATATTTCTATCCGTTCTCGAGTTATGGAGTGACAATCAAAATGTACACTTCTTTTTATATATGTAGAAGATTAGCGGTTCCAGACAGATGATGTTCTGGGTCACCCTAGTCCACATTTTGGTCGATATCTCGAAAACGCCTTCATATATACATCCAGGCCCGACGAGAGTGGAGGGGGAATGGGGGGATTCCCCGCTTCTCGGCTTCTCAGGGGCCCGCGATTTAGATGTACTAAGACATTTTTTTTTTTTATTCAGGAGAGTGTTTAGTTGTTCCATGTTCAAATTTAAAGCCGAATTTGCAACGAATATTGGTCATTAGTTTTTGCCTGGGCCTTCGAAAAGTGAGGAGACAGTAAAAACATGAAACAAAAATGTATGTTTACATGAATCGGAAATCGTAAAGTTTTCGTGGTGGCACTGATGAAGGTTCACCTTCAAAAAGTCTTCCACCAATACCACAAACTCTGTATCAAAGTCCAGATTATTTAAACGACTTCGATATATGTACCGTGAATAATGAGTTTTTGCGATCTGAAGAAGTCAACGAAATAATTCGTCGAGGTCATCAAAAATGTCCTGTTATTTTTCCACGTGATTTTCATGACGAGGCATTTCCTACCTCGTTGTTAAGCAGAATCTTGCCGAATGGAGAGAAAGTGGAGCGGTACTGGTTAATGTGGAGTGCCAGTAGCAATGCTTTTTACTGCCATGTCGTCTGTTAAGCACCAATACTTTAAATCGACCTAAAATTTGTTGGCCTGGCAGATATTTGAAATTCCAGGTATGGAAGAAGCTATACGATAAACTGCCATCACACATTAAATGTTATATTCAATGGAGATCTTAACAAAATCTAATTCAAAGGGAGGCTACAATTAATGCAGTTATCAATGAACAGCTAATCACTGAAACTCAAAAGTGAAAAGAAATTTTATAGAGAATTTTTGACACTATTTTATTTTTGGGTGAAAGAGCCCTAGCTTTCAAAGGTAAAAGAAACAATGAACATTTTTTGGGAATCTAAGATCTCATAAGCCATTATGATCCGATACTTAGATATCATTTGGAGAAAGTTGGGATTTCACAACGGCAGTGCAAACGTTTACAAGTTCACAATCTTTCCCCAGACATTAAGAACGAGTTTATAGAAATTTGTGCGTGAGGGAAGGATTAGATCAAGGCAAGAAAGCCAAGTATTTTGCTATTACCGTTGATGCTATGCCTGATGCTAGTCACTTTGACTACGTTCATTTTGCGCTAACTCCATTTCAATTCTAAAGCAACAAATTTTACAATTCAAGAACGGTTTATGGATTTCGTGAATTGTAACCAATAAACTGGTCAGAAAATCGCTGATCTAATTTGCCATACTCTAGGTAAACATTAAATCCCATTAAAAGATTGTCGTGCAGAAGGGTACGTTAACGGCGCCAATATGAAAGAAGCTTACAACGGAGCACTACGTCACATTCCCGATAAAAACTCGAATGCTGATTACTCGCCTTGTGCAACCCACGGTCTCAATTTATGTGGTGTTGATGCTGCAGAATGTTGTACGGCTGCAATTACTCTCTTCGGAATTGCACAAAAATTTTACTATTTTCAGCAGCACTCCACTACGATGGGGCATCCTCAAAAAAATGTACCGAGCTCTCTTCATAGTCTTTCATACAAAAGCCAAATTTTACTGCGCAAGCATACGGAGATGTTACCGGCATTCTCAAGTACATCAACAAGTTCGAATGTATCTTGCTGTCCTCAATTTGGTTCAAAATACTAACTACCATTAATGGAAGAAACGTGGTCCTCAAAGCTAGAGACGCCACCATAGATGATGAGGTCCGTCATCTAGATACCTTATTAGCTGATTTGAAGTTGATCAGGATAAAAATGGGAAACAATTTTAAACGAATGCAAAACAGTTGCTATACAATTGAACCTCTCGTCAAAGTTTCCGGACATTCGAAAGAGAAAACCCAAAAGACGTTCTGAAGATAATTTAAGTGAGATGATTACGGATGATTCAGAGTCTGATTTTAAAACCAATACATTCCTGGCGATCGCTGATTCGGTATTCACTGGCATTACTGAACTATTTGAAGCTATGAGAAATTTGAGCGAGATGTTTTCCTTTTTGTGGCAATTTGAAGACATGGATGATACTACGGTTCGGGCGAACGCAGCAAAATTTGTCGAATAATACAAGTCGGACTTTTCTCAAAGCTTAGAATGCGAAATAATTCTCTTGAAACACATTTAAGGTCTGTCACCACTGGAATTGCTAAATGTCATCTTTGTTCAAAATCTGTATACAATTTTCCCTAATATTTGTGTTGCTTTACGTATCTTTTGCACTATATCTGTCACTGTAACTATTGCAGAACGTTCCTTCAGCGTCTTTTCAAGAATCAAAAACTTTCATAGGTCGTGTTCATCTAAGGAGCGAGTTTTAGGACTTGCCACGCTTCATGTTGAATCCGTTTTGGCAAGACAGTTAAATTTTGATATTATTATAAAAAATTTTGCAGCGAAAAAAGCAAGAAAAGCCACTAGGTCTGTGAACTGCATCCGGATTTTTCAACTATTCGGATAAAACCGTTATTCGAATAACCGGATGGTTAAGCATAAAATTCATAATTCATAAATGGAAAGTATGGATATCCGTTGTTCGGATATCCAGATACGTAAACGGAAAATCCGGATATCCGTATGTCCGGATACTAGAATATAAAAGTTAAATATCTGCATATCAGAATTAAACGAAGCAAACATCGAAAAATTATTCACAAAATATGTTTGTAGATTATTAAGTTAACGTCAAAAATTAAAAAGCTACAATTTTACAAACAAGTGAAAATAAGAACAGCGTCATTTGTTTATACTGTGAAAAAATGCTACAAAACAAAGGATCAATATCAAGTCTGTGGAGCCACTATCGGTTTTTCCATCTTCAAGAGAATGGTATGGACGCAAATGCTGTTCGGGGTTTGAGCCCTGACATAACCAGTCATCAATGCAGTGCACATACACTTCAATTGAATGTTAATTTAGGAATGAAACTACCGGAGTGTTGCATATTTATCCAAAAAGTTTTAAAACTGGTGATTATCTGAATAAACGCAGATAAGCGCCAAGCTTCGCGGGAACTGTTTCCATTGTAAACGAATTGTAAAAAATTGGTTTGAAATAAATACAACACAATACAATACAATACAATTTTAAAATTGAAGCTAAATAATATTAAAGCTTTTTTTTCTTTTGGTCGAGCACTGTGCGTGTGAATGTGTGACTTTTCAGCGATCAGCTGTTAGTTGCGCTACTTGGTACGATTTACAATGGCCAAGATTATTTAAAATGTCATCAACTCTCGCAAGAGGAAATTTATCAGCAATGAGTTTTTTGTTAACCGCACGAAAATCTACTCACATGCGATAAGCTTTCTGACCATTAGTGTCTTTCTTTGGGACTACGATCAAAGGACTATTGTAATTTGAAAAGCTGGGTTCAATCAAATCGTTATCGAACAGTTTATTTACGTGGCGATTTATCTCTTCGCGTTGGGCATATGGTAATCGATAGTTTTTTATATATACCGGGTTGTTGTCTGTCAATCTTAAAGCTTGCTCATAGAAATTGTTTAAAGTCATTTGGTCAGTGTCAAGAGCGAAAATGTCTACATATTCTATGCAAAGGTCAATTAGTTAATGCTGACCATTTTTGGGAATCCGTCTCTTTAAAATCGAAATCCGTACGTTTGTCTTCTGTTTTCGTCTTGTTAATTGAATAAACATTAAAATTAGTAAGTTTTTCTGTCCGAGTACTATTCCTCTTAACATATTTTACATCATCCGTGACATTTATAACTTTTTTAATTGGGTTATTTGAATTAACAATGCATCTAGCTGTGAAAACACCCTTTTGAATTTCCTGCGAGTCCACGAAAAGTGGATCGAGTAAATAACCTAAGTCAAATTGTCTGAAAATTTCACATCTGGGAGGAATAATACAACTGTCGCTTTCTGTTCCGTGTAGAATTGATACCGCGACCAAAAGGAAATATCATTATTTTCGTAATTTATGATGCATTTGTTAATTTTAAAAAAATCTTTACCTAGTATACCATAGGATGGGATGTTAAAGGCTTCGTTTACCACGTGTAAAATATGTTCAATCGTAAAGTTGGAAAAATTTAAATTAACCGTAATTTTACCTAAAGTAGGTATGGTATTAAAAGTTACACCGATAATTACAATAATGTCGTTTGTATTCAAAGATATATTTTTGTCAACGCTTGAAATTTTTATTAAGGAAATGTTGGCTTGTTTATCAACTAAGAAAGAAAAAAATTTTGAGACTCGTTAATTTGTAATTGAATGATTTCTGAATAATTTAAACTTAAACAATAAATGCTTTTGGTTTTAGAAAAATTGTTTAACAATTGTTTTTGTTTTTTATCGTCCTATTGATAAATAATTCAAGGTCCGATTCGAGCTCAAGGCCAGAAAAATAATTTTTTTCTAATGATAATTACTATTATTTTTTAATTTTTCTATAATTGAAAATTTGTATTTTGTTTTTGGAATAGTAAGTAGAAAATTTTTCAGACAACCTGCCATAGCTGCGCAGATATATCTATTTCGAAGGGTGGCTTCATCATCAGTACGCTTTGGGCACGCTGCGCTAATCATTTAGCTATACAACGGTGGTTTGTTTGACTGATAAATTGCTACTTCTATTCCTTCTTACCAACTATATTTATTCAGCGTTGCGCCATCTGCTGCAAATCACTGATAATGCTGGATTTGTTTATTGTCAATTACTTTGTTTTGACATTCCCAAGTGCTCATGGTTTATTAACAATTGTTTTTGTTTTTTATCGGCCTATTGATAAATGATTCAAGGTTCGATTCGAGCTCAAGGCCAGGGGCATCTTGCCCCTGGATAGTTTGTATTTTTT
Organism: Eurosta solidaginis; assembly: GCF_040869045.1. Classification (NCBI taxonomy): domain Eukaryota; kingdom Metazoa; phylum Arthropoda; class Insecta; order Diptera; family Tephritidae; genus Eurosta; species Eurosta solidaginis. The sequence continues at coordinate 115,657,909 of NC_090324.1, forward strand.
TTAACTCATTTCTGGAAAAAAATTTCTATAGTAAAAAATTCATTCATATATCCAGAGCACTTGCGACAGGTTGTGGAATAATTGAAAGCATATATATATTTTTTTTTCTCATGTTCAACTTTACGATAGGAATTACTAAAAAATGCTTTAACAAAAACTGTCAAACGTTAATCCGAAATTCGAGACACTCTCTGTGAAGAAGCACTAGAAAAAGCGAAGTCTCTTTGTAAAAAATGGGATATCGATATAGTAAAACGTGAAAGGAGGCGCCGCAAGATTGGCTAGAGATATTGTTCTTTTCGCAGAACGTGAAATTTCTCGCGTCATGAAAAGTGTTCTCGATCGTCTCCATTAAAAAATACGTACAAGACTTACACGACTAAATAACGTTAATTTTATATTTGGATTTCTCTTAGATGTTGGAAATTTGTTAAACAGGGGTAATCACGACGAAATTTTAAGGACTTGGGTGAATTTTATAATACAGATTTCGATGGAACAGAACGTTTTATCGCAATATGTGACTGCAAAATATTACTTCGCAGTAGAAAAGAAATTTAATCTAAAACTCCATTAGAATAAGGCGCATATCCTTCGGAAATGTGCATTCTTCTTCGGCGATGTCTGCAAAGGCGGGAGCCTGACTTTGAAGGAAATCATAGACTCTGCGTTCGTGTTGCTCTGGATCATGCTACACCAGATCTCGTCATAGGGCTTATGCAGATTTCCTCTTATCTACCCTGGAGGCGCAACTACATCAATCAATTGCCTTTTGGGATGCCTCGGTGCTCAGACGTCTTAAGATAAGATATTCTGTGGCAGTTCTAAATGGGAAATTTGGTAGTCTTGCAACTTTCTCCGTTGCAGCGATTTGAGGATTTTTATGCATTTTTGTGCATTGTAGGCAATTTCGGATGCATTTGTATTGAATCAGAGACTGTGTTCGAACGTCACAACCAAACGTTGTTGGGGTTCCACAGTAGTAACGTTGTACCATCGAAGTGGCTGTCCAGTTGTTGTGTTATGTGCAAGGTCCACGTCGTGAACAATATGGCCGTATGTACATTAAATGTGTCAAGTCCTGTGATGTGAAAAACTTGAAGAGACAAGAAATATACATGTTTATTTTGCATCATAGTTTCCTTTTGTTGATTCCAATCTGCATTCGCAGATCCACGAAACTACCGGACAAAACTAAGTTCCTCCTCTATGCCTTTCAACCCGACGGGGAACGAAGCTCCCTCCGTTGTTGTCCTTCCGCAACGAGGGCAATATTTCAGGACAAGGGTGGCAGAGGTATGATGACTGTCCCACTGTTATGATGGCTTCCACACCAAAATGATTACACACCAACGATTAAAAATTCGGGGGTCCTCATAAAAAAGCTCATATAAAGCTTAACGTAAAAAAATATTTTGTCCCGGGCCTAAGAAAACCTCACTACGCCACTGCTAACTGTTCTACTACATTCTCTGGCCCATTGACGATAACGCTAACCGCTTGTATTCTGGAGCTCCATCGTGTTTCAGATTCACGTTTGACAGTATTTTTTAAAGCATTTTTCAATAATTCCTATCTTACTGTTGAACGTGACAAGAAAAGATATATATATGCTTACAATTATTCCACAACCTGTCGCAAGTGTTCCGGACATATGCAAGCATTTTTTAGTATAGAAAATCTTTTCCAGAAATCAGTTATAAAAAAGAGAAATTATACAGGAAGTTCTGCTTTGCGGACCATTTGGCGCCTCTCTGTGAGTAGCGCCCGGGGCAAGGTGCCCCCCTTTCTCCCCTTACTACGACACTGCCTACCTCAACCATTTGACGATCTTGAACTGTTATCTCTATTGTAACCGTTATACGAACTTGAGTTGGGACGAGAACTATTGTTATTGGTGAAGCGATTTCCATTAGCATTAGATTTCTCGAACATGTTCGAGAAGAGATTTCTCGCGAGTCTCGCCTTCTCGCGAGATTTTCGAATCTCGACTTACTCGTAAGGCTCGCGAGGTTCTCGACATTCAACTTAATCGATTCATTGTCAGTTTTATATAGAGCTTACGATTTCTTCTGGAGCACAAGCCAAAATGTCCGCAAAACCACAAGTAAAAAACCCCGAAATGTGTAGAATATTGAAAATGCAGCGACTGAATTGAAAGTCGAGAAGATCGCGAGTATTACGAGTAATTCGAGATTCGAGAATCTCGCTAGAAGCCGTGTTCTTTATGTGTCGTTGAAAAATAAAATATTGCGAACAAAATTATATGTATAATAAATATATTTTGAGTTAAATGTCATTGGAAGCAATATAATCAACAAAAAAGTCACAAGTAAAAAGAAGTAAGGAAGGCTAAGTTCGGGTGTAACCGAACATTACATACTCAGCTGAGAGCTTTGGAGACAAAATAAGGAAAATCACCACGTAGGAAAATGAACCTAGGGTAACCCTGGAATGTGTTTGTATGACATTGGTATCAAATGGAAGGTATTAAAGAGTATTTTAAAAGGAGTGGGCCATAGTTCTATAGGTGGACGCCATTTCAGGATATCGCCATAAAGGTGGACCGGGGGTGACTCTAGAATGTGCTTTTACGATATGGGAATCAAATGAAAGGCGTTAATGAGTATTTTAAAAAGTAGTGGGCCTTAGTTCTATAGGTGGACGCCTTTTCGAGATATCGCCATAAAGGTGGACCAGGGGTGACTCTAGAATGTATTTGTACGATATGGGTATCAAGCGAAAGGTGTTAATGAGTATTTTAAATGGGAGTGGGCCTTAGTTCTATAGGTGGACGCCTTTTCGAGATATCGCCATAAAGGTGGACCAGGGGTGACTCTAGAATGTGTTTGTACGATATGGGTATCAAATTAAAGGTATTAATGAGGGTTTTAAATGGAGTGACCCTTAGTTGTACATGTGAAGGCGTTTTCGAGATATCGACCAAAATGTGGACCAGGGTGACCCAGAACATTATCTGTTGGGTACCGCTAATTTATTTATATATGTAATACCACGGAGAATATTCCTGTCAAGATTCCAAGGGCTTTTGATTTCGCCCTGCAGAAATTTTTCATTTTATTCTACTTAATATGGGAGGTGTGATACCCATTTTACAAAGTTTTTTTAAATTTATATTTTGCGCCAATAGACCAATCGAATTACACTGTTTTGTCCCTTTTTTCATATTTGGTATAGAATTATGGCATTTTTTTTAATTTTTCGTAATTTTCGATATCGAAAGGTTGGCATGGTCATAGTCGAATTTCGGCCCTTTTTTATGCCAAGATAAAGTGACTTCAGATAAGCACGTGAACTAAGTTTAGTAAAGATATATCGATTTTTGCTCAAGTTATCGTGTTAAGGGCCAAGCGGAAGGACAGACGGTCGACTGTGTATAAAAACTTGGCGTGGCTTCAACCGATTTCGGCCATTTTCACAGGAAACAATTACCGTCATAGAATCTATGCTCCTACTAAATCTCAGGATTGGTTAATTTTTGTTCGACTTATGACGGTAAACGTATTCTAGACAAATTAAATGAAAAAGGGCGGAGCCACGCCCATTTTGAAATTTTCTTTTATTTTTGTATTTTGTTGCACCATACAATTACTGGAGTTGAATGTTGACATAATTTACTTATATACTGTAAACATAATAAATTTTTTGTTAAAATTTGACTTAAACAATTTTTTTTTTTAAGTGGGCGTGTTCTTCATTCGATTTTGCAAATTTTTATTAGCACATATATAGTAATAGTAGTAACGTTCCTGCCAAATGTCATCATGTTATCTTCAACGACTGCCAAATTACGGCTTGCGAAATTTTCAAATTACCTTTTTTTCAAAAGTGGACGGTGCCACGCCCGTTGTCCAAAACTTTACTAATTTTCTATTCTACGTCATAAGGTCAACCCACCTACCAAGTTTCATCGCTTTATCCGTCTAATGAATTATCGGACTTTTTGAATTTTTCGAAATTTTCGAAATCGAAAAAGTGGGCGTGGTTATAGTCTGATTTCGTTCATTTTAAATAGCGATCTGATATGAGTTCCCAGGAACCTACATACCAATATTCATCAAGATACCTCAAAATTTACTCAAGTTATACTGTTTACGGACGGACGGACGGACATGGCTAAATAAATTTCTTTTTTCGCGCATACCATTGATATATAGAGGTCTATATCTATCTCGATTAGTTTATGCCATTACGGATTGCCGTTATGCGAACAAAGTTAATATACTCTGTGAGCTCTGCTCAGCTGAGTATAAAAAAACAAGTGTATAAATACTGTCCATACAGCGATTAGGTTAGAACATACATGTTAAATTCCAATTAGAAGTAGCAATTGATGCAATTGGTTTATATTGTCTAATTCATTAAACAATTAGAAACAGTTCAACTAATTCCCATTATATAATTGAAATTTTTATTCTAATGGTAAATCTAATTGCAATTAGTTGCCATTATCAAAAAAAAAATTGGGTTACCTTTACAATTAGAAATCTAATTGACTTCTGCTAATGCAATTAGATATTCAATTATTATTCGAATTAGAATCAATTATTTATATTTATTTACATCATTATTCGTTCACTTCAATAATTTTTTGAAAAAAATGTATTTTTTATCAAAATAATTGATTCTAATTCGTGCTAATTGAATATCTAAATGCATTAGCAGAAGTCAATTAGATTTCTTATTGTAACGGTAAACCATTTTTTTTTTGCTAATGGCACCTAATTGCAATTAGATTTACCATTAGAATAAAAATTTCAATTATCTAATGGGAATTAGTTGAACTAATTCTAATTCATTAATGAATTAGAGAATTTTGCAAATGAAGGTTAATTAGCAATTATTAGCATTATATAATCATTACTTAACATCTATGAGTTAGAATGTCGAGAAGCTCGCGTGATTTACGATACTTCGAGACACGAGAATCTCGCAAGAAGTCGAGTTCTCGATTTCTCGGGTCCCGAAAATCTCGTTTGTGTTCGAGAAGAAATCGTAAGAAATTAACATATCTATATCGTTGGCTATTTCTACCGTTAAGGTTGCTGTTGTATGAAAATTACCTATTATTTCTGTAACGAGTAATGTTACGATTAGGATAAAACCTACGATAACTACCACGTGAATTTCTGAATGCATTGTTACCACGCGATCGAAAAGGTAAAACCTGACGCTCTTTTACTTCATTATTTTGTTCTATTAGTTTTGCTACTACGTCTTTCGGATCAGTAAATGTCGTTGCTGTTAAAATGGTTTTGATCTTGCTTTTAAGCGACACACGTTAACCGTTTGATCTATTGCCATTTCGTGAGATTTTCCTTGAGTGATCCCTTCAATAATAAGAGACCGCTCCAGCTAGTCAGGTAATTCTTAAAATTTTTTGGCAAAATCTGTATAATTGTTGTTTTTAGCGTTAAACGCTTCTATTTTTCCTGCTACAACTTTCGAGTTGTCTGGCTCGATCCTATTTCGTAGAACATTTTTAATTTCACTAATGAAAGACTTCTTTCCAAAGTACCTTGTACTGAAGTTTCCTACTTAGCATCAATGAACTATTCTTCTGAGTGACTTAAGTTACTTTTGAAAATAAAAGCTAAGTCTCTATTTGGAATATCTATATGAAAATCTAGTATTTCTAAACACTTGCTTAACTGCTCCTTACAACGGGCTATTTTTGCCTTAACTTCTTTGAAATTGTGTGTCGAAATGTTGCCCAAAACCAGTAACAAAATATTATTGTATGCTGTAGTAAGCGATTGTTTATATTCTTTTAATTTTTCAGAATTTGTGGAAAGTTTCCGATTTTGTAGTATTCGCTTTGTTACTTTTGAAAAATCGGAAAAATTTGGTTAAAATTTTAGATGGAACTCACTCATAACAACCCAAACTCCTATCGAAAAATCGATGACGCGATATCGGTTAATAAATCGCCCCAGTCTAGTGTATATACTTATGGCTGCTACTGCGGCTGCTGTTGTTAATGCTGCTACTTCGCTGCCGTTATTGCCGAAATGCCGCTGTTGTTGTATTCGGTTTTGGTTTGGTGGTGGTATCGAAGTTACCGTTAAGATGTGGTTTGATTCAAGTCGTAAATTTTGAGAACCGTTATGTGGTCGCTTTGCTACAGCTTCGTTCAATGATGACTATTGCTTTTCTCCAGTTTAATTAATCGTATTATTTCTGCTTCGTATTATTTATATTTTGTATAACATAATTTAAAACTTAAATTGTCGTATTATCTCTAAAAATGTGAGGCGTATCAAAACCTTGTTAAGGTTCAGTTGGTCTTACTTATAACTACCAATAGAAATTATACGCGTCCAACGCTTTTATTTAATTGTCTGATCAACGCCCTTGATTGATGTGGAGTGTGATAACTAGTACCTAGGACCTCCCTAATTATTTTCTAGCTTTTAGTATTATTATTACTTCATGTAATTATTGTTTTCAATAAAACCGTTTTACTTAAAATGTTTTTTTTTTAATTATTTTATTTTCAAGTTTTTAGTCTTTATTTAATTGCCTATTATTTCCCATTCTATTTAGTTAATTTAGTGACTCATTATTACAAGGACTCTTTCCTGATAATTTTTTACAATCTAAGTCCTCATTACATAATCCTTCCAAAGACTTTACTCGACTCTGCGCCACGTATGCTTGTCCCTGCTCCAACTCCAAAATATTTTGATGTCACTTCTACCGCACTGTGTGTAATATTTGTTCCAAATATGAGCCAAATCGGACATCATAGGTCGCTTTCTATTGATGTATGTATTATGTGTTCTAAATATGGACCAAGTCGGACCACAAATTCAATTTTTTTGAATATCTCGATCTTTGCGCCACCTAGCGGCGATTTTTTATAGGTCGCTTTCTATTCTTGTATATAATATGTGTACCAAATATGAGCCAAATCGGATCACAAATACGATTTTTGTGAACATCTCGATCCTTTCGCCACCTAGCGGCGATTTTTTGCATATGTCGCTTTCTATTCTTGTATATAATATGTGTTCCAAATATGAGCCAAATCGGACCAAAAATACGATTTTTGTGAATATCTCGATCCACCTAGCGACGATTCCTTTTCATAGGTCGCTTTCTATTCTTGTATATATTATGTGTTTCAAATATGAGCCAAATCGGACCACAAATACGATTTTTGTGAATGTCTCGATCCTTGCGCCACCTAGCGGCGATTTGCTTCTTATTATTGCATTGTCATCGGGTTCTGAACTATATTCCAAGTTTCAAGCTTGTAGCTTATCGGGAAGTTACTTAAATTTTAATTACAAAATTCGTTCACAACGGCCGGCCGTGCAGCCGTGCAGCCTGTCAAGTCAACCTAAATAAAACCGTTTAAAAAAACTCCTAAAATACAAGAAGTAGTAAGCACATCCCCTGTAACAAAAATGCAACAAGTACCGTATGTACATTGTTTAAGGTATGTATTGAAATATACGTAGATGTAGTATGTGTCAACATATTGAGGTAGTAAGCAAGGGTGGGATCAAGGCGCATATACGTAGGGAACCAGTCGCAGCAGAAACTGTGCCGAGCGACTGTGAAAGTACCGCAAGTTGACCCCGTCGACAGAGCTCAATGCTCAACCTACCTACCGACAGAATACTTGGCGGTAGTACCGTGGGGTAAATGGTACTCAGGCGGCAGGAGGTTTAGTGCGATTAAAGTCCTATATTGACTTTAAGGCTTTCAATCCTTCCTCCTCGGTGTTCTTATTTGTTTGTAGAGCCTAACACCAATACCGCGAGGGACTCAAACATATTATTCTCTTTCGGCGTTTATACATGTTGGAACGCGTCAAACACGGGTCACTTCCACACGCAAAACCGACCATATTGTTAAAGGAGGACGACCATTTATTCGATTTGTGTATATGATGATCTACCGGCGTACCGCCCGAAAAGCACAACATTAAATGAAAGGGGGACGCACAAAAGGAATTCACAATGAACTTAGACACAGGACTAACAGATGAACTATTTATTAGGATTGGCATACGGTTGAACGTCTACCTCGTTAATAGCTTTAGACCTACTCTCGTTCTTTTTAAAAAGCTTTTCTGCTCTCTTGATTTTAGATTTGAGTTTCGTCAGAGAGTCTTTTTTCAAGCAAAGGTTAGGTGGGCTAAATACAGGTTGACGTTGCCCCAGATTATGCCAGCCAATTCTCATTCCGCAAACGGACCGACAGGTAATGGATTTCGCCGAAAAATTCCGCGGGCTGCTGTTTTCTCTCCAATAATTCAATAATTCTAGGGATTTCATGGGCACTGCCATCTGACGTCACATGCTTATAAGTTAGGCCTCGTCAGTAACAGCATATGTTGGAAGTACGAGCTGCAGGAATAAACGGTTCAGCACGTTCTATATTCGTATCCTGCGCTCGCCAGGTCAAAGCTCAAAGGAGCGGCAGGGATGTCAGGTCTGGAGGCACTAATTAACCTAAGTCCTAGGTCTTACTTTTTATTAGATACACAAACAGCAAACCAAACAAAAATATATACACCGAAAAGTATTAAATTTGGCATACATATATTCCACAGAGCATATTTAAATAAAAGTATGTTCCGTATATTTTGTAATGCTTAAATACATGTAAGCATATTTTGTAAAAAATGTATGTTTTATCTTTTACACTTAGAGCGATTTACATATGCGGCTACGGTGCAAAGGAAGGTAAAAATGAGGTGCTTAATGTATGTGAAATATATACACATAAGATTTTAATTCGCTCGTACTAAAAAAAATCTGTGAGTATTTAAACATGGTACTAGTACCCATAGTTGGGTACAATGGACTTAATTTTCATTCCCACTAATACTAAATTTTTGGTACAGGGCACTAGATTTTCAATTCCACCTACTGCTAGAATTTATTGGACTTAGGCCGTCGTAGTGTGATGGTAGCGTGATCCGCCTACCACACCGAAGATCCTTGGTTTACGCCCCGGGCAAATCAACATGAAAATTTTTGAAACAGATTTTTTCAATTAGAAAAAAATGTTTCTAAGCGGGATCGACTGTCGGCAGTGTTTGGCAAGCATTCCGAGTGTATTTCTGCCATAAAAAAGCTTCACAGTAAACACTCATCTGCCTTGCAGATGCCGTTCGGAGTCGGCATAAAACAAGTAGGTCCCGTCCCGCCAATTTGTAGGAAAAACTATAAAAGGAGCACGGCGCAAATTGGAAGAGAAGAGAAGCTCGGCCTAAAATCTCTTCGAAGGTTATCGTGCCTTACCTTTATTTTTGTTTTTACATGCTTTATTCCTACTCTGCAACGGCATCTGCCATGCAAAGGTAGTTAGGTTAGGTTGAACTGGCCGGTCCATTAGGACCTCACATGAACTGAATGAGTCCGTAGTGTTATCAGAAAATCGGTAAAAGACCAAACTGTCAAACCCTACCAAAAACCAGCACCTATGTGATAAAAAAATTCCCTCATCTTGGCAAATACTTGAAGCCTTCTAGTCTACAGAGCAAGCTTCAAGAATGCGCTCTTTTTAGCTAGTTCATCCGCTTTTTCACTCCCATCTATTCCAATATGTTCTGGGACCCACTATAGATGTATGCTTTTCACTGTCCCGATTCTTTCCAGGCATTTCTTACACTCTAACATAACACACTTGTATATGTTACTTCCGCTTGAACAACGCTACAGTGATCTGGCAGAGTGTAGGTTTTTTTATTTCCGGATCAGCTAATTATACTGCAGATCCTACTCCTTCCACTAATTTGGAACTATCTGTGTACAAATGTATCGCCTCGTCCGCCATTCGGGCAACCTTGCGCTAACCATCTGCCTCTGTTGCGGATTTAAAAGCCCCCTTCAAGCGCAGATACAGTATTGGTAGTCTGTTTGTCCTGTAATTTATGACGTTGTTCTACTATGGCCATGACTAAGGTCGACTGGTGGAATGTGCAGAGTGACACACGAGGTAGGGTCTATTTTGTGGGACTGTCCCCCAAACAAGGACTCCATAGTATAGGATAGGGTTTACAATCGCTGTAAATACCCAAAGAGAGAAGAGGACGATAAACCCCACGTACACACAAGCATTTGTTACATGCGTAGTATGACGTCGAGGGCAGCCGATCCATTTGATTATGACTGGATGTGCTTTAATATAGTTAAGACCATTCATGATAGCCCGGAAATGTCTAAGAAGACGCCTAGAGTATACCTCTTATAGTTCAGGGCTTTCTCTATGTTTATCACCACTATGCAGTGCAGAGAGAAGTTTTTCATTCACATTTATGTACACATCTATCAGCCTATGAAAGGTTTTAAGCAGAAATGATGTTAAGCTATTGCGCCTGTAGTCTTTTGGATACATGTGACCGATATCTCCCAACTTTGATTGGAAAGTTCGGCGAGCAGTTCTCCAAGAGTACGATACATGATTCAGTCTTGTGCACCCATCGAATACTATTTTAACTTATTCCCCGACCGCTCTACTTGAAATTTGTAGCATGACCGGGAATACACCATCTGCGGCGAGCGATTTAATTTTAAAAACCGTCTTCACCGCCTATTCGATCTTGGTATCGGTCACTAAGTCCGACACTAGCCGCTCCGTGAACGAAGTATGAGTGCTAAATCATCTCCCGATGGGTAATGTGTATCGAAAAGCACCTCAAGGGACTCCCCACTATTACGTGACCATTCCCAGTTCTCTTTGCTTATTAGTCCCTGGACTGTATTCCGCTTTGCTAAGACTTTCTTCAATAGTGCTATTTTGCTGTTGCTTCGCTTTCCGAGTTCTTTGCCAGCTTAAACATTTCTTTTACCTGTCTTCTAAGACGATTCAGCTCATTGTTCCACCATAATGGCTTTGCCTCTCCTCTTAATATTCTTAGAAGGCAAGCTCGGTTTTACGCAGTCATAAGCGTATTTCCTCCCCATCGGCAACCTCTTTGGGTTGTCTCAGTTTTGTTTCTATATTATTATTACTTATTTATCTCAAATTACATTAAGACTTGGAGTCTTTTCATTGCACATATTCAAAGGGTTAATTACAATTTTTCTTCTTATATTTAAGCTTAAGCTAACATTAGTTTTAGACAATACGACACAGGCGTGGTAGATAGGTAGGTTGCACAGGAGGAGAGGGTTAGTGTTGAGTTCATTTAAACATGTTCTATTGCGTACTTAAACATGTTGAACTTTTGCAAATATGATAACATAAGGGTTAACATGCAAGTCTACACAGTTGCATTCTTTCATTCTAGTGGTTATTAATTAGAAGTTTTACTCTCAAGCATTAAAGCTTAATTACTGAAAACCCACCAGCTTATTATTTGGAAACTGGGAGCAACCGCAACAACAACAGGTGCTACCATTTTCGCATTCAGTCCACAATCGAAGCAAAATCCGCCGCACCATTTTCTGGTCCTTCGGAGCCGAATCGCTGCACACGCATACAACATACATACATCGAAACCGCAAGTATAACCCCAAAATTTCTGGTGATAAAGTTTCCGCATGATCACTGACCAAATTTGTACATGCAATTAGACAATTAAAACATCATTGCTTTTTAATACATATTATAAATAAACTTTACAATAAATATCTGCGTTATATTATATTAACCCTCCGCAAAATCAATTTAACTTAAAGAATCTGCGTTGTTAATTTACTCCCTGCAAAGTCCATTTAATTCCAACTTGAAAATTTATCCTACACACTAAAATGTCAGCGTTTGTCAAAACACGCGACTCCGCACTAAATTCTATCAAAAGGTACATGACCAAAAGCAAACACGAAGTATTTATTTCAGATTTGGATAATGTCGAAAGCTACCTTCAGTTATTAAGTGAGCAGTGGGTAAGATTTAATACAGCCCAAGATGAGGTCCAGCTTTCTTGTGGTGCTGATAACATCGACGTCAAACAGAACGCACGCATCCAGGCCGAGACCTGGACAAACAGAATTAGTAAATTTCAAGCGCGTACGGAATTGTAGGACTGAATCAGTTGCTAATTCCCCAAACCCGCTACTGTGTCTGCATCAATTAAGCTTCCTAAAATGGAACTACCAAACTTCGCAAGCGATTCCACTGAGTGGGTAGCTTTTACGACGCCTTTTGTACGCTCGTAGATTCTAATACTTCGTTGTCAGGTGGTCACAAGCTGCACTATTTACGCAGCTGTTTAAAGGGTGATGCTCTTAGCATAATCAGCGGTTTCAAAGTTTGCGATGCCAACTATACAGAGGCATGGAATCTACTAAAGTCGCGATATAAAGTTATGCGAGTTATTGTAGAAGCGCACCTTCGAGCCATCGCAGAGATACGTAAGGCGACAAGTGACACTGCTGACTCTATTAAGAGTGTGTTGAATGCATTTAAACAACACATAAGGGAACCTAAGGCTTTAGCGCGACCAGTAGATTTTTGGGATGACTGGCTAGTCCATGAAATTGTACACAAACTTTCCTTTGAAACTAGCAAACAGTGGGAGCTCTCGCTCACTAGCGACGATCCTCCTACCTTCGAAGATCTTTCAGCGTTTCTGGAAATAAGGTGTCGCTCGTTAGCTATGATATCAACGCCGGCAACTCAATTATCGACAGGAAAGCCCAACACACAAAAAACAGTCGGTAAATAATCAAAATCTTCTCATGCCACCGCACATCAAACGCGTTGTACATATTGTAACGCAGGTCACAAAATCTATTCTTGTGAAAAATTCCGTAGCCTAGATTGAAATGCTAAATCAAAATTCGTCAAAGAGACCAAGGCTTGCTTAAACTGTTTAAGTACTGGACATTTTAAGGAACGCTGCAATAGCGCGTCTTCCTGCCGAATATGTCGGCAGCGACACCATACATTGCTACACAGTTCGCAGAGGAATCTACCTCTTCTCACGTCGTCGACTTACCCCGCACCGCTGCAGTTAAGCAACCCGCCGCTAGTTCTCCCCCGCAAACCGCAGTTACATCCGCTTCCGCTTGCCCTAATTCCAAAGTCAACCCAATGCCTACAATACAAAAAGCTGTGTTGTTATCAACCGCCCTAGTAAAGGTACGTGATTCTGCTGATCGATGGCAGAATGCTCGCTTACCATTGGATTCAGGTTCTCACGCCACATTCGTAACTAAGACATACGTACAACGTCTAGGTTTAACTCTCAAACCTTCGTCCATATGTGTAATGGGAATTGGCGCTTCTCAAGGTGGTTGTTGTAAGGGCGAAACATTCAAGTGAAAGCTACGCCATCAATGCATTTATTTTTCATAGGATTACGGGCGATTTGTCATCGCATACTTTTAGCTTTCCTGAATGGTCGCACATCAGGGGATTGTTTTTAGCTGACCCTCATTATATGGAACCCGGTCGTGTAGACATCTTAGTTGGCATGGCCTACATGGATCGACTCATTTTAACTGAGCTGCGTAAAGGCCCACCTGGTACAAAATACAGTTCGGCTAGACGTTGTGTAGAAATGTACAGACATCCATTCCACCCGCTAACCATATACAATCGTTGCACTGTGATGTAAATTTAGACGGAGCATTAGCTAGATTGTGGGAACTTGAAGAAGCACGGCAAACAAGATATCTAACCCACGAGGAACGGTACTGCGAGTAGCGTTTTGAATCTGCACATACTAGAACGCCGAACGGACGCTTTGTAGTGGAGTTACCACTCAAGGTCGACGAGCCGTTAGGTGAATCAAGAGATCTCGCGCGCTAAACCTCTTACGAATGGAGCACAGACCCGCCGATGATCAGAAGCTGTGGGCACGCTATAACGAATTCATGCAGGAATTACTTGAAATTGGTCATATAGTGGTCGCGCCTGAAACGAGCAAAGATGCCTATTACATGCCACACCATGCTGTTGTAAAAGAGTCCAGCGTCACGAAAAAAATTGTGAGTTGTGTTTAACGCGTCTGCTAAAACCACAACGGGGAAATCCCTCAACGATGCGCTTTATGTTGGTCCTCAAATACAAGAAGACTTTTACTCAATTCTTTTGCGCTTTAGAATACATAAATACGCAGTAACTGCAGACGTTGCAAAAATGTATCAACAAGTCTCTGTTTCGGATAAACACGGTGACTTACATCGAATTGTTTGGCGCTCTAACACATCTTTACCTATTACAGACTACCGCATGCTGCGCGTTATTTATGGAGTTGCGTCCGCCTCGCATTTCGCTGTCAAATCGATGCAACAACCCGCTATACAATCTTTCAATACTTGTCAAAAATCAGTCACGGCAATCCCTAATGAATTCTACATGGACGACTCTCTCACTGGTGCGTGTAGCAAGTCGGAGCTCAAGGCATTGCAGCGAAATTTGTCCGATATTCTACGAGAAGGTGGGTTCAAATTAAGAAAATGGGCGTCAAATTGTAAGGAGTTAAATGAAATTATCGCTAGTGAATCCAAGAACATATCGCACTACACCGTAGATGGCAACAATGTACATGCTCTGGGACTAATTTGGTATATGGAGGAGGACTATTTTACAGTTTTTATTTCTCTAGGTGAACCTCCCCGCGTCTTAACTAAGAGAGCATTTCTGGCCGATGCCAGCAAACTTTTTGATCCATTGAGTCTACTTTCGCCCGCAACGACTAGGACAGAAATGTTGTTTCAGGATATATGGCGTTCCAATACTGGATGGGATGACCCAATACCAGATACGATAGCCAAGATGTGGCTTGATCATCGCACGGAATTACAATTCTTATCTGAACTTAAGGTCAACCGTTGGGTCAGAGTCGGAACAAAATACTCATTTAAAGAGTTGCACGTTTTCGCCGACGCTTCCGAGTGCGCCTATGCCGCCGTCATTACGCCCGCACTGTCCATGAGGATGGTCACATCACAATCGGCTTAATTTCTTCAAAAACAACAACATTACCTCATCTCGAGTTGTGCGCTGCACGTCTCGCCGCAAAATTGGTCAAGGCTGTCACACATAGTTGGAAGGATTTTCGCTGTCCACTGGTAGCATGGACAGATTCTACAATTACGTTGGCGTGCCTGCAAGCACACCCTAATAAATAGGAAATATTCGCCGCAAATCGTGTCGCCTATATTCACGATGTCTTACCCCAGAGTGCTGGAACCACGTACGCTCTGAAAGCAATCCTTCGGAATGCGCGTCCAGAGGCATATCTCCGCTTCAGCTCTTACATCAACAACTATGGTGGTTCGGATCTGACTTCTTACACGCAGATGAACAGTTCTGGAAACATCCCGCTCAAATAATGCATACAACCGAGAGAGGCTTACGAAAAGTTAAGGCTTGCATTGCAGCTACTGATGTTCACTGGTCGGTCATGACAAAATACTCATCTTATTCGAAATTGAGAAGATTTATCACTTATGTATTGATATTTATACACAATACCCGCTCTAGCTCGCTTGGCAACAATAACAATAAAACTGGTATCCTTATTGTCAGGAATTGCTCGAATCAGAACGAAGATTAATTAAATATACACAAAATTTCTATTTGTCTAATCAAATATGTTGTTGCAGGGGAAAATGGCGATTCCATTGCGTAGTAGCTTGCTACGTTTACAACCGTTTCTCGATTCGTTTTGAATTCTTCGTGTTGGAGGTCGTTTAAAATCCGCAGATGTTGCGAATAATGACAGACATCCTGTTACACTGCCAGAAAATTCTCCGCTTTCAAAACTCGTTGTTTTCGATATACATCACTATATGCTACATGCCGGCCCTCACATAATGCAAGTAATCCTCCAACACCGCTATTGGGTCGTCGGTGCTCATATCTATCGAAAATGCGTCAAATGTGCCGCTTTAAATCGCAACCTCGCAACGCAATCAATGGGTGATCTTCCTTCGTCTCGCATAACGTACGCTCGCTGTTTCACTCATACAGCAGTACACTTTGCTGAGCCTTTTGTATACAAAGTTACTAATCGAAGAGGAGCTAAATCCGTAAAAGGTTATATATCTTCATTTGTCTGCATGTGCACAGGTGAAATGTACCTCGAATTTATTGGATATCTTTCAAGTTCCTCATTTCTAAATGCCTTTAAACGATTCATCAACCACAGAGGCTATTACAAAGAAATGCTTTCGGATAACGGAACGAATTTCGTTAGTGCAGACATGGAACTCCGTGAAAAATATCAAGAGTGCATGCAAGACCCCCAACTTCAATCATTTTTTGCAGATCTGCTATTGAGTGGCGACTCAATCCACCGTCCGCACCTCGCATGGGAGGATATCGGGAAGCTGGAATAAAACGCATAAAATATCATCTTAAACGCTCCCTCCGGAAAACTCTCCTAAGCTATGAGAAGTTTAGTACGCTTTTAACGGAGGTGGAGGCTTGTGTTAACTCCCGTCCATTATGCGACATTTCAACGGATGCAAGCGACTTGTCGATTTTAACGCCTGGACACTTTCTGGTAGGCAAAGCATTGCGGGCAATTCCAGAACCTGAAGGTCAAGGGTTTTCTGGAACCCTGTAACAAAGGTGGAAGTTGATCTCTGCTATTCGTCAATACTTTTGGCGGCGTTGGATAGACGAATACCTCGTCAGCTTGCAACGACGTGCTAAGTGGTTTCGTCCTTCACGAAATTTTAAAGAGGGAGACGTCGCTATATTTAATGAACCATCTCCTACAACAAAGGGGACACTCGCAAGGATAATGCATTGTCATCCTGGTACAGATGACCACGTACGCGTCGTAACGATAAAAACCGCAAATGGAGAATTCACTCGACCAGTATCAAAGCTGTGTCTTTTACCAACACAAGGGGATGTAATTTCCGAAGAAAACTAATATGCAGTTATTTAAATTAATTTAAGTTTGAAATTTCTATTTCTGCTAAAACTTTGTATTTAAATTTATTTCTTTTGTAATTTACATATATTGAACATATCAACATAGTTTAAGGGTGGCGGTATGTTGAGTTCATTTAAACATGTTGTGTTGTGTACTTAACATGTTGAGCTTATGCAAATATGATAACATAAAGGCTAAAATGCAAATATACACAGTTGCATTCTTTCATTCTCTTTGATTGTATCGTTTGTAACTTCCAATAATTAGTTAATAAGAACTAGTAAAATGACTTTGACATTGATCGTGTGCTTTTCAACTGGCTTACATTGCCGCTGCCTAAAATAATTAGAATTTGTGAAATTACGCGCATTTTAGCGCTTATACAACCGCCAGAGTCACTAAATAATATTCTGTATAACTTAGTGGTTATTAATTAGAAGTTTTACTTTCAAGCATTAAAGCTAAATTACCGAAAACCCACCCGCTTATTATTTGGAAACTTGAAGCAACCGCAACAAAAACTTATTTATTAGGGTGTGCTTGCAGGCACGCCAACGTAATTGTAGAATCTGTCCATGCTATCAGTGGACAGCGAAAATCCTTCCAACTATATGTGACAGCCTTAACCAATTGTGAGGACCAAATAAAACCTCATTAATTTGGCCCACACAAAACGACCCCACAACATATTTAACACAGCATTAACACAACAGCCAGTCACAAAAGGCCCTAGCATCACGACAAACCAACAAGTCTCAGCAACACAATTAACGATCACAACACTTGAGAGCAACACGACAAACTAACAAGTCTCAGCAACGCAACGAGCGGTCGCAACATTTAACAGCGACACTGTAACCATGGCTAGCACCAAACACAACAATAATAAAAGGAGCAATACAGCAGCACAGGAGTTAGTACGCGAGGAGCTATCGTCGTGACCGGAGCCACCAGTGAAGCGTACTTCGAATGTGTCGGTTGTAACACAAGAGAGATCGTTTCATAGAAGTGAGTCGGGGCTTCAAATAGTGAATGTGTCGGTTTTACCACCAAACACCGCTTGAGACTTCGTTCACACTTGCGTAGGCAAAGGGCCCCCACAGTAACGCGCACCGAACAGGTGACGTTCGCTCGCCTACGCCGACGTCAACCGCGCCGCGGCGCCTCAGTAATACAAGTAGGCGCCGACGCAAAGCGCGGCAAAGCATCGCCTCAGCAATACAAGTGGACACCGACGCAAGGCACGGCAGAGCATCGCCTCAGCAATACAAGTGGACGCCGATGCAAGGCGCGGCAGAGCATCGCCCATCAATACAAGTGGACACCGACGCAAGGCGCGGCAGAGCATCGCCTCAGCAATACAAGTGGACGCCGTTGCAAGGCGCGGCAGAGCATCGCCTGAGCAACAAAAGTTGACGCCGATGCGAGGCGTGGCAAAGTATCGCCTCAACCATACAATCAGACGCCGGCGCAACGCGTGGCAGAGCATCGCCCAGCAATACAAGTAGACGCCAACACAAGGCACGACAGAGCACCGCTGCAGAGAGAGACGCCGACATAAGGGGTGACAGGGCACAGACTCCACATACTAACGGGATCAATTTAACGGAATACAGCTGGACAGTTAAGGCCCGCCACCACATTCGAGGATACAGCAAGATAATCTAAGTAAATTTGCAAATGAGGTATACAAACTTGTTTTCTTTTATATTGTATTATTTAAGCAGTCAATGAATAAAATGAAGTATTTTATTAAATAGATTTGCAAGGTGCCCCTTAAATACAAATTTATTGTAAACGAACCCCGGACAAGGCGAGTTTACCCCAGAAATTATTTAAGAATCAACGGGTTCACGGAAAAGCTCGTTACAATTGGCGCCCGAGCAGGGCGCTGCAAATCGTACAACGTCAGAAGGAACATTCCTGACTAGAAACCTAACCGTAAAATGGCCGAACAGATTGATACCACGTGGTTAAACAACATTTCAAAGCAGCTGATATCCAACACAAAGGAATTGAGTATTGAGCAGACAGGCACCACCCGGGAGATCCGAAAGCGCATTGCACCACTGGCTTCGAAAGTAAATGTTGACTCGGTATTACACGCAAAATGTTTATCCCTAGAAGCCGTTTATAAGGAAACTACAGACAGGAGTGACTTAAAGGAGGTAAAGACACCGATTTCGTCGTACGGAGGGGGAACCATGAACATCGCCGATAGACCAGCAGAGCAAGATCAGTTCGCGTTTCCTCCCAGGAACACAGCACCCCCACAACAGTACTTATCATCAGAAATGGCGGTATCATCCAGCGGTATATTTCAGACACCTCCACGGAATACGCAACCCGCGCAACCGTACTTACCAGCGGGAATAACGGTACCAGCCGTCAATTATAGATCTCAGGTAACTCAAGCACCGACCGTTATGTTCGCACCCATCATCGACCAAGTGCAGAAGTGGTCAGTTAAGTACGACGGTGGACGGGATCCGTTAGCGTTCATCGAGCGGCTAGAGGAGTTAGCCGAAGTGTACGCGCTAAACGTGGATCTCCTACCAAAAACCATGCCCAAGCTACTAGGGGACACCGCGATACAATAGTATCGCAATAATAATGCGCACTGGGAAAAGTGGACAAGCTTCAAACAGGATTTCTTATGTTTCTTCCTGCCAGTCAGGTATTTAGAGCGTCTAGAGGACGACATCCGCCAACGAAGGCAGTATAACAAGGAGAAGTGCAAGGATTACGTGCTAGCGATACAGAGCTTGACGAGACACGCAGGATATACCAGCGAACAGCGGATGGAACGAATCTTCCGTAATAGCCACCCCGCTTACATACTATACATCCATCGGAGGGACTTCACCAATCTCGCAGAACTCTTAACCCTTGCCGAGGAATACGAGAGCAGACATGAGGACTATCAAAGACCATCAGGCGGAAATCGCCGCGAAGTTACGCGACACATGGCAGGTGACACGACCTTGTTATCACCACCGAAACCTGCACCTCCTCCACTGCCACCACCATCGAACATACCGCACCGCACGCCTCCAGGCAATCAGAGATTCGACCCCAACAACGTATGTAGGAGGTACGGTGAAGAAGGACACTACGCCAATAGATGCCGAAACCCACGGAAAGTTTTTGCTGGGAGTGTGGCCTCAGTGATATACGCACAATCGAATGCTGCCGTCGACATCAGGGAAAGGACAGAGGGATTCACGAAGAACAATGCGCAGTGAGCCCAAGGAACCCAGCGCCGAATCGGCAGTAGTAATGTACCAAGAGCATGGCCCCCTTTACGCCGTAGCCAGGCTCGGCGCGGAATAAGCCGAAGCGGCCTTCGATACAGGGGTATCGAGAAGTTTCGTTTCGAGCAGCCTTGCAGAACGTGTGGTAAACTCTGGGAGCGCAGAAATGGTGTGGCCATCAAAATAACGATGGCAAACGGGACTAGCACCACAATCTTCGACGCCATAAGCACTGAGGTACGCCTCGGAGAAGCGTCACATCACACAGTTTTACACGTCATGCCCGGAGCAATCGACGACATCATACTGGGCCTAAATACGCTAGGGAGAATGGGAGCCACCATATCCTGCGAAGGAGGTCAACTCGCGCTATCCAGGCCAGTCACGCAGCATACATTGCCACCAGCCGAGCCGACGCAGATCACGGAGGAGGTGACGCCACCAGGCGAGGACAACAATAACATAGGTGATAGGATCAACAGGATCAACGGTGTCTACGATGAGGACGAGGCGGAACGAGTGCGCGGTTTTCTGGCAAAAGAACTCCGAAAATTCGAGAGCATGAGTGGGGTGACGACAAAAGCCGAGCACAAGATTATCCTGACGGACGACCGCCCTATCAAGCAACGTTACTTCCCACACAACCCAGCTATGCAGACCGTCATCAACAACGAAGATGACGAATTACTTCAGAAAGGATGCATCGAGCCATCCTGTAGCCCACACAGTGCACCAATCGTACTAGCCAAGAAGAAAAACGGGAAGTGGAGTTTATGCGTAGATTATCTGCAGCTCAACGCCCGATCCGTACAACATATACTGGACAAACTACGACGAGCGAATTACATCAGCAGCTTGGACTTGAAAAATGGCCACTGGCAAATACAACTGGAGCCCCAGAGCCGTCCCTACACAGCTTTCAGGGTGCCGGAACGTGAGTTATTCCAGTGGCGCGTTATGCCATTCGGCCTGCACGCCGCACCTGCAACATTTCAAAGAGCGCTAGATCAGGTTATTGGGCCGGAGATAGAACCCTACGCTTTCGCATACCTCGTTGACATAATCATCACAGGATCCACCTTGGAGAAGCACATTCGAAACTTGAAAGAAGTAATGATACGATTGCAGTGCGCCAACCTCAGAATATGCGATACCTAGGACACGTAGTAAGCGACAGAAGAATTCACACCGACATCGAGAAAGTTGCAGCCATCAAAGACCTAAAAGCACCAACGAACACGAAAGAGGTGTCTCAATATCTCGGTATAGCATCTTGGTACCGACGGTTCGTACACGACTTCGCCGCGATCAGCCAGCCACTCACAACCCTGCTGAAAAAAGGGCAAACACTGGAAGTGGGGGGCCGAACAAGGTCTCGAGGTCTTAAAGCAAAAACTCACGGCAGCACCGATACTTGCCTGTCCGAACTCCACCAAGATCTTCACCTTACAAACGGACGCAAGCAATGTCGGGCTGGGCGCCGTATTGACGAAGAACTTGGAAAGCGGAGAACGCGTGATCGCCTACGCCAGCAGGAAACTCAACAAGGCGGAAACCAACTACTCGCCCACCGAGAAGGAATGCCTCGCGATTGTCTGGGGAATACGCAAGATGAGGCCATACTTGGAAGGGTACCGATTCAAGGTAATCGCGGACCATATGTCCCTGAATTGGATAAACTCCATCGAAAGCCCATCCGTCCGTATAGCACGTTGGGCCTTGGAACTTCAGCAACACACTTTCGACATCGAGTACAGGAAAGGAAAGCTGATCCTGGTAGCGAACGCACTATCACGACAGCCACTGGAGGCCCTACGACTGGCAACGACAACAGAGCGGTCATGCAAGTGGTGGCACAAGCGCGTGAACGAAGTGAGCACTAACCCCGAGAAATAATCTTACTACATAATACAATATGGACAATAGTACCGCCATATTCCCTGCCGGTCACACGATGAAGAAGCGGTCCCTTGAAAATTTTGTGTACCCAAACCACAGTGACAACGAGTATTTGAAGAAACCATCTATATATCCAAAGCGCTAGACACATGGGCACCCGCCGGAAGGTAGCGCGGATTGCCAACCGGTACTACTCGCCCGGCATGTTTCGGGACATCAGCCGATACGTACGACAGTGCGAGTCTTACCAGAAATACAAGGTAGCACAGCAAAAGCCGGTTGGATAGATGCTCACACAGGTGGCCCAAGAATCATTCGCCAAGGTATGCGTCGATTTCGTCGGAACACTCCCACGATCCACACACGGGAACACGATGCTATAAGTATTTTTCGACCGCTTCAGCAAATGGGTGGAACTGATCAACATGAGACGTGCTACAGCAGAGGGCCTTCGCCGCACATGTGAGGCCCACACAAAACGACCACACAACATATTTAACACAGCAATACAACAAGGGCCAGTCACAAAAGCCCTAGCAACACGACAAACCAACAAAGCTCAGCAACACAACTAGCTATCACAACACTTAATAGCAACACGACAAGCTAACAAGTCTCAGCAACACAACGAGGGGTCGCAACATTTAACAGCAACACGGTAACCATTGCAACGCAACCATTTGTGCTAGCAACACCAAACACAACAACCATAAAAGGAGCGACACAGCAGCACAGGAGTTAGTTAGCACGGAGCTGTGGTCGTGACCAGAGCTACCAGTGAAGCGTACCTCTAATTTGTCGGTTGTACCACCAAGAGAGATCGTTTCATAGGAGTGAGTCGGGGCTTCAATTAGTGAATGTGTCGGTTGTACCACCAAACACCGCTTGAGACTTCGTTCACACCCGCGTAGGCAAAGGCCCCCCCCCCCCCCCCCCAAACAGAGACGCGCACCCGCGAAGAGGTGACGTCCGCTCGCCGACGTCGACCGCGCCGTGGCGCAAGGCGTGGTAGAGCATCGCCCATTAATACAAGTGGACGCCGACGTAAGGCGCGGCAGAGCATCGCCTCAGCAAAACAAGCCGACGCCGACGCAAAGCGCGGCAGAAAATCGCCCAGCAATACAAGTGGACGCCGACGCAAGGCGCGGCAGAGCATCGCCTCAGCAATACAAGTGGACGCCGAAGCAAGACACGGCAGAGCACCGCCTCAGCAATACAAGTAGATGCCGACGCAAGGTGTGGCAGAGCATCGCCCAGCAATAAAAGTGGACGCCGTCGCAAGACGCGGCAGATCATAGCCTCAGCAATTCAAGCAGACGCCGGCGCAAGGCGTGGCAAAACATCGCTCAGCAATACAAATAGACGGCAACACAAGGCACGACAAAGCACCACGGCAGAGAGAGACGCCGACATAAAGCGTGACAGGGCACAGACGCCACATACTAACGGGATCCATCTAACGAAATACGGCTGGACCGTTAAGGCCCGCTACCACAGTCGAGGATACCGCAAGATAATCTAAGTGAATTTGCAAATGAAGTATGGAAACACGTTTTCTTTTATAATGTATTATTTAAACAGTCAATGAATAAAGTAAAGTATTCTATTAAATCGATTTGCAGGATGCCCCCTAAATACAAATTTATTGCAAACGGACCCCGGACACGGCGAGTATACCCTAGCAATTATTAAAGAAGCAACGGGGCCACGGAAAAGCTTCGTTACACAATTTTGCGGTGAGATGTGCAGCGCACAACTGGAGACGAGATAATGTTGTTGTTTTTAGCGGGGCGACATTAGTCTTTGAAGAAATTAAGACGACTGTGATGTGACCATCCTCATGTACAGTGCGGACGTATATGACGGCGTCATAGGCACGCTCGGAAGCGTCGACGAAAACGTGCAACTCTGTAAATGAGTATTTTGTTCCGACTCCGACCCAACGGTTGACCTTAAGGTCAGATAAGTGTTGTAATTCCGTGCGATGATCAAGCCACACCTTGGCTATCGTATCTGGTACTGATTCATCCCATCCAGTATTGGAATGCCATATATCCTGAAACAAAATTTTCGACCTAATTGTTGCGGGTGCAAGTAGACTCGATGGATCAAAAAGTTTGCTGGCATCGGCCAGAAATGCTCTCTTGGTTAAGACGCGGGGCGGAGAAATAGAAAATGTACCATATACCAAATTAGTCCAAGAGCTTGTACATTGTTGCCATCTACGGTGTAGTGCGATATGTTCTTGGATTCACTAGCGATAGTCTAATTTAACTCCGTACAATTTGACGCCAACTTCCTTAATTCGAACCCACCTTCTCGCAGAATATCGGACACATTCCGCTGCAATGCCCTGAGCTCCGACTTGCTAGACGCATCTGTGAGAAGGTCGTCGTGTTTATCCGAAGCACAGACTTGTCGATACATTTTTGCAACGTCTGCAGTTACTGCGTACTCATGTATCTTAAAGCGCAAAAGAATTGAGTTCAAGTCTTCTTGTAATTGTTTACCAACATAAATAGCATCATTGAGCGATTTCCCGGTTGTGGTTTTAGCAGACGCGTTAAACACAACTCGCAATTTTGCCCTGACGCTTGAACTTTTTAACAGCAGCATGGCGTGGCATGTAATAGGCATCTTTGTTCGTTTCAGGCGCGACCTCCATATGACGCATTTCAAGTAATTTCTGCATGAATTCGTTATAGCGTGTCCACTACTTCTGGTCACCGGCGAGTCTGCGCTCCATTCGTAAGAGGTTTAGCATGGCGAGATCTCTTGATTCACCTAACGGTACGTCGACCTTGGGTGGTAACTCCACTACAAAGCGACCGTCCGGATTTCTAGTATGTGTAGATTCAAAATGCTCCTCGTAGTACCCTTCCTCGTGGGTTAGATATCTTGTTTGCGGTGCTTCTTCAAGTTCCCACCATCTAGCTAATGCTCTGTCTAAATTTACATCACAGTGCAACGATTGTATATGGTTTGCAGGTGGAACAGATGTATCTACGTTTCCACACAACTTCCAGCCGAAGATGTTCTTTTGTATTATTGGCGTACCAGGTGGGCCTTTACGCAGCTCAGTTAAAATGAGTCGATCCATGTAGTCCATGCAAACTAAGATGTCTCCAAGACCGGGTTCCATATAGTGAGGGTCAGCTAAAAACAATCCCTTGATGTGTGGCCATTCAGGAACGCTATGCGATGGCAAATCGCCCGTAATCTTTTGAAGAATGAATGCATTGATGGCGTAGCATTCGCTTGAATGTCTCGAGGAAAGCAGTAATGACGTCTCGCCCTTACAACAACCACCCTGAAGAGCGCAAATTCCCGTTACACATATGGACGAAGATTTTCGAGTTAAACATAGACGTTGTATGCATGCCTCAGTTACGAATGTGGCGTGAGAACATGAATCGAGTAGTAATTGAGCATTCTGCAATCGATCAGCAGAATCCCGTAGCTTTACTAGGGCGGTCCTTTTGTGTTGTAGGCATTGGGTTGACTTTGGAAATAAGGCAAGCGGAAGCGGATGTAAATGCGGTTTGCGGGGGATAGCTAGCGGCGAGTAGCTGCAGCTTTGCGGGGTGAGTCGGCGACGTGAGAAGAGGTAGATGCTTCTGGCGAATTGTGGAGCAACGTATGGTGTCGCTGCCGACATATTCGGCAGGAAGACGCGCTATTGCAGCGTTCTTAAAATTCCCCGTACTTAAACAGTTAAGCAAGCCTTGAACTCTTTGACGAATTTTGATCTAGCATAGGCTACGGAAATTTTCACAAGAATAGATTTTGTGACCTGCGTTACAATATGTACAAGGCGTTGGATGTGCCGTGGCATGAAAAGATTTTGCTGATTTACCCACTGATTTTGTGTGTTGGGCTTTCCTGTCGATAATTGAGTTGCCGGCGTTGATATCATCGCTAACGAGCGACATCTTATTTCCAGAAACGCTGAAAGATCTTCGAAGGTAGGACGATCGTCGCTAGTGAGCGAGAGCTCCCACTGTTTGCGATTTCAAAGGAAAGTTTGTGTACAATTTCATGGACTAGCCAATCATCCCAAAAATCTACTGGTCGCCTTGAAGCCGTAAGTTGCCTTATGTGTTCTTGAAATGCATTCAACACACTCTTAACAGAGTCAGCAGTGTCAGTTGTCGCATTACGTATCTCTGCGGTGGCTCGAAGGTGCACTTCGCTCGCATAACTTTATATCGCGACTTTAGTAGATTCCATGTCTCTGTATAGTTGGCATCGCAAATTTTAAGACCGCTGATAATGCTAAGAGCATCACCCTTTAAAAAGCCACGTAAATAGTGTAGCTTTTGACCACCTGACAATGAAGTATTAGAATCTACGAGAGTACAAAAGGCGTCGTAGAAAGCGACCCACTCCGTGGAATCACGAGCGAAGGTTCGTAGTTCTATTTTAGGTAGTTTAATTTATGCAGATACAGTAGCATGCGGGTTTGGGGGATTAGCAACGGATTCGTTCCTACACTTCTGTACGCGCTTGAAATTTGCTAACGCTGTAGCGTATCAGGTCTCGGCCTGGATGAGCGCGTTCTGTTCGACCTCGATGTTATTGGCACCACAAGAAATGTCGACCTCATCTTGGGCTATATTAAATCTTACCCACTGCTCACTTAATAACTGAAGATAGCTTTCGACATTATCCAAATCTTGTACCTTTTGAAAGAATTTAGTACGAAGTTGCGCGTTTTGACAAACGCTGACATTTTTATGTGTAGGTTAAATTTTCAAGTTTTAGTTAAATAGATTTTGCAGGGTGTAAATTAACAACGCAGATTCTTTAATTTGGATTTTGCGGAGGATTATAAAATTAATAAAACGCAGATATTCACTGCAAAGTGTTTTTATAATATGTATTAAAAAGCAATGATGTTTTAATTGTCGAATTACATGTACAAATTTTGTCAGGGACCATGCGGAAATGTTAACACTAGAAATTTTGGGGTTTATATTTGCGGTTTGGATGTACGTATGTTGTATGCGTGTTGAGCGATTCGGCTCCGAAAGACCCTTCAGAAAAAACAGACAAAAATGATCTCGAATTTTGACTGCATACGCAGTCGCTTCAATTTAAAATTGGGAATTTACAGAAATTTCTAAAAATTTCTCGAATTCTCAAAATTTTCTTTGCTATTTTCTAAATTTTT
This sequence comes from Eurosta solidaginis, assembly GCF_040869045.1. Taxonomy (NCBI): domain Eukaryota; kingdom Metazoa; phylum Arthropoda; class Insecta; order Diptera; family Tephritidae; genus Eurosta; species Eurosta solidaginis. The sequence continues at coordinate 115,685,060 of NC_090324.1, forward strand.
CGAAAACATTTTCGCAATTGTTTAAATTAAAAAAAAATTTCGCATTTTAAATTTTTTAAAAATTAACCGACGACATGCATTCAAAAGGTACTACAAGTTTGAAAATACCCTAGGTTAGGTTAGGTTGACCTGGCCGGTCCATGAGGACCTCCCATAGACTGAATAAGTCCGTAGTTTTACCAGAAGTTTGTTTTAACGACCAAACTGAAAAACCCTATCTAAAACCAGGACCAATGTTATAAAATAACTCCGTCCTCTTGGCAAATACTAGAAGCTTCCTAGGACTTAAGCCACTTGCTGCTTCTAGATCTGACAGCTGTATCACTCCTAATAGCTGGAGTTTTAGCCTGGCAAGCGCAGGCCACGAGCTTAGAACGTGCTCGATCGTTTCCTCCTCCAGCCTGCACTTCCTACCTCTGCTATCACTGACCGAGCCTAATTTAAAGGCATGTGACGCCAGAAGGCAGTGTATAGTCAGAATACTCGTCATGAGTCTACAGTCTTCTCTTTTTAATGATAGAAGCAACTTTGTTAGTCTCTGGTTGTAAGACCTACACATAATCGCCTTTCCTGCTTGGTCGACCATGTGCATCTGTCGCCTTCGCTTAATCTAGCCCAATCTAATTGGGACGTCCTATGCCATGCGGTGTCTGCCGATTTGCCTTTGGTGTACGCATGTTGTGTTGTGGAGAGCAGCTTTTCATCCACTTTGGATTTTATGTACACATCTATCAGCCTCTCAAATGTTTTGAGCAGAAATGACGTTAAGCTAATGGGTCTATAATCTGTGGGATCTTCACCGCCTTTAGTAGGAAAGCTACACGAGCAGTTCTCCAAGAGTTCGGTACATGATTCAGTCTTATGCACCCATCGAATATTATTTTAAATCATTCCACGAACGCCCTACTTGAGACTTGTAGCATGGCCGGGAATATACCATCTGGGCCCGGCGATTTAAACTTAGAAAACGTCTTCACTGCCCACTCGATCTTGGTATCGGTCACCAAGCCCGACACTACTAGCTCCGTGATCGAAGTGTGAGTGATGACTGCTGGTTCTTCTATATCGTCTCCCGATGGGAAATGTGTGTCGAAGAGCACCTCAAGGGATTCCTCACAATTATGTAACCATTCCCCGTTCTCTTTCTTTATTAGTCCCTGGACTATGTTTCCCCTTGCTAGGACTTTTTTCAACCGTGCTGTTTCGCTGGAGCACTCTATGTCCGTAAAGAAACTTTATCATGAGATTCTCTTCACATTGGAAATTTCACGCTTGTATATCCTCAGTAGATCCCTGCACTCGTCCCGACATGCTTCGCTTTCCGCGGTCTTTGCTAGCTTAAACATTTCTTATAGCTGTTTTCTTAGAAGACTCTGCTCATTGCTCCACCATGGCGGATTCGCTTTTCCTCTGAATCTTCTTAGAGGGCAAGCTTTGTTATACGCAGTCGTAAGCGTCCTTGTTAGGAATTCATTAGACTCCTGCAGTTCCCCCACATTGGCAACCTCTTTGGGTTGTCCCAGTTTTGTTTCTACCTGTTTCTGGAATTTAGCCCAGTTTGTTGACCTAGGGTTTCTAAAGGTTCCTCCCTTCTCTACCCTCTTTAGGGGGATGCTAAAGCTGATATACGCAAGGTCGGAGAAGGATGGTCTATCAAGAAACATCCAATCATACCAGGATATATCACGCTCGGAGCTCAGTGTAATACTCAGAACATTGCTGGATGTTGGACCAATGTATGTAGGGATATTTCCCCTGTTGGCTATCTGCAAATTGGTTTGCAGGATGTAACAAAATAGAGATTTGCCTTTCTCGCTCGTATCTGTTCCTCCCCACGCATTGTGGAGCCCATTTGCATCTGCACCTATGACCAACCGCCCTTTGCGCCCTTCCTCCTGTACTAGCTTTTTGCACTCCATCGGTGGAACCTCCGCAGCATGAGCCATTTTGCAGGATGCCAGGATAATTCCTGCTTATTATTTTGCTCAACGGCCACCACTACGAGGTCCTCAGTAGTGTAATTAGGCAGCATATATGAATGCAGCTGTTAGCTTACCGTTACTACAGCTCGCACCCATTTGCGCAAAACCTGCGCGCGCTAAGTGCATAAACCTTTCCTTCTGATGAGAGCCACGGCTCCTGGATCAGCGCTACGTAAAACAAACCTTCCTCAAGTGTTAGGAGGAGTTCGCTCGACGCCACTTTACTGTGTTGGAGGTTTTTCTCTAGGACTCGCAGCACCATTGGGCTGTTTGTCACCCTCCAGCACCTTCGTCGTGACGTCGTCGTTCTCCCCTTACCCTTTTGGTTTAGAGTATTCGAGGCCCCCTTCAGCCTCTAGTAACTGTTGTGCCGGGTGTTCCTCTGTGCGAGTCACGACACCATTTGGCGGTTTGTCCTCTTCTACCTCTTCTAACACCTTCGTGGTGACGTCGGCTACCTCCACCTGTTTTTTTTTCTCTCAGACTTTTGAGGTCCTTTTCGACTTCGCCTACCTCTAGTGTGTTAGGATTTTTATCCTCTGGACTTCTTTTGCTGAGTCGCATGTAAATTTTTCCTGTGCCAAAAGGCATTTTGCGAAGCTGTCTGTACAATATATCCTCCGCCTGTTTGTTTATTTGGAAGATTTAGAACTGACCTTCCTCCGTAGGCCGAGATACAGTAAGTAGAAGTCGCAGTGTATCCTCCGACTTCATCACGCATGGTATACAAATTTTATCTAAAGTAGTTGGTACCTAAGCGTTAACGTGTTTCAACTGAACTAGTCCAAATATGGTTCAACAAAGAGCTGAAATCTTTAAAAATTAAAGAATTGCGTTCCCTCAAGCTGTATAAGAAGACGGGTTCACACTCTGACTAATTGAAGTACTCTATATTGCGCCATAAATATTTTGAATTACACAAAAAATGTTGCAATACCTATCTCTGTACGATGAAAAAGAAAATAACTTGCAATCCGAAAGCTTTCTATGATTTCGTAAACTCTAAACGTAGGGTTAAAGGGTTTCCTTCTGGTATGAAATACCGTGATGACTTCACTAACGACGATCAAGACATTGCAAACTTCTTTGCACAATTTTTCAATTCCAACTATTCCGCTGAATTAATTTCTTTGTCTAATGAATACCCGTATCAACTTAAATCAGTTAACGCAATTAATATTCCAGCAATATCTCCTGAGGGGTTTTTTTCACATTTAACGTTTTTGAAGGAATCTTACAAATACGGTCCTGACCTTATTCCAACTTGTTTTCTTAAAAAAAGCGCTGAATATATTTATCAGCCCCTAACTGACTTATTAAATATGTCCCTAAAGCATGGCGCTTTTACTGCTGCTTGGAAGGAATCTTTTCTTATACCCCTTCATAAAAACGGCAGTAGGTCGTGTGTAGAAAATTATGGAGGAATTGCAAAATTGTCTGCCATCCCAAAGGTATTTGAAGCCATTGTTACTAATCAGCTAACATTTTCCATTTCTACGTTGATTACAGATTCACAGCACGGGTTCTGTAAAGGTAAATCTACCATTACCAACCTATTTGAATTCACAACTCGTACAATCCCCATTGTCATGTAATCTTCCTGCAATTTAACATGCAGCCGATCCATCTCGTTAAGGCTGGATGTACTTTAATGTAATTAAGACCATCTATAATAGCCCATTTAGAAACATTATTGAAAGCCCCGGCAATGTCTAAGAAGACTCCTAGAGCATATTCCTTATATTCCAGGGCTTTCTCTATGCTTATTACCTCCCTATGCAATGCGGTGTCTTCCGACTTGCCTTTGGTGTACGAATGTTGTGTTGTGGAGGGATGCTTTTCATCCACGTTGGACTTTATGTAAGTTAAGTCACAATGACCACCCATGTAGTTCGATCTGCTTTCTGATGCACTCTATAGCATCACGAGTACAATACATAACGTCATCACCTTGACTTGCAGTGTAGGAGTAGGTGATGCACTCTTTAACATCACGAGTAGAACACTTCGCGACATCAACATCACTTGCAATGTAAGAATAAGTGATGCACAGTTTGACGTCACGAGTACAACACTGCGTCATCATCATCACTTGCAATGTAAGATTAAGTGATGCACAATTTAACATCACTAGTACAATACTTAACGGCATAGCCATCTCTTGCAATGTAAGAGTGGGTTATTGCTGGGAGAGCTATCTGTTTGTATGATAACGGCCATTTCTTATTGGAATTCTTTCTCATTATGATAATAATGTTCACCGAATAGAGTATAATGTTTGCGGTGAACATCGTTGACTTCTGGGAGAGTATAATGCATGGTAGAATAGAGTAAGCTAGCGGTAACCTCAGTATTTTTGTATAATGTTTGTTTCATAGCGAAAACCAGTTTCTTGTTACAGCAGAGAGCAAGTAAGCGGTAGGCCAATTCTTATTGGAATTCTTTCTGATTAGATTTTGGTTGCAATTTGAATGTGAAGGTCGTGCGCTACGATATATGTAGTATTAGTATCAGTAGACCCTGTTTGAATTAATAAATAAAACTATTTTAAAAATTAAATAAAATATTATAATTGGCGCCCAAACGTGAAACTCGAGAAGTTTTAAAACTTTGAAATTGATACTCATGGTGGAAAAAAGCTGTCCACAAATAATTAATTGGACTGATTGCAACAAATTCTAAAAGAAGATATTAACTTTCGACCTTTGGTGACATTGGAAAAAATTACTACAATTTACATATAACGGTGAAGTACAGTAAACTAAGCCGAAATTAAATGAGACTACCTTGGATGACATCTGAAGGGCAAACTAATTACGGCTACCTAGCAACGGTTCTTGAGAAACCACGTTTATATTGACTACCATATTAATCATATCAAAATAACAGCATGTAAGTGATATGCTCAGTATTTTTTAAGAAACATTTAAATAGTTAGAAAAATCATAACTCTATTTCAATACGTTATTGAATTTTTTCCTGATTTTTCTTTTTTAAATATTTTCTAAATTTTTTCCCATTAAACTAATACGTATTCGCTTATGTAACAAACCTTTAAAACTGAGTTTTGTACTTGAAGTTTATGTGCGACTCTGAACTAGCCCACCTTTTTGACAAATTAGTTTTAAAAGACAAAAACGAAATTAGTATGGACACTACCGAGCTGACGGCTATTGTTACGGCAGCGGTATCAGCTGCACTAAAATCACAGAAAGAAGATTTTGATAAAAAATTATACGACTTGACTAAGAAGTTTGCTACTACGCTGACCGAAAACGTAGAACCCTTTGAAGAGGTGACAATTGTAGGAAATGTCCATTGCGACGAAACACTTGACCTTGTCAAATCGTTGCCCGAGTTTGACGGCAAACAAGAGCATTATGTTTCATGGAGGCAAGCGGCGCACATAGCCTACAAACTATATGAGAGGTATGACGGAAGTGCAAAGCACTATCAAGCGGTCGCAATAATTAGGAACAAAATTAGGGGCCCTGCATACACAGCCCTAGCTTCCTTTAATACTGTATTAAATTTCAAAGCCATAATAGCTAGGCTAGACTTTACCTATGCTGATAAAAGACCCGTTTATCTTATCGAACAAGAACTTAGTACTTTAAGGCAAGGGATTCTGACGATTTTAAAATTCTATGACGAAGTGGAGAGAAAGCTCACTCTGCTTACCAATAAAACAATAATCACCTACGAAAGCCCCCTAGCGAATTCAATAAATGAAAAATACAGAATGGATGCGTTACCCGTTTTCATTTCTGGATTGAGAAAACCTCTTTGTGACATATTATTTTCTTCACGGCCAACTGACTTACCGTCTGCTTTGGCACTTGCTCAGGAGCTAGACGCGAATCACGAACGCTACACGTTCGCGACACATTTTGCAAGGCGTTATCAGCTAGAATATTTAAACAACCATAAAAATCCCCATTACCATAATAATTACTATAGACAGCAAAAACATAGATCTATTCACAACAATAGACAGGAGAGATCCGATCCTATGGATGTAGATCCGTCAACGTCTCGCTTCCGTCGCTCATCGAATTATGTGCTCAAAAATCCACCGAACCAGACCCTAGAGCATACTAAACCAAACAATTTCCAGAGTTCTAAACAAAGACAATTTCCACAAAATCCTGGAAATCAAATACCGCAAGCTAAGCGCCGGTCCGATTTCGATAGGAGTACTGGGCCTAAAATTCAAAGAATAAATCACATTACACAAGATAATGCTGATAAAGTTTCTTACGATGAAAAAGTAGAAAACGAAATTGAGGATATTGCGGAAGAGATAAATTTTTTAGGGAAAGGACCCTGCTCCCTTGGGTTAGCAGAACAATAGGGACCGAGCAGAAAGTTATAAAAATGTTAATAGATACTGGGGCTTCAAAAAGCTATATAAGGCCCTTTAAAGAGCTAAATAGAATTGCGCCATTAGCAAAACCGTTTTTAGTTAAGTCAGTTCATGGCGAGACTAAAGTAAGTAAAAAGTGTAAAATAAACTTATTCGGTATAAATACTGATTTTGTTATATTACCAATTCTGAACAATTTTGATGCTATAATCGGGCTTGACCTGCTTACGCAGGTTAATGCCATAGTCGACCTGAAGAAAGGTGAAATTAATCACGACTTTGGAAAAGAAAGGTTATTATTTACTAAATGTGAAAACATACATATTTTACAAGTTCAACATGATAATGTACCGCTCGCAGTGAAAACCGAGTTTTTAAAAATGATTGGGAAACGATCAAACGCGTTTGCTGATCCAAACGAGTCTTTACCATATAATACGAACGTAGTCGCAACTATTCGTACAAAACATGAAGATCCCATTTATTCTAGGTTTTACCCATACCCATTAGGTGTTGCGGATTTTGTGAAAAATGAAGTAAAAGAACTTCTACATAATGGCATTATTAGACCTTCCAGATCCCCATACAATAATCCAATTTGGGTCGTAGACAAAAAAGGGTTTGACGAGTTAGGCAACAGGAAGAAACGCTTGGTTGTAGATTTTCTAAAGTTAAATGAAGTTACCATTGACGACAAATATCCAATACCAAATGTAATGTCGATATTGTCTAACATGGGTCAGTCACAATATTTTTCAACGATTGATTTAAAATCGGGTTTCCACCAAATCGAACTTGCAGAACGAGATAGAGAGAAAACGGCTTTTTCTGTAAGCAACGGAAAATATGAATTTTGCAGACTACCGTTCGGCCTAAAAAACGCTCCTAGCATATTCCAGAGGGCTATAGACGATGTGCTAAGGGAGCAAATAGGTAAAATCTGCTATGTTTACGTAGACGATGTTATAATATTTTCAAAAACGAAAGAACAACACATTGAAGACGTGAACTGGGTTCTAAAAAGCTTATATGATGCCAACATGAGGGTATCGGTAGAAAAGTCCCAATTTTTTAAAAATGAAATCGAATATCTGGGGTTTGTTGTATCAAGGGGAGGCATTAAAACATGCCAAGACAAGGTACATACAATGCTAAACTTCCCGGCCCCCGAAAATTTATACAGCTTAAGATCATTCCTAGGACTGGCAAGCTATTATAGGTGCTTCATTAAAGACTTTGCCAGCATAGCCAAACCTCTGGCCGACATCCTAAAAGGTGAAAACGGAAAAATCAGTGCTAATCAGTCAAAAAAAGTAAAAATAACATTAAACTCTTTACAGTTCCAAGCTTTTGATAAATTGAAACGTATTTTGATATCTGAAGATGTAATGCTAGCTTACCCTGATTTTAAAAAACCTTTTGACTTAACAACAGATGCTTCCAACCATGGCCTAGGAGCTGTTTTATCTCAGGAAGGAAGACCAATTACTATGATATCTAGAACTTTGAAGGGTAATGAACTTAATTTTGCAACAAACGAAGGGAACTTCTAGCTATTGTATGGGCATTAAAAAACCTTAGAAATTACCTGTATGGTGTAAGCCGCTTAAACATTTTTACCGACCACCAACCATTAACGTTTGCAGTTTCAGATAGAAATCCAAATGCGAAACTAAAGCGTTGGAAGGCGTTTGTCGATGAGCACAATGCGAAACTGCATTATAAACCAGGAAAATAAAATAATGTTGCTGATGCTTTGTCGCGACAACAGGTTAACATGTTGGAACAAAACTCAAATTCCTACTGTGCAACTATGCATAGCGAACAGTCATTGAGTTATACCATTCCGACGATTGAAAAACCTGTAAATTGCTTCAAAAATCAGATTATTATTGAAGAGTCTGACAATCCATCTATACGGACTTTCATTATATTTGGAAACAGAACAAGACATGTAATTCAATTTCGTGACAAAAACACTCTCTTAGGTACTATTCAAGACCTCGTCAATACCAACGTAGTGAACGCAATTCATTGCAGCTTGCCTATTCTAGCCTACATCCAACATGATATAGTAAAATTGTTCCCAAATACCAAGTTTAAATATGCCAGGAAATTTGTGACCGATATTTTTGACCCAAATGACCAACTTGAAATCATAGTAACAGAACATAACCGAGCTCACCGCGCCGCACAGGAAAACGTAAAACAAATTTTGAATGATTACTTTTTTCCAAAACTGGAAAAGCGAGCAAAAGAAGCGGTCGGAAACTGCAAAATCTGTTCAAGATCGAAATATAATAGAGTCATCAAAAGCATATAATAGCAAAAACACCAATCCCAGCAATTTTAGGAGAAATCCTTCACGTTGATATTTTTTCCACAGATTCAAAATATTTTCTAACTTGTTTAGACAAGTTTTCAAAATTTGCGGTTGTGCAAACTATACCATCCAGAGCAATTGTTGACATTAAGCCCCAACTCATACAACTTTTGAACATATTTCCTAACGTTAAGGTTCTTTATTGCGATAATGAGAAGTCTTTAAATTCGAATACCGTCAGATACCTTCTTGCCAACAGTTTCGGTATTGAAGTTGCTATTTATTTTACTGTCGACCATCGAATACAATAAAACAATTCATTCGGTAACTAACAAAAGGCCAATAGACATATTTCAACCTACGGCCGACGACACAAATATAAGCAAGGAAGTATCGGCACGTTTAAGACGCGCACAGCAAATAGATCTAGAAACCCACAACAAGGGTAGGGTAGAACGCTCATTTAAAGCGGGCGAAAAAGTTATGGTAAAGAGAAATACCAGACTTGGCAACAAATTAACCCCCCTTTACGAAGAACAGACAATAGAAAAAGATTTGGGAACTACGGTTCTTATTAAAGGGAGGGTGGTCCATAAAGACAATTTGAAATAGGTCTGAATTGTATCCGAATTACAATCATATTTGATTTAACATAAATGTAAACATAGTCGAGAAAAACTCATTCTAATGACGAATAAATTAGTTTTTTTTGTTATTTGAATTATAGATATGTCAAGGAAACAACACTAACATTTCAAAAGCTCACGCGTATACAAAATAATTTTTGAAAATTTTAATTAGTAAACTGTGGGTTTTCGAAAAATTCAATCAAAAAAAATATTTAAAAATAAATTATCTATCAAAGCATTTATTGAAAAACAACTTGTTCAGGAATAAATTCATTTTTAACAATTTTGTTACAACAAAATTTCGTTCGAATTATTATCTAAATCAAAACGTATTGGAATAATGCCCAACTATAAATTTACGAAAATAAGTAAAACGATGCTTCATAATTTGAGTTAATCCGGCATGAGTCCGTAGCAAAGATTTCGAATGACCGTAAATTGAGCATTTCACGAAGTTTAACTTTTATAAATACATATAAGATTTTGTACTCAACAATTCAGTTTTGAAAGATATATGTATGTAACGTAAGCAATATTTATGTATGTAATCTAGTATGTAAGAAAAATAGTACGAAACCTTTACCGCTTACTGCTAAGGAAACAGCTAAAGGTAATATGGCACGAGTTTGGCAATCAAAAACATTATGCAGGAAATTCCTTCTTACCGCCACCATTGGTTGACTACTATGCATTAAATCTTCTAACCGAACTGAGCTGCTCCTCTTGCAGTAACATTCTCTCCGAGGAGGGATTTCAAGCACAATTTAATGATGTGGTATAAAGTACATTAATTGTGAAGATATACCAAATTACAAGAAATCCCGGACCGAGGACGTTCCTAATTTAGAAGGGGAGGAGTTAAGTCACAATGACCACCCATGTAGTTCGATCTGCTTTCTGATGCACTCTATAGCATCACGAGTACAATACATAACGTCATTACCTTGACTTGCAGTGTAGGAGTAGGTGATGCACTCTTTAACATCACGAGTAGAACACTTCGCGACATCAACACCACTTGCAATGTAAGAATAAGTGATGCACAGTTTGACGTCACGAGTACAACACTGCGTCATCATCATCACTTGCAATGTAAGATTAAGTGATGCACAATTTAACATCACTAGTACAATACTTAACGGCATAGCCATCTCTTGCAATGTAAGAGTGGGTTATTGCTGGGAGAGCTATCTGTTTGTATGATAACGGCCATTTCTTATTGGAATTCTTTCTCATTATGATAATAATGTTCACCGAATAGAGTATAATGTTTGCGGTGAACATCGTTGACTTCTGGGAGAGTATAATGCATGGTTGAATAGAGTAAGCTAGCGGTAACCTCAGTATTTTTGTATAATGTTTGTTTCATAGCGAAAACCAGTTTCTTGTTACAGCAGAGAGCAAGTAAGCGGTAGGCCAATTCTTATTGGAATTCTTTCTGATTAGATTTTGGTTGCAATTTGAATGTGAAGGTCGTGCGCTACGATATATGTAGTATTAGTATCAGTAGACCCTGTTTGAATTAATAAATAAAACTATTTAAAAAATTAAATAAAATATTATAATTTGTATACATCCTTCAGCCTCTCAAAAGTTTTGAGTAGAAATGATGTTAAGATAATGGGTTTATAGTCTTTGGGATACCCGTGACCTATCTTCCCGCCTTTGGTAGGAAAGCTACACGAGCAGATCTACAAACCGAACATGATTCAGTCTTATGCGCCCGTCGTATATTAATTTAAGCCATTCCACGACCGCCCTACTTGAAACTTGTAGCATGGTCGGGAATATACCATCTGGGCCCGGCGATTTAAACATAGAAAAAGCCTTCACTGCTCGGCACTACCCGCTCCGTGATCGAATTGTGAGTCCTATCTGCTGGCTCTTCTGAACCATCTGCCGATGGGAAATGTGTACCGAGAAGCAACTCAAGGGATTCCTCACTATTACGTGACCATTCCCCGTTCTCTTTCTTTATTAGTCCCAGTACTATATTTCCCCTTGCTAGCACTTTGCTTAACCGTGCTGTTTCGCTGGTGCACTCTATGTCCGTACAGAAACTTTTCCATGAGATTTTCTTCGCCCCGGAAATTTCACGCTTGTAGATCCTCAGTAGATCCCTGTACTCGTCCCGACACGCTTCGCTTTCCGCGGTCTTTGCTAGCTTAAACATTTATTTTACCTGTCTTCTTAGAAGACTCAGCTCATTGCTCCACCATGGATTGGCAGTTCTGGGTCACCGACATCCTGCCGCCCTCCTATGAGGCGAAATGGCGTAGATGCCAGACCTAAACAGCTCCGCCTCATAGTCGGGCGCTATGGAGATCGGCTAAGCCGTCACACCAACGACAAGGTGCCTACCCTAGTGGGAGTGAAAATACCCTAACTCAGCATAATTTAAAATTTTGTTATATGTTTCAAAATGTTCTATCTTCGAATTAATTTAAAAATAATGTAACGAATTTATGGCAAATCCTCTTATTTGCAATCTTCTACTAACGTTCCAGTCACTAAACTTTTGAATAAATAACTCCAATACTTAATAATGCATAATGGCCTTTATTCAATTACTTTCAAAATAACACTTCTATTGCTCGACAGATAGCGTGCTTAATCGAAACTGATTGTAGCGCCTCTACTCTTGCTGCCTTTTATACTCTTTGATTTCCTCGTTGCATCTTCTAGGCGCTTCTATTCTAGAATCTACTAGTTGGTTATCTGCTATAATTATAACTACAGATGTATAGAAAGAAAGTTCGATCGGTGCGGACGTGTTTATTTTTGCTCCGCAGTTTTTGTGTGTATTCCTGGTTATCTTTATGTTTTTTTCCAAAGTGGATCTGGGAATGGTCTTTAATCCTCAATTAATAAATGATTTGAGTTAGTGACTGGAATCTTGTTCCAAAGTATATACTTACTATAATTTATCTACAAATGATAAATCCAAAAATAACTAATCTTTGCTTATTATTAAATTTTTTACTATGCCGTGTGTGTGTGGTCAAAAGGTTGATCGTGGTCAGCCGAAAGTATGTTGTGCGAAGTGCAATGACCTCTTCCACTTAAAGTGTGTGAACATATCATCGACTGATCTCGAATTTCTTCTCGCATCAAACAGACATTTTTTCTGTAAATCTTGTACGGCAGAGCGGTGCGCCTCTATACGTAGTCCGCCACCAAACTCTCTCTCTAGTGCCGTAAACAGTATCGGTAACAATATGAGTGCAAGTGAAAATATAAGTAACCAACAACTACTTTTGCTTGACTTTTCTAAAAATATTGAGGCGTTACGCGCTGAAAATGCTCTCATTCTCACTACTATGAATGCGTTAAAAGACGATAACATTAAACTTTCGCAAAAGCAAGATGCTCTATTTGCTGAAGTTCGCTCTCTAAAATCTTCGATTGTTGATAAAATCACAGAAATCTCTACTTTATCATTGCAACTAAAGAATGTGCGTAGTGTTGTTGCTGCTTTTGCCAATGGGCAAAAATCAACTCGTGCTGGTTCTTTACAAAAAGATGACAATAAAGAATTGGCTGAAAAAACAAAGAAGCCAACCAATAACAACAAAGACAATAAATCTGATGCGAGTGCAAAATCAATGCAGGCTGAATTGTCCAAAAAAACAAAGCATCGAAGCACTAAAAACAAAGACAATGACATGCTCTCGGTTGCAAAAACAACGCAGCCTGTAAATAAATCGGCGACTAACAATGACTCGGCCTCTAAAGCTAAACAATTAGCTAATATAGCTAAACAAAATGCAAATACCAATTCCGCTGCAACAACAAATCAGCCTCTAATTGATTTGTCTTTGACAAACACAACCAGTAGTGACTCGCAATCGCCTGCCATGCAAAGCAATAACACTATGACTGCAAAGAATGTGATGCCGTTGAAGTCTGCCAGTGAAACTGTGCCTACTTATGCTGACGTCACTATTATGGTGAAAGGTAATAATAAACAATCTGCATCTGATGACGTTGCTTCTGCCAGTGAGACCGTGCCTACTTGTGCTGGCGTCACTATTATGGATAAAGGCAACAATAAGCAATCTACATCTGATGACGTAACTTCTGAAATTAAGACAAACAAATCCAAGAAGGCTGCTACTATCGTTGTAGGCAGTAATGTAAATGCTGATCTTAATCTAGCTGTTCGCCTAAAATGGTTACATTTATCCTCATTCAAGCCGTCAGTTAATGCAAGTGATATCATCAGTTATGTATCAAAAAATGCGAATATTTCGCCATCTCTTATTCATTGTAATAAGTTAGTAAAGAAAAACACAGATTCTAGCTCGTTAGTAAGATGCAATTTTAAACTGGGGGTCTCGACTTCAATTTATAGTAAATTACTAGACTCTTCTATATGGCCAACTGATGTTAAAGTAAAGCCGTTTCGTTTTTTTCAAAAGGGCAAAGGCCAAACGCTCAACCCCTAGTAAATAATCCGCAAAATTCAATTTTTAATAATGTAAATATTTACTACCAAAATATCTCGGGGATGAGAACTAAAGCTAAGGATATTTTCTTAGTCACTTCGCGCTGTGAATATGATGTGTATGTCATAGTTGAGACCTGACTCAACAATGATTTCTTTGGCGCAGAATTTTTTGATACTACTTTGTTTCATACCTATAGTAAGGATAGGGATCCAATCAAAACGGGATGCCAAAGAGGTGGCGGGGTACTAATTGCCGTAAGACGTACCCTCCTTTCTTCTTTCGTTCAGCTCCCCAATACTGACTCGCTACTGGACCAAATGTGTGTCTCTATTTGTGGGCTGTTTGGAAAGCTGTTTACTTGTGTTTCGTATATTCCGCCTTGTAGTAATGAGTCTCTGTACTGCGCGCATGTGAATAATATTTTTGAAGTTTAAGAAAAAAATGTAAACAGTCATTTTTGCGTTTTGGGTGATTTTAATATGAACAGGGTTGTTTGGTCAAAATTGCTAAATGACAATCTATTAACACCTATGAATGTCAATCATCAACATGAAATATATTTTTTAGATACTCTTTTTGGTGCCAACTTTGTTCAGATTAATTCATTTGTGAACCAGCTAAATAACATACTGGATCTTATTTTTGTCGATGAAAATTTAATTTCTCACTTATCTGAGTGTCAATTTCCTATCTGCAAATCGGACATGCATCACGTATCCTTATCTTTATTATTAAAATTCATTGAATTTGTACCTAACAACAATACCACTCAAAATACTCCCTCCTACAATTTCAAAGATGCAAATTTTGATGCACTCAATTCGAGTATTGCTGAAATTGACTGGAAGTCTATTTTCTGTGCTAAAAATGCCTCTGAATGCTTTGAAATTTTTCTGCTGCAGTTATCTGATATATTTAGTAGAAATCTCCCCCTTCTTCGAAGCAAAATACATAAATTACCCTGGCACAATACCAGGTTAAAAAAGCTTAAAAATCTTGGAAATAACTATTTTAAGTTGTACAAAGCAACCAACGACTTTTCATTTAGAGATCGATATTTATTATACATGAATCAGTTCAATGTGCTTGATAAGTTTTTATATAATAAATACATCTCCCGTTTCGAAGAAGAGTTAAAGCAAAATCCCAAGGCCTTTTGGAACTTTGTCCGTACAAAAAAAGGTTGCTCCAATATTCAACCTCTGTCAATTTTAATGGCATTAGTTCAAACAGTTTAGTGGAAACAGTGAACCCTTTTGCTGATTTTTTAAAATCTAATTTTGTTGTTGACTCTAATATTTCTGATGTTAGGGTTGGTTCTGATACAGCTAATTCCTTGGACTTTGGCTCATTATTGGTATCGGAATCAGATATTATTATTGGCATCTCGTCCCTACAATCTTCTTTAAAAAAAGATATTGATGGGCTGTCTTCTTTTTTGGTTAAAAAATGTAGCAGTTCGCTATGCGTGCCGTTGTGCCATATCTTTAATGTGTCATTGTCCACTGGCGTTTTCATTGATCGATGGAAATTGGCTTCTATTACTCCAATCTTTAAGTCTGGAAATAAAAGCGAGGTAGCAAACTACAGGCCAATCTCTAAACTATCAACCTGTTCAAAACTGTTTGAGAAAGTAGTAAAGGAGAAGTTGGCTTTTGCTATTAAAGGAATAATCGATCCATGTCAGCATGGGTTTGTTGCGTGTCGTTCAACAGTGACAAACTTAGCTGTTTTTTCGCAATACTGTGTTTCTGCTTTTAAGGATGGGTATCAAGTTGATACTATATATACAGATTTCTCTAAGGCGTTTGATACAGTGTCCCACAAGATACTTCTTCAGAAACTTGAGTACATTGGTTTCCATTCAGCTTTTCTGTCATGGTTAAAGTCATACCTGACAAACCGAATTTTATTTGTTGAAATCGAGAATATGAGGTCGTATGAGTTCTTGGCAACCTCTGGGGTGCCACAAGGTAGTATTCTCGGTCCAATCTTATTTGTTATCGTCATTAATGACGTCGGCTTATATTTAAAGCATTCAAATTATTTATTTTATGCTGATGATTTAAAACTGTTTAGGCGTATCACCACTGTATCTGATGCATTGCTCCTACAGAGAGATTTGGATGCTCTTAATGTGTGGGCTTTTAATTATCATCTGAGACTTAACAGTAGCAAATGTTGGCATATAACGTTTTCTAGAACTACAAGTGCGCTCACGTCAACATACTATATCGCTAATACATATCTTGCCTCGGTCAAAGAATTTCGTGATCTTGGTGTCATTTTCGACTCTTCGTTCACTTTCGTTAACCATGTTAACTATCTTATACCAAAAGCGTATGCTAATTTAGCTTTTTTACGGCGTTATGCGAAGGATTTTAAGGACCCATACACTAGGAGTATATTGTATAATTCATTAGTGCGATCTAAATTAGAGTACGCCTCTATCATATGGAATCCCATTTACAGCACATACTCTGCTAGAATTGAAAGGGTTCAACGTAAATTCATTCGATTCGCCCTCCTACCCCTTCATTTTGTTAATCCCCTACCACCTTATATAAACAGGTGCATACTTATAAATGTTATGCCACTGCATGTCAAACGCTCAGTACAACATTTAATGTATATTTACGATATTATCTCTGGTACTATTGATTGCTCAGGTCTGTTGGAGCAGTTAAATTTTCTAGTTCCTAGTAGATCTCTACGCTCTCATAATATATTCTACGGTGAAGTTCTGAGAACCAATTACCTTAGCTTTGCCCCTCTCACAAGAGGTCTCGAAGAGTTTAATAAAATTTCCAGAATGCTAAATCTTGACTTTGCAATGCCCAGGCCTTTGTTTAAGTTACGGATTGAGTCTTACTATCGAGAAAATTTATCTCATCCTTGAATTAATTAATTTTAGTTGCTTAGTTTTAAGTTAATTTGCAAACTTGTAAATCTAGTCAGTAAGGTTTCTGCAATTGACTCAATAAATATGAATATGAATATTTACTTGCAGAGCTCTCATATGCGCGTGTGGTTGTGAGCGACACTTCCACAATTATAATTGCATAACTCTGCTAAGATATCTGCATGTGTTTGTGCGTTGCTTCTCCGCTGCGGGTACGTACATATGTGTAGACATAATGATTGAATTATTTATTTGCGTACAGTCACTGCTTAGCATCGGCTTAGAGATAGCAATACCCCTTAGTGTTGCTAATATTCGTGCCCTCCACCTAAGTCTGATCGTCCCAATCAGACAAATCTCTCAATCTAAACGCTGCCAGCCTTTCCAAATGAACCACTTTCAGTTTGGTTCGTGGCTTGCCAATGGTTTGTATGCGGTACACTACATCGCTGATCCGTTTTACAACTTTTTATGTGCCTTCCCAATTACACTGCAATTTCGGGGACAACCGTTTTTTCTCTGTGGGTTGTATAACAGCACCAAATCTCCTTCCTGAAATCCTTCCGAATTAGTTGCTTTATCGTACCTCGCTTTCATCTTGTCACTCATAATCTTTGCTCGTTCCCTTACCAGATCGTGTATCTCTCTCAACTATTCTTCCAAGACTCCAGTGGATTTCTTGACATTTCTCCCCGCATCGGCATCTATCCCAAACTTCAAATCAACTGGCAGTCGAAGGTCATTTCCAAAAATTACTTTTGCAGGGGTTTGGCCCGTTGTCTAATGCATTGCTGATCGGTCCTTATGGTACTTGTCCACTACTTTCTTTAAATGCTCCTCCAAGGTTCTATTGAAACGTTCCACCATACCATCGGACTGAGGGTGCGTCGGCGTTTTTCGAATGCCCAATGATTTACACATTTCCTGGAACACACCTGATTCGAAATTCTTGCCTTGGTCAGAATGTAACTCCATTGGTACACCATACCTTGCAACCCAATTGTTTATAAACACTTCTGCTACTGTTTCCGCTTCTTGATTTGGGATTGGGTATACCTCTGGCCATTTCCATGTTGCTAGTCCATGTTTCCATAGTTGCTAGTAGGAAATGGACCTGCGACATCCATAGCGATCCTTTCAAATGGCGCACCTGAGTTATATTGCTTCATCTGGCCATGACTTCGGGTTTTGGGCCCTTTCGCTCTGCTGCAAACCTCGCAGTTCGCAATCCACTCAGTGACCGCCTGACGGCAACCAACCCAACAGAATCTCTATTTAATCTTCACGAGCGTCTTCGTGATTCCAAGATGACCTCCGCTTGGACCATTATGCAGCTCGCTGAGCACGTCAGGAATCCTCTTTCTGGGAACAACTATCAGTTTTTTCTTGCATTGACCATCCTCACTCTCCCATACTCGATGCAAGCAACCGGATATCATTTCTAAACTGTTCCACTGTACCAATATGACTTCGCAATGGGACTTTCTGCTGACATCTCCTCTCCATTTGGTCTTTTGTTTGGTTCGAGCCCTTGCATAACATGTGACAGATCTGTATCTTCTAGCTGACACTTCCTTAGTTGTTCCTTGTCCCGTTCATCCGCACACGTTGTGGTCTTGTGAGGATCCTAAAGCCGAGGGCTTTACACATATCCCTATATTTTTCTAAAGAACAAACATTTTGAAATAACTTGAAATTTATAATAATATTTGAATTTATCACTTATACATTTTATATGAAGCGCCAGAAATATACATATGTATACCTTTAAGAATTATACCCTAAATACATATATTATGTTGTACATTGAATTGATAATTATTAAATTGAAGGACAAATTAGACTTGCGCACTTTTGTACGCAAGCAAAATATTAACATATTTGCAAACATAAATTTTAAATATGGGATCACCCTAACATGCATTGAATATTTGGAAGGGAGGTAGATACGCACAAAAAATAAAAATGCAGCGGTCAATCAACCCTTTGCACACTCAAAATCCAATACACCCAGCTACAAATACAACATACATAATAGCTTAAGTGAACGGAGATCAGCAGCAAGTCATCAAAATAAGCGTGTGAGTAAGTGAAATTTCGCTATACATATTTACGCACTAGCACACAACACATCAACGCACGCCATACAACACACGGCAGAAGCATTGGGAAAAGCAAAACACAACATTAGAATCAGGTGCCCACAAACAAATGTACAAACACACAATAGTTAAAGCAAAGACTGGAAAGCACGGTATGAGCAAGTACAAAGGCATTGTATTCAATAAGGAGCATTATGGTGCGCGGAAATTCATGGGAAGGAAATATTCACCGGAATAACAGTTGTTTTATATTGCTAATACTATTAGTTAGAAGTTGTTATTATAAAATAACCGTTTGCCTGCGTGCAAAAATTAGTATATAAGGGCGACGAGTTCGCATTAAAATTCATAGATTAGGAGACAGGCATACGAGTCGGTAGGTTTTATGACTACCGACCAAGAGTACACCTGAAGGTTTTTGACTTCATTTGTACTAAAAGTATATTCGCCTGAAGGCTTTATTACTCCATTCGACCACAGAGGTTGGCCGAGGGCTTTATTACCTCAGTCACCTCTTACAAAGCAAGGGAATCAGTTAGGAGTAGAAATAGAATTTTTATTAAATAAATACTTTTATAACGTTTTTATACCAAATAAACAGGGTTATTCTTTTAGAAGGACCGGTAGGAATTTCTACTTTCAGGAACCCTGGACGGACTAAGGCCAACCCCGGCAAAGTCAAAGGAAAAGTCCGTCGCATTTTGGCGGCCGAGCAAGTTAAACAAATCAAATTTTAAGATATACTTTCAGAGCATCAGAAACGAAGAGGGAAACAAGATCCACACATTTCTGGGTTAATACGACGAGGATATAAAGCATAACAATGGTAAAGCTATCGTGGATATACTATCTCACTCGAGAGGATCTGGTAGCCTACAGCACGGAATTTGGGCTAGAGGATGGCGGAACTGTTGAGGAACTAAGAAAACGATTGGCGACATTCATCCAAGAGGAGAAGGATAACGAGAACTTACGTGATCGATTCACAGAGTTGGCGATTCGGCATGCGCGGTTAACAAATCCACAAGCATCAAAGACAAGCAGCGAACTAAATTCACCAAGAAATGATAGGCAGGCAAATGGGGCACCCAATCAATTGGAGGTCGGACAACCACCGGTACATTTTATTCATCAGCCTGGTACGTACGCAACAACAAATTATATTCAACATCCTGGCACATATGCAACGACGATGGACAGAGTAAGGAAGTGGGGATTAAAGTACGACGGAGGCAAAAATCCCCTAGGATCATCATCGAAAGAATGAAGGAGCTAGCAGATGGGTTCGAAATCAACCGCAACACAATTCCGAAAGCGCTGCCGGAGTTGTTGAAGGGCAAAGCGTTGGTATTGTATAGGAATAACAACTGGCATTGGCAGGAGTGGGACGCCCTCAAGAAGGACTTCCTGAAATTTTCCTAAGCTCCCGATACTTAGAGCAACTGGAAGATGAAATTCGAATGCGCGTACAACGACAAGGTGAGCTATTTAAAGATTATGTCTTAGTACTGCAAGGACTCATGCGTCACGCGGGCTACACCGAGGAGCAGAAACTAACGCGCATCTACAGAAACTCGCGACGAGAGTACCAAATATATGTAAAGCGAAGCGAGGTCAGCAATATTGAGGAGCTGGTAAATTTAGCTCAAGACTATGAAAATATTACTCCTGACAGGGAACCAATGCGACCAACAACGAGGCCATTCATACCACGGCGTCAAGAAGGTCAGTACCAGTGTCTCCAGACAGAACAAAGAGAGGAGCAGTGAGTAGAAGTCCAACAACAGCAGAGGTCAGAGCCACAACAAGAATATGTAGACACAAGAACGTCCTGCAAACGATGCGGAAGAGGCGGTCACTTCTCATACGGGCGCCGAGGCATAAGAAGAGAATTTTGCTGGACATGTGGTAAGATAGGCGTGCTCACGCGTGATTGTTGTAGGAAGCCACAGGGAAACGACCAGAGACCACATTGGAACCGAGGGATGGGGTCTTCGGAAGTGCAACCTCGGAGAGATTAGACATGTTCAAATACACAAAGGGCCTCATATTGGTAACAACCTATGTGAACGCAGAAGAAGCGGTAGCAGCGATTGACACGAGAGCGACGAGGAGCTTTATAAGTGATGCAATGGCGAAAAGATTAAAAGCTGGCAAATTCAAGGAAGTAAAGACGCGAATAAGAATGGGCGACGGTAGAGAAATAATAGTCAAAGAAGCGGTAGATGCAGAATTAAGAATGGGTGATAAAGTACAGAGGAACGAGATGCTAATCCTACCGGGACTGGGCGATAAGGTGGTAATTGGCACGGACTATCTGGCGAATGTAAATTTTGAGATAAGATGTGGTGGTCAAGAAATAACGTTGAGAGTAGACGAACGGAAGTAAGCGGTAGTGACATGTACAACTATGGTCGAAACAAATAGCGAAGATTTCAAACAACACAACCCAATGGCGGCAATAGCAACTAGCAAGACAGAAGATGCGCTGAGTAAATTTCTGAGCCAAGAATTACAGGTATTTGCAAAGATGTCAGGAATATCCAACGTGGCCACACACAAAATAGTTATGAGAGACGGCCGTCCAATTAAACAAAGGTACTATCCGAATAATCCGAAAATGCAAGAAATTATCAACAAGGAAGTCGACGAGCTGATCGAAAAGGTTGCATCGAACTATCGAATAGCCCGCACAGCGCACCCATAGTTTTGGCAAAGAAGAAGAATGGCAAATGGAGACTCTGCGTAGACTACCGTCAACTAAACGCAGGATCAGTACCAGACGCATACCTTTTACTACGTATACAATATATCTTGGACAAATTAAGAAGAGCGAGATTTATCAGTAGCCTGGACTTGAAAAATTGATATTGGCAAATCCCTATGGAAGCAAGCAGCAAGCAATACACTGCATTCACAGTACCTGGGCGTGGACTATACCAAAGGAAGTTAATGCCATTTGGCTTGCACTCAGCCCCAGCAACTTTCCAGAGGACACTTGATCGTGTCATAGGACCAGAATTGGAACCATACGCGTTTGCTTACCTTGACGATAATATCATTACAAGTAAAACATTGGAAGAGCACATTGCACATTTAACAGAAGTATTTCGAAGGCTGCATAGAGCGAACCTGAGGATAAACCCGGAAAAATGTGAGTTTTTTAAGAAGAGGTTAAAATATCTAGGTCATGTGGTTAGCGAAAAAGGGATCCATACCGACCAAGACAAGACAGCAGCCATCAAAGACCTGGAACCACCGAAGAATATACGAGAGTTACGACGTTTTCTAGGAGTTGTGTCATGGTATAGAAGATTCTTGCCGGATTTTTCACAAGTGTTACACCCGTTAACATCGATGCTCAAGAAAGGTAGTAAGTGGAGGTGGTCTGAAGAGCAGCAATCAGCATTGGAAGCACTTAAGGCAGCACTGACAAGGCACTGGTCCAGATTTTTCGAGGAAGTTTAGTTTACAGACGGATGCAAGTGATTTTGGTCTTGGTGCAGTACTTACGCAAGGTTCAGGCGACGAGGAGCGAGTAATAGCATACGCAAGCCGCAGGTTAAACAAGGCAGAGATGAACTACTCACCGACAGAAAAGCAGTGTTTGGCAATAGTCTGGGTAATACGAAAGATGAGGCCATACCTAGAAGGATACACGTTTACAGTAATATGAGATCACCTAGCGTTGAAATGGTTTAATGCGATAGAGAGTCCTACTGGTAAGATTGCGAGATGAGCGCTGGAATTACAGCAATACTCATTTCGTACAGTATCGAAAAGGAAAGTTGAACGTTGTGGCAGATGCGTTATCAAGGCAACCGATGGACGAGCAGTTGGGTACGTTGACGATGGATGACGGAAAAGCCGAGTGTAAGTGGCTTAAAGCAAAGATGGAAGATGTAAGAAAAGCCCCAGAGCAATTCCCAGAGTATGTTGTCGAGGATGGGAAGTTGTAGAGACGCATAGGAAGTCAGGTGGATGGAGAGGATGCAGTGCCATGGAAGCTATGTTTGCCAACTCCACAGAGACGCAGAGTGCTACAGGAGATTCACGACACACCGTGCGCAGGGCACATGGGCATCCGAAAATCAATAGCAAGAGCAACAACACGTTATTACAGGTTAGGAATGTTCAGGGATATAAGGAAGTACGTACAGCAGTGTCACACATGTCAAATATATAAACCGAGTCAACAGCCAGCCGCGGGTAAGATGCTAACGAAGATTTAAGAGGAGCCTTGGGCAACAGTCTGTGCAGACTTTGTTGGTCCGATGCCACGACCGAAGCATAGCAATACAATGGCACTAGTATTCTTAGACAAATTTTCAAAATGGGTAGAGGTAATACCAGTCCGAAAGGCAACGACAGAATGTTTAATACGAGGATTTCGGGAGAGGATTTTGGCACGGTTCGGCGTTCCAAAAGTATTTATTACGGACAACGGAGCACGTTTATCAGCAGACGTTTTAAGAGATTTTTAGAGGAAGTTAGCGTGACACACCAATTAACGGCACCGTAAACACCACAGGAGAACCCGACAGAGAGGGCAAACAGGAACCTCAAGAGGATGATAGCATAATTTACGGGAAAAGAGCAGAAGACATGGGATGAGTTATTACCAGAGATAACGCTGGTATTGAATACAAGTGGTTGTGAATCGACAGGCTACAGTCTAGCATACATAGTACAAGGGAGGGAACCGAGAATCCCCAACAGCATTTACGATGAGCAGACATTTGGTACAGGTGAGAAATTAGCGAACCCAGGAGAGAAGTCAACGAGGATGAAAGAAATATTCGAGATGGTACGACGGAAGCAAGAGACAGCATCTATGGAGCAAGCGAAGTATTATAACTTAAGAAGAAGGCAATGGCGACCGGCGATAGGCGATCTAGTGTTGGTAAAGAAACATCAGCTGTCAAGAGCGGCGGATAACTTTGCTGCCAAACTAGCGCCCAGGTACATTGGACCTCACCGGGTAACGAACTTTGTGTCCCCAGTGATCGTAGAGCTAGACAAAGTCTTCAGAGGAAGGAGGATAACAGCCCACCAAAGTGAGCTGAAAGCATACCACGCAGTCGACGCCGCCGACAACAACGAATCCAGGAGGCAAAGTCATAAACAGAGATACAAAAAGGACGCTAGTGAAGATCAAACCGCGTCAACATCGTCAAATCGAACAGCAAAGAACAATCCCGAGGTACAACAACAGAGAAAAAGCAGCGAGGTAGCCATTTACAGTACGCTCACACGAGTCAGCAAAGAGACCGAGAGACAACACGGAGAGAACCAAGGTACACGTCAACAGCTGATGGCATACAGAGACGGTCAAGTACAAAACATTGCGGAGAATCAGATACGAATATTTCCAGAAAATAAATTACAGATCGCCAGAGAACCGGCGCATGGATCAAGATTACACCTGGGAAGGCAGTTCGCTATGGCAGCCTTAAACGAGCACACAACCCGAGACAACTGCGGAATTACAGACTATTTTGTAAGATTCTACTTCAATCCGGATGAAATCGGTAGTAACGGACACGCCCAACCGAGACGGTGTCAAATCATACACGAAGAAATTTCATATCAAGAAGTACCCGGAAGTCGAATCAACCACTAAAAGCTCGGTAAAATCTAACCAAAATTACATAAATATCCCATAAATATACTCTTTAACTATACGCATGATATACCACTTTTTTTTTTAAATCCACCATACACGGTGGGAACACCCTAAGGAAAATCCACCAGTTTTTCATTTACTTTATAGACTGGCGTCACACATACCGCCGACGGGAAGGGCAGCGAAACGCCAATAACCAACGACGACAGCGAAATATTAAGCCGTAAGGCCAGCGGGATCAACGGCAGCCTCAACGACAACAGCGACATATTGAGCCTGATGGCCAGCGACGCCGAAGCAGCATGGGCGAACACCACTTCCGCGTACGGATCACGCGCACCGACCTGGTGACGGTGAGTCTCGCTGCGGCAGGTGAGGGGGGAGTGTGAGGACCCCAAAGCCGAGGACTTTGTATCCTCACAACATACACGTATTCATACATTTTTCTAAAGAACATACATTTTGAAATAACTTGAAATTTTTATAATATTTGAATTTATCACTTATACATTTTACATGAAGCACCAGAAATATACATATGTATACCTTTATGAGTTATACCCTAAAAAAATATATTCTGTTGTACATTGAATTGATAATTATTAAATTGATGGACAAATTAGACTTGCGTACTTTTGCACGCAAGCAAAATATTAACACGTTCGCAAACATAAATTTTAAATATAGGATCACCCTAACATGCATTGAATATTTGGAAGGGAGGTAGATACGCACACTCAAAATCCAATACACCCAGCTACAATTACAACATACATAATAACTTAAGTGAACGGAGATCAGCAGCAAGTCGTCAAAATAAGCGCCGCTACTAATTGAAATTTCGCTACACATATTTACGCAATAGCATACAACACACCAACGCACGCCATACAACAGACGGCAGAAGCATTGGGCAAAGCAAAACACAACATTAGAATCAGGTGCCCACAAACAAATGTACAAACACACAATAGTTAAAGCAAAGCCTGGAAAGCACGGTATGAGCAAGTACAAAGGCATTGCATTCAATAAGGAGCATTATGGTGCTCGGAAATTCATGGGAAGGAAATATTCACCGGAATAACAGTTGTTTTATATTGTTAATACTATTAGTTAGAAGTTGTTATTATAAAATAACCGTTTGCCTGCGTGCAAAAATTAGTATATAAGGGCGACGAGTTCGCATTAAAATTCAGAGATTAGGAGACAGGCATACGAGTCGGGAGGTTTTATGACTACCGACCAAGAGTACACCTGAAGGTTTTTGACTTCATTTGTACTAAAAGTATATTCGTCTGGAGGATTTATTACTCCATTCGACCACAGAGGATGGCCGAGGGCTTTATTACCTCAGTCACCTCTTACAAAGCAAGGGAATTAGCTAGGAGTAGAAATAGAATTTTTATTAAATAAATACTTTTATAACGTTTTTTACGAAATAAACATGGTTATCCTTTTAGAAGGACCGGTAGGAATTTCTACTTTCAGAAACCCTGGACGGACTGAGGCCAACCCCGGCAAAGTCAAAGGAAAAGTCCGTCACAATTTATTATGTCTTCTTTAGCCTCGGCCTTTGAACAGTGCTTGCATACCAAACTACATGGTATTCGTGATATTGCATCAGCATTCGCATGGGTACTACTTTTCCGATGCTCAATGGAAAGGTCATAGCTTTGTAGCCACTCGATCCACCGTGCCAATCGTCCTTCCGAGTTACGGAACTGCAGAAGCCATTTCAATGTTGCGTGATCTGTCCTGACACGGAATCGCTGGCCGTAGAGGTATTTGTGAAAATGTTTAATGCACTCTACCAATGCCAACAGCTCTCTTCGTATAACGCAATAGTTCCTCTCTGGTTTTCCAATCGAACGGCTGTAGTATGCAACTACCTTCTCCTGTCCATCGATCAGTTGTGATAAAACGCCTCTTATAGGATATCCACTCGCATCTGTATCTAGAATAAAGGTTGCTCCTGGAAGCGGATATGCCAACATTGAGGCAGTGCATAAACGCTCTTTCAATGTTTGGAAAGCCACTTCTTGCTCCTTCTTCCATTCAAAAGCTTTATTTTTTTCCTGTAAGCTCATGGAGGCTATGTGCTACGCTGGAAAAGTTTGGTACAAATCGCCGGTAATATGTGCACAGCCAAAGGAAACTTCTTAATTCATGCAAGTTTTGTGGTCTTGGCCAATCCTTTACTGCCTCTATCTTTTCACTCGCTGTACGGATACCTTCTGTCGTTACCTTGTGACCCAAATAATTTACTTCCTTTTTAAACAGCA
The DNA here is from genome assembly GCF_040869045.1 of Eurosta solidaginis. Taxonomy (NCBI): domain Eukaryota; kingdom Metazoa; phylum Arthropoda; class Insecta; order Diptera; family Tephritidae; genus Eurosta; species Eurosta solidaginis. Next base: position 115,711,723 of record NC_090324.1, read on the forward strand.
CACACTTTTTGGGAATAAGTGTCAGACCAGCGCCAGCTATTCCCTGGAAAACTTCCTCCAAGTTTTTAAGATGTTCATCGAAGTTCTTGCCCAATACGATGATGTCGTCCAGTTATACCAAGCATGTTTTCCAATGCAGTCCTTTCAATACCTGATCCACAAGTCTCTCAAAAGTAGCTAGTGCATTACAAAATCCAAAAGGCATTACTGTAAATTGCCAAAGACCATCTCCGACGCTGAAAGCTGTTTTTTCTTTGTCTTCCTCCTTTACCTCCACTTGCCAGTAGCCACTTTTCAATATCAGTGTGGAACACCATTTCGTACCAGAGAGCGAGTCCAGAGTGTCGTCAATTCTTGGCAATGGGTAGCTATCCTTTTTCGTGACGTCGTTGGACTTGTGGTAGTCCACGCAAAACCTCATTTTCTCATCCTTCTTCTTCTCATCCTTTTCCATGGACTTGCTGATTGTTCGATGACGCCGCTGTCGCACATTTCTTGTACGATTTGACTCACAACTTCCCGCTTTGCCAGTGGAACACTACGAAGAGCTTGACGTATCGGCCTCGCATCTCCAGTGTCAATTTGATGTTTCACAACATTGGTGCGGCCTGGTTTGGAACCATTCTGGTCAAATATGTTTGCGTAATTTAGGAGCAGTTGCTTTGCCTTACTCTGACAATCTTCCTCTAACCCCTCTGTCCATGCCGTAATGTCATTTGAAAGATCAGTACTACTAGATGAAACGTGTTCCTGGAGCTGTTCACAGTTAATAACCACTTCAGCCTCTTGGCATCTTCCCAAAATAGCTCCTTTGGTCAGTTTGAGTGGTGAATTGAACTCATTGAGTACTCTTACCGGAATACGCCCATCTTGTTTTGTCATAGCCAGGGTTTTTCCTACAAGTATGTTCGGTGCTGATTTGTTTGCTACTTCGACAACCCACAATTTGTTTGTTCCACAATCTCCACCAACCTTTGCCCAGATGACTGCTTCTGATTTTGGTGGTATTTGCTGACTCTCTTGCATCAGCACTCGTTTACTGCTGAAGCCTCTCTCGTAGCCGAAATTAATTGTTACATCCATGTTCTTATATCGCATCGTCTTGCTTTGCATGTCGATCTTGATGCCCTGGTCGATTAAAAAGTCCACTCCAATTATGATTTCATCAACAATATCTGCCACTATAAAATTGTGTACTGCCGTAACATTCCCAATTGCGACTTCACATGCTATTTCTCCTAGAACCGTGCTGTATTCTCCAGTGGCTGTACGCAATCTTGCTCCATTCAATGGTCTTATCTCCTTGTTAACTAAATCCACTCGAATGATGGAATGAAATTCATCCGTATCTATTGTCAGTAAACGTTCTTTCCATCCACATGTCCTCCGACAGTAAGATTGTTTGAACTTCTTCCAATTTGTGAGATAGAGATTATGCGACATTCAATGTAGGGAGCCAGCTGTCGCCCCTTGCGGCTGACTCGCTTTAGTTTAACGATTGATTTGTCTTGGCGATCTGTTCATCTCCTTCAGCTCTGCTGTTACGACCACCCACATTGTTGGAACTGTTAGGGTTGGTATTGCAATAATGCGCAATGTGCCTTGGCTTTTCACACTTAAAGCATTTGACTGCATCATTATTCTTCTGCTGCGTACCTTTTAATGCTTCGAAAATTGTGTCTACCCAGTCTGGCCTTTCCACTTCCACACGATGAGCTTTGTATGGGGGCTTACTCAAAAGCGACGCTGTTTCTTGAGTCAGTGCATGGGATACCGTTTCTGCGAATGTGGGTTTCGGGTATGCATATGTCGCTCGCTTCGTTTCTACGTCCCGTATGCCATTTATAAAACTCTGGATTTTTACCCTCTCGGTGTACTCTACGGGTGCGTCCGCATTTGTCAAATAAGCCAACCTTTCAACATCTGAAGCAAACTCTTGCAAAGTCTCATTAGCTTTTTGGTAACGGTTTTGCAATTCTATTTGATATATCTGTTTCCTGTGTTCGCTTCCGTACCGTCGTTTTACAGCAGCCATCAAGGCGTCATAACTGTTCCGTTCGTACTCTGGAATAGTCTGTAAGATTTCGGCAGCTGGTCCTTTCAATGCTACGAAGAGTGCAGCAACTTTATCTTCAGCATTCCAGTTGTTCACTGTTGCGGTCTTCTGAAATTGTAGCTTAAAGACCTGGAAAGGAACAGAACCGTCAAAGGATGGTCTTTTTACCTTTGGATTACTCGTTGAAACTGCTGGGCGATTTAGTTGCAACTGCTCGATACGTCCTCTTTAAGCATCCACCTCGGCCTCGTTTTTTTCCTCAAACTGTAAAATTTTTGTATCTTGCGGCTCCAACTTCGAGGAAATACGTCCTTCTTGCTCTTCGAGTTGAACAGAGATCTGCGATGATATCTGTGCTGAAATTTGCGCCGACATTTCGGATATTCGTGCCTCTTGTGCTTCAATCTTCGCTGTCATACGGTTCTCCTGCGATTCCAGCTGAGATGACATTTGCGACGACATTTCGGATATTCGTGCCTTTTGTGCTTCAATCTTCGCTGTTATACGGTTCCCCTAGGATTCCAGCTGGGTATCCATCTTGGATGTAATCTGTGTCGACATTTATGTCTAAGGCGTTTCTTGTGCTTCAATCTTCGATGTTATTTCTGATGAAATTTCTGACATTTGCGACGACATTGATGTTACTGTCGATGTTTGTGCAGGTATTGCAGCCAAAATAATGTTCAATTCTATGCTCGTAAGTATCTGCGATGTTGTTTTTTCTTCAATTATTGTTGTTGTCTCGTTCCCATCAGGATAAAAGACATACTCGTCCACATCAATTCCTTGCGACTCCATTACCTCTCGTAGCCGTGCTTGAAGTTCGATCTTATTGCCGGTTGTATTCAATCCATGGTTGTCCAACTCCCTTTTCAGTTGCTGGATCCTCAATTCACTCAACTTTGCCATGTCCAAGTTGTACTCCCAATATTCGGAATTTATTCAACAATTCCTCTTCTGACAGCAATTGCAACGAATTTATGGCAAATCCCCTTATTTGCAATCTTCTACTAACGTTCGAATCACTAAACTGTTGAATACATAAATCCAATATTTAATAATTCAAAATGGCCTTTATTCAAGTACTTTCAAAATAACACTTCTATTGCTCGACAGATAGCATGCTTAATCGAAACTGATTGTAGCGCCTCTACTCTTGCTGCCTTTTATAATCTTTGATTTCCTCGTTGCATCTTCTAGGCGCTTCTGTTCTATAATCTACTAGTTGGTTATCTGCTATAATTATAACTACAGATGTACATGTATAGCTTTCATATGGGCGTGTGTGTGTGAGCGACACTTCCACAGTTATAATTGCATATCTCAGATAAGATATCTGCATGTGTTTGTACGTTGCTTCTCCGCTGCGTGCACGTACATATGTGTAGATATAAGGATTGAATTTTTGATGTGCGTACAGTCACTGCTTAGCATCGGCTTAGAGATGGCAATACCCCTTAGTGTTGCTAATATTCGTAACAATACATTATGTCAGCAAAGCCAGCTGAAATGCTTTATCTCATCACACGAATTTTTTTAAATGTACAATTCTTTAAACAACTGCTGGGAAAGCCCATTTTCGAATGGCTAGCGGAGCTAAGTTCATCTTCAATTAAGGCGTCGGTAAATCAACAATGTAAAGCTGAAATTGAAACACAAGTTCTTACTAAATACAGGCAAGCACATGCACAGCAATAATAGACATTTTTGGGGCACGTTAAAAGAGAAATTGTATAAAAGCTGGAACACATTGCCTATTACTATGCAAGTATTGGCTTCCTTAAGCTGCTATAAATTAGTTACTGTTATAGCTTAATAAAAGCAGAGCACCCGGACCATTTAACCTTTTCTTTTTAATTTTCGTTCTTTGCACTAATATATCTATAAAGGCAATGTAGCGTCTCACCAATAATTTGCCAGTTTTGTGATGGCTAAATTTTAGGGGATTTTCGACAGATCTTAATATAATATTAAGAGCCATAATTATGCAAAATTCTAAAATGATACTAATGGCTTCTGTTGAACGGCTTGCAAAATATTTAAATTTTCTTTATAAGGTGGGTTTTGTCCGAGGTAATGTTCAGTCAATCTAGAGTCGAGCAAAAGTCCCACAAACGCCTACTGAATAAAAAAAAAATATTTATGTGTTACGAACACACGCACACATGGCTGGATATGTTAGGAGGACAGCAGCTTTCCGTTCAAAGTAGCTGGGGGACGAAGGAGCGCGGTGGCTAATGGTCGTCGTAGCAGAGGAGGGATCGGCAGGGCGCCTGAATGGTGGTAGGGTGACGGACGGATTATTACGGCGGTAAGGAAGCAGTGGCGTGGTCAGCACGGCGGCTGAACGGCGGTAGAGTAGAGGATGGCCAACGGTCGTCGTAGCAATGGCGGCATCAGCACGGCGGATTAATGGAGGTAGAGTAGCGGACGGCCAACGGTCGTCGCAGCAGCGGCAGGATCAGCACGGTGGCTCAACTGTCACATAGGGGGATCGGCACGCCGGTATAACAGCGGTAGAGTGGCGGACGGTCAACGGTCGTCGTAGCAACGGCGAGATCAGCACGGCGTAAAATGGCGGTAGAGTAGCGGACGGTCAACATTCGTCGTAACAGCGGCGGGATCAAAACGGCGGCTTAACGGTGGTAGAGTGGCGGACGACAAACGGTCGTCGTAGCAGCGGCGGTACGGAAGCTGTGGCGGGGTCAGTACGGCGGCTGAACGGCGGTAGATCAGTGGGGAGCCAAAGGTCGCTTACAAGCGGGGGGGTCAGAACGGTGCACTATGGAAAAACGTAGAACAACTGCTGATTAAAAATGGTTTTTTCGATGTCGCTACTGGCATGCTTTTTTTTATTTCACTCAATATTTTAAGGACCAAACTCTACTATAACACCGAAAAATTATACATATTATATGAAATGATTTTTCTACAATATCACAAACTTTAAATTTTGACGGACGTCCACGTTAAGCCCATTTCCTTCATCACGTTCAAATTGATTTTAATGTTCTACGTTACAGGAAAATGTATGATGTATTATATATTTCTGGAAACCTCGTTTTTTGAAGAATATGAAACAACTAATATGTTTTTAATATTATGTTTATGTTTACCTTAAAATAATTGCAAAATAAAATATGGTGAAACAAATTTTTTGTAAAGTTCATCGATACTTTTGACAGTTGCCCACGTTTACCCACGCTTTACATTTTATGTTGATTTATAGCCTAGCTACTTATAAACATAATCAAATAAAAAAAGCTGCGGGAATTTGCGATTTTTTGAGTAACTATTAAAAATGTGATAAAAGTCAGAAAACGGAAAACCGCTCGCAATCTATTCGGGTTTTAAATGTTGCTGTGTACATTAAGTTTTGTAATTTTTCATTGATATTAGGAAGTTTATCTCTTTTGCACTCATGTTGCGTGTGAAAATATTAATAAACAAGTTGCACACCAGAGAACAGCGCTGAATGATTCTTCTTTCTTCTCAATAAAAATCCCAGTTTTCCCGAGTGACCGTTAGGGTTGAATACAGCTGTAAACAATAAAAAAAGTAAGGCATTATCATTTCAAACATCATAACAAAAGCACTCAAAGCAGATTTACCTAAATTTTTCAATTTCAGTGGGCGGAAATATATTATTACTATGTAAAATACCTATTTTGTATCAATAAAAATTCCAGTTCTCCCGTGTGACATTGGGCGTTGAGTCCTATTTTAAACAATAAAAGAGTAAAGCATTAAGTGCAGTTTTGCATAATATACCTACAACTCGAAACTTTGTTGAGGGAGTACTTATGAATGTACACCTTAGGTATGAAATTAACGAGGTTAAAAGCGATTATAACGGAATTTCCAAAATACCCTTTGTTTCAATGCACTACCCTCATATTTCATATTAGTATATAAACAAAAAAAAAAATATTATTGAATTAATAGAAGGGTAATTGTTACGAATACAAATAACTACGTGTTTTGGTGTCCCTTCAAAATGTCTAGTTTCAAGTGTTTTAAACATGAAATAATACTTTCGTATATCGAAGGAGGAAAATCATTGGAGGCATTATCAACAATTTTAAAAGAAAATTAGCATGTATCTGAAGACAACTTACGTTTCATCCTCAGTGATTTCCAAATACATATTATTCATACTTTTAATAAACGATGCGCAGAAGCTTCGCGGAAAAAGGACAAATTTTTAATGAAAAACAGTAATTGGTTAGAATCAGAATATTTAGTAACTTTACCGAAATCTGAAGATGTTACAACCAACTCCACACCATCTACTTCTTCTGGAAAACGTGGGAGACCGTGCGTATCTTTTCCAGATTTTTCAGAATCCAGTAAAAGAAGAAAAAATACAACGCTACTTAATTAATGTGGATTTGAACACGTCTATAATGCATATCTTCAAAGGTTACGTTCGATAGGAGGAACAGAAGCTAAACTTGTGGAAACATTAAGGCTTGTTGACAGTGAAAATAAGACCTTATTCTCGAGTCTCATAGAAGACGTAAGGCAGACAAAAATATTTACAGATGAAGAAGCATTGAGTGTATTTATTGACTTGGATTTAACGAAAACACAATATTTGTACTACGGGACAAATAAACGATTTGACTAAAGTGACTGCTAGGACTGAAAATGAAGATTCTTATTAATATGGACTGTCTACTTTACACGCCTGGATTCGTTGTATGGAAATGATTTTACATATTTCTTATAATCTATCTTTTCAAACATGGTGAGCCACAAGCGAAGAAAAGAAACGACTAAAGCAAGAGAAGAAAACCCTGGTACAAAGGCGTTTCCGTGAAGAGCTAGGATTGATCATCGACAAACCAAGGCAAGTAAGTGGTAATACTAATGACGGTAATGCTTCCAGTAGAATTTTTCACAATGCACGCTGCTCTGCTGAAATAACAGGAGTGGATATAAATTTGATTAAACGCCTTTACATAATTCTGCAAGCTCTTTCAATGATAAATGCTGAAAAATTTGGCAGTTATGCTGTGGAGACTGCCAGGATCTATGTGAGCAATTATGAATAACACTGCATGCCATCTTCAGATCATGGAGAAAGTGTTACAAAGCATTTTGCAGTACTTCCTATTGGTCAACTTTCGGAAGATGCACAAGAAACCCGTTATAAGGATTATAAAAAATTTCGTTTACATCATGCTAGAAAATGATTAAAATCAGCTACAAACGAGGACGTATTTCACTCTTCTTTATACTTCAGATCCTTACATAACCAGCATTAGAAAACTGTATACTAAAAAGTGAAGGAACTTGATGAAGACACCTTAGATCTTTTGAAAATTAACAAATTAATTTTAGATCCCGAAACTCATAAGGTATAAATAACATAATAAACATATGTATATGTACAATAACAATAGTAAACATTACAATTAAATAATTAATCTGTGTTCAATTTCCTTCACCATTTTTTTATGTTTTTTTTTTATTTAAATTGACATGTATTTTGATGTACTATTTGATATTTGGTTTTTGTAGGCATAAAATTATAATATTCATTGTAAAAAATAAATATTGGATATTTTTAATAATTTTGAATTTCTTTTATCTTTTAAGGTATGGTTTTAAATTAAAGCATAATAAACTACATCCCATTTCAAGACGTATACCCTATTCTATATATGTGCAAAATTTCAGAACATGATATTGAGAAATAAAAAAGTTCTTGATGTTAAATCAGAAACAGGCCTTTATTTTCCATAGTGCGGCGGTATGGTAGCAGAAGCGGCCCCAGATAGGCGGCAATGGACAGCAGCAGCGGTGGGCTATGGAGCGCTTAACGGGGCGAAAGCTGAAGGCGAGTTATACTGGTGACGTGTTTTACCTGAGCAGCGGCTGGTTGTTCCCGTACGGGTGTCGTGGGCGGTATAGGCGGGTTCGGTCAGAACGGTGACCTACGGGACACCACAATAAAGCAGTCAGCCCTACTCAAACCGACCGCACTACGGCCGAACCCAGAATTGAGGGGAAGGGGTTATTTGGTCATTGGGCATCGTGCCGCCCAACACCTCTTTGGGAGACGGGGAAAAAAGTAGTCCGAAGACACCGCCCCATCGTCCAGGCAAGGTGAAGGGTGCCCGCGCCATGACAGCGTCCCCTTCCGCTCAGCTAGCTAGCCGGAGTGGTAATTACGGCTTTAAAAAGACATCCACTCTCTCTGGCTCACCTGCGAAGACTATAATGCCAATTGCAAATTCATTTCTTTTATACGGCCTGCGTTATAACGAATTTAAGAAAGGAACCGCTATTTTGGTAATTCTGTATATTTCCATTTACTGCCGGTCGTCTTTTTATTGTTACCTTGTTGCTGTAACTGCTTGCTATCAGCTGTTATATGTTCCTGTGCTGTATAAGCATAGTTCCTGTGCTGTATAAGGATAGTTTCAGGTGCAAGTAAGAATGGAGGTACAGTAGGGTTGTATCATTGTAACGCTACGTGACATTACCCCTCCCACTTCGATTGTCGGAAAGCTGCTGTGAGAAAAAATGGATCTCCCGGCATTACCTAGGTATTATGCAGGTGTGCACGTAGACAACGCACTTTGTTAAATATGTTTTTTCTCTCAAAAATATACAGAGTCATTCCACTTATGACCGTCAGGTATTCGTTAAAATATGGCCCGAAAAAATTGGTACCCTTTGAATATTCACTCAGTTGGCTGACCATTGGTACTGCTCCCTCCGTGTGCACCCGTTCTCATGCCGCTTTATTTCGCCGAAGTTTATATCTGCTGAAGATGCATTTGTACACACTTTCCTTACCATGATTATTGCAAATGCGATTTGTGGAGTCTCCTGTTCCCATGTGCGGTGGTCGCTCAGGAACGGTGCTAACGCTTTTCCGACGAACTTTTTCCCATTATCGATGAGGAAGGTTTTCGGACAAACAAGTCGGTATATGACACTTTCTTGTAGCACCGGGATTAGCTCAACCACTTTTAGAATTTGTAGAACACGACGTGGAGGTAAGTGTTTCTTGCTTGGAACGCGGTAGTGGTCCCACGAATTCGGCGGTTACTATTTCCCATGGCCGCGGATATTGCTTGATTGCCATAAATACCGCCGGATGCTTCTCTGCCGCATTTTATTGTTTACAGTATGTTTTTTTCTGTGTGCTGTAACGGGCAGTGGGAGAGTGCATGGCACACCGCGGTCCTTTTCGGTACTCTTTATCGAAGTTGTATTTCTGTATGGCCGTGGTAGTAGCGTTTCTTCAGCGGATGATCGAATATTCAGCTGCTGAAGAGTTGTCCTGCTCCGAATTTCGGGCATTGCTCACATGTTCCCGGCTGGTCATTGCGCATAGTGTGTCTAGCTCGGCTGATCTGTTGGTCAAGGTTGCTTCCAACGGCTGACCATCGAGCGTGAGGGCCATTCCCCTTTCCCGTAGGAGTCTGCAAGTTGGATGCTCCGCTTGTTAAGACGTGGTTTGATATTGTTGCTCTCCAGGTGACTCCGTACTGACTCATCGACGTATGATAAGGGGACGCCAGTGTCCACAACGCTCATGCCATCGATGGTTATTGGTATGTGGAGACGACCATCTACTTCGATTTCGGCAGTAGGCTCGCAGGCTGGTGGTTTCATTGGCTTGTGTGGCCGAACAAATAATGCTTGGCGGCTTCCTCTCATATAGTTTGACGGCGTCCTGGATGTGTTTTAATAGGTGAATTGGTTGGTTGAGGGGCATGGGCAGTCCCTGGAGAAGATACTATCTTGTCCACACCTGGAGTAGCATTCTCCGGAGGCCCCTGCGTTGGAAGCGGCGATGTCCACGTTGTTTGCAGCGCCTGCATCATTCTTTGCTATCGTACTCCGTTTGAAGAAGATACAGGCTGTGGAACACCACTTTGTCCAGTTTCGCTTCCTCGCTTTTCAGTAGCTCATACTCCTCCGTTAGTCCTAGGAGCTCGCCGACCGTCCTAAACTCGCTTCGGCCAACGGTCACTTAGCAGCGGGGGGATCAGCACAGCGGTAAGGTATCAGTGGCGGCACCAGACGGGCGGCGATGCGACAGCAGCAGCGGTGGGCTACGGAGCGCTTACCAGGGCTAAGGCGGACGGGGATATTTACTAGTGACGGGTTTTACCTGTGAAGCGGCTGGTTGTTCCCGTAGTGGTAGCAGTCGGAGGTATAGGCGGGTGCGGACGGATCGGTGACTTGCAAGAGACTGTGATGACTCGTTAGTGCTGGCTCCACCGCTGGACACCCCCGCCACTTACCTGCAAGCTGGATAGAAAGTTCCGTGGGCCGATCCGTGGGCCCGGAGGGGAATTGCACATTAAAGGCACAGCAGTAGCCCTTTGTACGCACGCATCGGTTCACGGCCAAAGCCGAGTCGCGGAGAGGGGGTCCTGCGGTCGTTCGGGCGGCGGGCTTTTCACCACACCAAGGCGATGGACGGAAAAGTAGTCCGAAGCACTGCTCCGTCGTCCAGGCACAGCGAGGGGTGACTCGCGCCACTAAGGCACCCGCTTCTCCCCAACCAACTAGTGGGAGCGGTTACATATGCCCTAGGGCATCCGCTCCGGCCAGCTTACTAAAGTATTGGCTTCGTCGCTGGATATCACCGCCTCCAGGAATTGGACGCTACTTCGTAAGTGTCGGTCTGGAGGCGGCGTTGCACCAGCTCGAGCAAATATGCCGGTCCGGGTGAGCGGGGGAAGGGTGTATTCCGAAGAGTACAGCAGTCCCCCCTACTCAAACGGACCGGCCTACGGCCGAACCCAGAGCTGAGGGGAAGGAGTTATTTGGTCATTGGGATGTCATGCCGCTCAACACCTCGTTGGGTGACTGGGAGAAAGGTAGTCCGAAGACACCGCCCCGTCATCCAGGCAAGGTGAAGGACGACCCGCGCAATTACGGCGCCCCTTCCTCTCAGCCAGAGCTCCCGCTCAGCTAGCTATCCGGAGTGGCAATTATGTCTTTAAAAAGGCATCCACTCCCGCTGGCTCACCTGCGAGGATTGAAATGCCAATGGCATATTCACATCTTTTATACGGCCTGCGTTATAAAGGATTTAAGAAATTAACCGCTACTTTGGCACTTCTGTATATTGCCATTTAGTGCCGATCGTCATATGATGGTTGCCTTGTTGCTGTAACTGCCGGCTATCCTGTGCTGTATAAGCATAGTTTCAGGCGCAAATAAGAAAGGGGGTACAGTGGGGGTTGTATTATTGTAACGCGACGTTACATCTTCTTCTAACTATTGGGGTGCCGCGCATTTTTTCAAAATTCCAGATTATGTATGATGCCGTGACACTTTGCGCATTCACAGTCACCACTATATAATACTATCGATTTCTTTAAAAATATCGAGGCAAAGGATTGAAGTCATCAAACTATTATTTAACAGGTGATCTTAGCTGTTTACTATTGTGAATGTTTTTTTTTTCAAACTTTCTACACTTTACGTCAAATACGATAAAGATATTTAAATTTTTCTCATTGTGTTAACGACCGACTTTATCCAGTTTACAAGAAACGGTTTGGAATTGATAGTTTTATTATCATTATAGAAATTATTATAGAGATTACCAGAAAAAGGGCGGGGCCACGTTCATTCGCAAAGGTGTTGAACTTTTTGTTACCTTAAATCTTTGGAAATACCATAATTAAGAGTTGGCACGGTCACTAACGGATTGCGGTGTATATATAAAAGCAAAAATTGTTTCCACACTGAATTTCAACATCATATCTTCATTGAAATTTTTTTCTTCTAACTGTGGGCGGTGGCACGCTAATTTTCAATAATTTTACCAAATTTTTATGAATGGTTCATTGACTATAACTTTGTGGTGTTATTCATACTAGTTAGTATTTGGATAATTTATTCGACTAGAATTTTGTCTGTCGGACTGAAGGAAATGCGCAAGTAGCCAATTTGCAAGGCATATTCCAGTAGGCAATGCCAGAAATCGTCAAAATCAACGGGCACATAAACACAAGCATGACGAGGTGCACCTCACCGTTACCCCAACAGAGGTTAAAGAAGCCATTGAAAAGGCCAAGCTTCTATATCAGTAGTCCCAGAGGAAAACCTATCCCCATGGCAAAACACCTTGGCCATGTGGGCATCAGCAGCCTAGCACATTTCTTCTACTTGTCGTTAAAAACCTTTGCCTTTACAGAATAATGGAGAATGGCAAGGACAAATCCATTACCAAAGACCGGAAACCCAAGTAGTATGTTTATCTTTGTTTTGGATCACGTTTTGTATGGAAAACTGGGAGCATGTACAGTGGGCCTTATTGGTTAAATATAGAACTGATCTCATTAAACCATCTTGTGTTCTGACTGCTAGAAAAAAAGAGCTTAGTCATTTTCAATACAGGAGAGGATCGAACTCAGATTTTTAAAGGGGCTCAGATTTTTAAAGGGGCTCAGCTTTTTAAAGAGCCCTTTGACTTTGTCTTTTATACATACTGGCACATATATATGTACGTGAGATTTTCATGAAGCCGCATAATTAGTTTTCAGATTTTTAACTAAATTGTATCTTTGTCATGAAATCGTGGTTTCTTTATCAAACAGTATTGTACTTTTTTGCTTTGTATTTTAATAAAACGTGTTCTCACACTGATTACGATCATTTGACAGCATATAAATTATAAACATTTTTTTAAATATGAAGACTAAACATTTTGTTTATCATCTTATTAGATTTTAAGGTTGTATGTACATGCTGTCCCATATATATCCATGTGAGAATTTCATAATTAACTAAAGGTCATCTTAATATTGAACTATATGTATATAAGTAAATAAAAACACATGCTGTGTTTCATTTAATTAAATTCGTTATCAGATTTTCCGTAAGTATAAAACATAGAAACCCGATCACTTCCCATTTAGTTGAGCTTTACAACTATTCTAAAACTAGCTACCCGTTCAGTTGAACTTTAGCCTGCGCTTCAAAAATCGGAGTAGAAAAGAAAAACAAACAGAATTTTTTATTAAGATTTAGATCTCGAGCCGACAAAAGCATCAAGAAGGATCAAAACATACTAAAAACTCTAGAAAGAAGAAAATAAAAAAATAAAAATAGTATGCCTTCATTTGTGTGCGAGTATTGTAACAAAGAATTTAAATATGATCGCAATTTAAGGCGTCATGTTAGAAACTATCATGTGAAAAAAGTGAGTTGCAATGTATGCAAACTAACGCGAATGAAATTATATAACTATTGTGATGTTTGTGCAATTTATATCGCAAAAAAACTGTGGTCATATCACATACGGACTAATACACACAAACAAAATGCTAGACAGGACTTCACTTCTAATGTTAAAAGCATTAAATCAGCATTCAATAAGCGAATCGAAACATTTGAATTTGAAAATAATGTAAAAGAGGATTTGATTGTTCAACACTTTTTTGCAACAATACCAAAAGAACTTTGTAAAATTTTAAGAGAAAAACTAACTCATTATCAAAACATTAAGTTTAATTGCGAGCTGTTTTGTAAATGTATTTTGATTAAAGAAGAAGTAGAGTGTTTGATGGAATTGAAATCACATCAAATCAAGATGGTTTTACTTGACTCAACTTCTACGGCAAATGATATTGATCTGTTTTTGAAGACTAGTGTGCCATTTTATCTTCAACAAGTAAGGAAGGCTAAGTTCGGGTGTAACCGAACATAACATACTCAGTTGAGAGCTATGGAGACAAAATAAGGAAAATCAATCTGGGGTAACCCTGGAATGTGGTTGTATAACATGTGTATCAAATGAAAGGTATTAAAGAGTATTTTAAGAGAGAGTAGGCCATAGTTCTATGGATGAACGCCATTTAGGGATATCGCCATAAAGGTAGACCAGGGCTGACTCTAGAATTTGTTTGTACGATATGGGTATCAAATGAAAGGTGTTACTGAGCATTTTAAGAGGGAGTGGGCCTTAGGTCTATCGGTGGACGCCTTTTCGAGATGTCCCCATTAAGGTGGACCAGGGGTGATTCTATAATGTGTTTGTACGATATGGGTATCAAATGAAAGCTGTTAATGAGTATTTTGAAAAGGAGTGATCCTTAGTTCCATAGGTGAACGCCGTTTCGAGATATCGCCATAAAGGTGGACCAGGGGTGTCTCTAGAATATGTTTGTACGATATGGGAATCAAATGAAAGGTGTTACTGAGCATTTTAAGAGGGAGTAGGCATTAGGTCTATAGGTGGACGCCTTTTCGAGATATCGCCATTAGGGTGGGCCAGGGGTGACTCTAGAATGTTTGTACGGTATGGGTATCAAACGAAAGGTGTTACTGAGCATTTTAAGAGGGAGTGGGCATGAGGTCTATAGGTGGACGCCTTTTCGAGATATCGTCATTAGGGTGGGCCAGGGGTGACTCTAGAATGTGTTTGTACGATATGTGCATCAAACGAAAGGTGTTACTGAGCATTTTAAGAGGGAGTGGGCATTATGTCTATAGGTGGACGCCCTTTCGAGATATCGCCATTAGGGTGGGCCAGGGGTGACTCTAGAATGTTTGTACGATATGGGTATCAAACGAAAGGTGTTACTGAGCATTTTAAGAGGGAGTGGGCATTAGGTCTATAGGTGGACGCCTTTTCGAGATATCGCCATTAGGGTGGGCCAGGGGTGACTCTAGAATGTGTTTGTACGATATGGGTATCAAATGAAAGGTGGTAAGGAGTATTTTAAAAGGGAGTAATCCTTAGTTCTATAGGTGGACGCCTTTTCGAGATATCGCCATAAAGGTGGACCAAGGGTGACTCTAGAATGTTTGTACGATATGGGTATCAAACGAAAGGTGTTACTGAGCATTTTAAGAGGGAGTGGGCATTAGGTCTATAGGTGGACGCCTTTTCGAGATATCGCCATTAGGGTGGGCCAGGGTGACTCTAGAATGTGTTTGTACGATATGGGTATCAAATGAAAGGTGGTAAAGAGTATTTTAAAAGGGAGTAATCCTTAGTTCTATAGGTGGACGCCTTTTCGAGATATCGCCATAAAGCTGGACCAAGGGTGACTCTAGAATGTTTGTACGGTATGGGTATCAAACGAAAGGTGTTACTGAGCATTTTAAGAGGGAGTGGGCATTAGGTCTATAGGTGGACGCCTTTTCGAGACATCGCCATTAGGGTGGGCCAGGGTGACTCTAGAATGTGTTTGTACGATATGGGTATCAAATGAAAGGTGGTAATGAGTATTTTAAAAGGGAGTAATCCTTAGTTCTATAGGTGGAGGCCTTTTCGAGATATCGCCATTAGGGTGGGCCAAGTGTGACTCTACAATGTTTGTACGATATGGGTATCAAACGAAAGGTGTTACTGAGCATTTTAAGAGGGAGTGGGCATTAGGTCTATAGGTGGACGCCTTTTCGAGATATCGCCATTAGGGTGGGACAGGGGTGACTCTAGAATGTTTGTACGATATGGGTATCAAACGAAAAGTGTTACTGAGCATTTTAAGAGGGAGTGGACATTAGGTGTATAGGTGGACGCCTTTTCGAGATATCGCCATTAGGGTGGGCCAGGGGTGACTCTAGAATGTTTGTACGATATGGGTATCAAACGAAAGGTGTTACTGAGCATTTTAAGAGGGAGTGGACATTAGGTCTATAGGTGGACGCCTTTTCGAGATATCGCCATTAGGGTGGGCCAGGGTGACTCTAGAATGTGTTTGTACGATATGGGTATCAAACGAAAGGTGTTACTGAGCATTTTAAGAGGGAGTGGACACTAGGTCTATAGGTGGACGCCTTTTCGAGATATCGCCATTAGGGTGGGCCAGGGGTGACTCTAGAATGTTTGTACGATATGGGTATCAAACGAAAGCTGTTACTGAGCATTTTAAGAGGGAGTGGGCATTAGGTCTATAGGTGGACGCCTTTTCGAGATATCGCCATTAGGGTGGGCCAGGGGTGACTCTAGAATGTTTGTACGATATGGGTATCAAACGAAAGGTGTTACTGAGCATTTTAAGAGGGAGTGGACACTAGGTCTATAGGTGGACGCCTTTTCGAGATATCGCCATTAGGGTGGGACAGGGGTGACTCTGGTATGTTTTTGTACGATATGGATATCAAATTAAAGGTATTAATGAGGGTTTTAAAAGCGAGTGGCCCTTAGATGTATATGTGAAGGCGTTCTCGCGATATCGACCAAAATGTGGACCAGGTGATCCAGAAAATCATCTGTCGGGTACTGCTAATTTATTTATACATGCAATACCACTAACAGTATTCCTGCCAAGATTCCAAGGGCTGTTGATTTCGCCTTGTAGAACTTTTTCATTTTCTTCTACTTAATATGGTAGGTGTCACACCCATTTTACAAAGTTTTTTACAAAGTTATATTTTGCGTCAATAAACCAATCCAGTTACCATATTTCATCACTTTTTTCGTATTTGGTATAGAATTATGGCATTTTTTTCATTTTTCGTAATTTTCGATATCGATAAAGTGGGCGTGGTTATGGTCAGATTTCGCCCATTTTTTATACCAAGAAAAAGCGAGCTCAGGTAAGTACGTGGGCTAAGTTTAGTGAAGATATATCGGATTTTGCTCAAGTTATTGTGTTAATGGCCGAGCGGAAGGACAGACGG
The DNA here is from genome assembly GCF_040869045.1 of Eurosta solidaginis. NCBI lineage: Eukaryota > Metazoa > Arthropoda > Insecta > Diptera > Tephritidae > Eurosta > Eurosta solidaginis. Next base: position 115,728,398 of record NC_090324.1, read on the forward strand.
TGGACTGTGTATAAAAACTGGGCGTGGCTTCCACCGATTTCGCCCATTTTCACAGAGAACAGTTACCGTCATAGAATCTATGCTCCTACCAAATTTGAGAAGGATTGGTAAATTTTTGTTCGACTTATGGCAATAAAAGTATTCTAGACAAACTAAATGAAAATGGGCGGAGCCACGCCCATTTTGAAATTTTCTTTTATTTTTGTATTTTGTTGCATCATATCATTACTGGAGTTGAATTTTGACTTAATTTACTTATATACAGTAAAGATATTAAATTTTTTGTTAAAATTTGAATTTAAAAAATTTTTTTTTTAAAAAGTGGGCGTGTTCTTCATCCAATTTTGCTAATTTTTACTTAGCACATATAGAGTAATAGTGGTAACGTTCCTGCCAAATTTCATCATGATATCTTCAACGACTGCCAAATTACAGCTTGCAAAACTTTTAAATTACCTTCTTGTAAAAGTGGGCGGTGCCACGCCCATTGTCCAAAATCTTACTAATTTTCTATTCTGCGTCATAACGTCAACCCATCTACCAAGTTTCGTCGCTTTATCTGTCTTTTGTAATGAGTTATCGCACTTTTTCGGTTTTTCGAAATTTTCGATATCGAAAAAGTGGGCGTGGTTATAGTCCGATATCGTTCATTTTAAATAGCGATCTGAGATGAGTGCTCAGGAACCTACATACCAAATTTCATCAAGATACCTCAAAATTTACTCAAGTTATCGTGTTAACGGACGGACGGACGGACGGACGGACGGACGGACGGACGGACGGACGGACGGACGGACGGACATGGCTCAATCAAATTTTTTTTCGATCCTGATTATTTTGATATATGGAAGTCTATATCTATCTCGATTCCTTTATATATGTACAACCAACCGTTATCCAATCAAACTTAATATACTCTGTGAGCTCTGCTCAACTGAGTATAAAAATCGAAAACTTTTCGATTAAGAATCGATATCTTTTCCATAAATTATAGAACACTAATCTATAATAAATTTATAAGAGAATCCCCAAACTCATCCCAGAACTATCTCATTAAAAGACAGTACTAGTACATACTTTTAACATTGTGATGTCCTACGAAATGACAATTGGCTCCTTCTGCAGACGTTATGACCGCGATTTATCACTTCCCTTCAGTGAAAATGGAGACAGTCCCTTGAATGCACTAGTTCAGCGCTACCAATTTGAAGGCTGTTTGTGAACTAGTGCGCAAGGAATGCGACGGGGGGCATTCAAATTGCTACTAATGTATGTATATCGAATTATTCAAACTATAGGCTGTTGATAAAAGTATCGATTATGTACGCGCTCTAGTATCAGCTATATTTGCTCATACCTAATGTATATTCTCGCAGGGTGCGTGGCACGGAGAATATATATATGTAAAAAAGAAATAAAAGGCAAATGGTTGTATTAGTATGATGACAATAATTAGTTATATTTTGTGTTAAGTTGGCACAATTAATTTACCTTGTTTGTGATGTGGCGAGACCGCAGCAGTTGACTTTGTTCCTTCGTGGTTGAAATTGAACAGAAAATGGAAGTTGATCTCCGTGTTGTCGAACCGGAGATCGTGCGGGGTTTTCCAAGGGATATTTTTATCCGATGGAAAACTCAGTTACCCGTGTTAGCGTTGAATATATGTGAACATACATGAATGTGTATGCATGTGGGTGTGCAGTACATGAAAGGATGTATGAATGTATTTGCACTAAATAAGTTATGTATTAAAGTGGCCGTGTTTGCAGTATAAAAATATTTAGGTCCTGACCTAAACATGCCGGCCCCCTTGCGGTAAGCAACATCTTAAAATGAAGGAAGGTCATGCTGAAGCTGTCACGCACACGTATTACTTAAAACTAGATACAATATGTTTGTATTATTGAGTGAAAATTTGTTGGCTGATCACGTTCGGACTTGGTTGCATATAGTAGCCGCTGTAGGAAAAAGAAGCAACATATTAAAGCTGAAAACAAGAACGGGTTATAATTCAACGCACATTATACAGTATACATATTTGGACTGTATTTATTTGTATTTATCTCTTTTGTGTTCCGAGATTTTTCGTAGTCTGGACGTCTCCGTTCCAGATTTCGACGAATGTAAATTAATTTACCATCTGCACAAACAGGCCAAGTCTCTGTTCCAGATTTTAACTTTATAAGGTTAAATGTTATATCCAGACGAAGAGGACGTGTCTCCGTGCAAGATTGGATTTATTTTGTTATATTATGTGACAATTAATTTTCCATCTGGACAAAGAGGCCAAGTCTCTGTTCCAGATTTTAACTTTATGAGGTTAAATGTTATATCCAGACGAAGAGGACGTGTCTCCGTGCCAGATTGGATTTATTTTGTTATATTATATTTGTATTTTAATTTTCGTTTTATTTAAAAAAAAACTAATTTTGGTTGGGTGGCGAACGCTGAATGGCATATGTATATGAATATCTTTTTTATTCGTATTGACCCTCTGACAGGCGCTTATAGCATATGGGTTGTCTAAAGTTCGTGCAGTGATGCATTTGCAATAGCGAAAACGAATGACCGCGTGAGCGCACAACTGTTCATCAACGGGTTATTGATCACTTTCTAAATGCTCCCTGAGTACATCCTATCTCTTCTTTATATTAAATTTCGTGTTTCTGCATTGGAATCATACAAAGAAAATGAATTAATTACACTTGCGAGTGATCAATTCATAATTTCTACTGAATACCATAAATAAAAATTTGTATATTAAAATCTGATTGGAAATTTATAATTTGTTTTTTTATTTTGTGATTTAATTTGTCACAAAGTTTCCTGCAACCCAAGAAAGTTTCGCATTTTCCAACTAAATTTGTGGATTTCGGTAAAAATATGGTAGTTGAAAAAATTTTTGTTGCGAAAAAATTCAAACCTTTCGAGTTTTGAACGATTTTCTTGCAATTCGCACTTATTTTGCAATATTTTTCAATAAAGTATTCGTGAAATCAGTAATTACAAACATTGAAAAAAAATTGGAACGGATCATGTTCCACTAAAACACACATATTGGTGTAAAAAAAAAATGAAATGTCCTGTAAATGACAAAAGCGAAATGTAAACATGCCGGTAAGTAAACATAGAGGAATGTTGAAATTTACACTAATTGTATGATTTAACTAACTTGTATTTACTTTTCTTTTCAGATTATGTCAATTAAATGATGTCCCTGTGTGTACATATGTATGTATATACACTATGCTGCAATTAACACCCAAGAAGGGATTTATGTTGCAGCATTACCGGTCGCTGCACAGGCAACAACAACAAAGAGTAGGCAAGAAAAAACCTTAAGGACTAATTAATGGAGTTCGTCCACCAGGTTTGCATATTTTAATTGATTAGGAAATCCGGAAATAAATGCTTTGGAAAATAAGCACATTATTTGTAATGTTTTTGGTTCATTTGCTGTGCCTAACAATACCCTACAAAAATGTATTTTGTTATTATTATGAGAAATAAGAAAGCAATTAAACTCTAAAAATATTATTTTCGATTCCGGTTTAAAATAAATACGTAAATTTGTTTGCAATTTCAATGCTACGCATTATTAACACTCTGAACGAGTGGTGGGTTTATACCCGATTGCATGTGAGGTTTATACCTACTAGCGAATTTGGTTTTTAATGAAAAATAATGGAACTTAATAAGAAAAAAATGCTTATGTATTGTAGTTGTCTAATTACGTCAACTTGACGTGAACTTTTGTCAAGTTGTTGTAGTTGTACCTTGTAATTGAAACATTATTATACCGTTTTGTATTTAGGTACATTTTGATGAAGAAAATAAAGATGGTCGATTTTTGAAATAACAAGTAAGGAAGGCTAAGTTCGGGTGTAACCGAACATAACATACTCAGTTGAGAGCTATGGAGACAAAATAAGGAAAATCAATCTGGGGTAACCCTGGAATGTGGTTGTATAACATGTGTATCAAATGAAAGGTATTAAAGAGTATTTTAAGAGAGAGTAGGCCATAGTTCTATGGATGAACGCCATTTAGGGATATCGCCATAAAGGTAGACCAGGGCTGACTCTAGAATTTGTTTGTACGATATGGGTATCAAATGAAAGGTGTTACTGAGCATTTTAAGAGGGAGTGGGCCTTAGGTCTATCGGTGGACGCCTTTTCGAGATGTCCCCATTAAGGTGGACCAGGGGTGATTCTATAATGTGTTTGTACGATATGGGTATCAAATGAAAGCTGTTAATGAGTATTTTGAAAAGGAGTGATCCTTAGTTCCATAGGTGAACGCCGTTTCGAGATATCGCCATAAAGGTGGACCAGGGGTGTCTCTAGAATATGTTTGTACGATATGGGAATCAAATGAAAGGTGTTACTGAGCATTTTAAGAGGGAGTAGGCATTAGGTCTATAGGTGGACGCCTTTTCGAGATATCGCCATTAGGGTGGGCCAGGGGTGACTCTAGAATGTTTGTACGGTATGGGTATCAAACGAAAGGTGTTACTGAGCATTTTAAGAGGGAGTGGGCATGAGGTCTATAGGTGGACGCCTTTTCGAGATATCGTCATTAGGGTGGGCCAGGGGTGACTCTAGAATGTGTTTGTACGATATGTGCATCAAACGAAAGGTGTTACTGAGCATTTTAAGAGGGAGTGGGCATTATGTCTATAGGTGGACGCCCTTTCGAGATATCGCCATTAGGGTGGGCCAGGGGTGACTCTAGAATGTTTGTACGATATGGGTATCAAACGAAAGGTGTTACTGAGCATTTTAAGAGGGAGTGGGCATTAGGTCTATAGGTGGACGCCTTTTCGAGATATCGCCATTAGGGTGGGCCAGGGGTGACTCTAGAATGTGTTTGTACGATATGGGTATCAAATGAAAGGTGGTAAGGAGTATTTTAAAAGGGAGTAATCCTTAGTTCTATAGGTGGACGCCTTTTCGAGATATCGCCATAAAGGTGGACCAAGGGTGACTCTAGAATGTTTGTACGATATGGGTATCAAACGAAAGGTGTTACTGAGCATTTTAAGAGGGAGTGGGCATTAGGTCTATAGGTGGACGCCTTTTCGAGATATCGCCATTAGGGTGGGCCAGGGTGACTCTAGAATGTGTTTGTACGATATGGGTATCAAATGAAAGGTGGTAAAGAGTATTTTAAAAGGGAGTAATCCTTAGTTCTATAGGTGGACGCCTTTTCGAGATATCGCCATAAAGCTGGACCAAGGGTGACTCTAGAATGTTTGTACGGTATGGGTATCAAACGAAAGGTGTTACTGAGCATTTTAAGAGGGAGTGGGCATTAGGTCTATAGGTGGACGCCTTTTCGAGACATCGCCATTAGGGTGGGCCAGGGTGACTCTAGAATGTGTTTGTACGATATGGGTATCAAATGAAAGGTGGTAATGAGTATTTTAAAAGGGAGTAATCCTTAGTTCTATAGGTGGAGGCCTTTTCGAGATATCGCCATTAGGGTGGGCCAAGTGTGACTCTACAATGTTTGTACGATATGGGTATCAAACGAAAGGTGTTACTGAGCATTTTAAGAGGGAGTGGGCATTAGGTCTATAGGTGGACGCCTTTTCGAGATATCGCCATTAGGGTGGGACAGGGGTGACTCTAGAATGTTTGTACGATATGGGTATCAAACGAAAAGTGTTACTGAGCATTTTAAGAGGGAGTGGACATTAGGTGTATAGGTGGACGCCTTTTCGAGATATCGCCATTAGGGTGGGCCAGGGGTGACTCTAGAATGTTTGTACGATATGGGTATCAAACGAAAGGTGTTACTGAGCATTTTAAGAGGGAGTGGACATTAGGTCTATAGGTGGACGCCTTTTCGAGATATCGCCATTAGGGTGGGCCAGGGTGACTCTAGAATGTGTTTGTACGATATGGGTATCAAACGAAAGGTGTTACTGAGCATTTTAAGAGGGAGTGGACACTAGGTCTATAGGTGGACGCCTTTTCGAGATATCGCCATTAGGGTGGGCCAGGGGTGACTCTAGAATGTTTGTACGATATGGGTATCAAACGAAAGCTGTTACTGGGCATTTTAAGAGGGAGTGGGCATTAGGTCTATAGGTGGACGCCTTTTCGAGATATCGCCATTAGGGTGGGCCAGGGGTGACTCTAGAATGTTTGTACGATATGGGTATCAAACGAAAGGTGTTACTGAGCATTTTAAGAGGGAGTGGACACTAGGTCTATAGGTGGACGCCTTTTCGAGATATCGCCATTAGGGTGGGACAGGGGTGACTCTGGTATGTTTTTGTACGATATGGATATCAAATTAAAGGTATTAATGAGGGTTTTAAAAGCGAGTGGCCCTTAGATGTATATGTGAAGGCGTTCTCGCGATATCGACCAAAATGTGGACCAGGTGATCCAGAAAATCATCTGTCGGGTACTGCTAATTTATTTATACATGCAATACCACTAACAGTATTCCTGCCAAGATTCCAAGGGCTGTTGATTTCGCCTTGTAGAACTTTTTCATTTTCTTCTACTTAATATGGTAGGTGTCACACCCATTTTACAAAGTTTTTTACAAAGTTATATTTTGCGTCAATAAACCAATCCAGTTACCATATTTCATCACTTTTTTCGTATTTGGTATAGAATTATGGCATTTTTTTCATTTTTCGTAATTTTCGATATCGATAAAGTGGGCGTGGTTATGGTCAGATTTCGCCCATTTTTTATACCAAGAAAAAGCGAGCTCAGGTAAGTACGTGGGCTAAGTTTAGTGAAGATATATCGGATTTTGCTCAAGTTATTGTGTTAATGGCCGAGCGGAAGGACAGACGGTGGACTGTGTATAAAAACTGGGCGTGGCTTCCACCGATTTCGCCCATTTTCACAGAGAACAGTTACCGTCATAGAATCTATGCTCCTACCAAATTTGAGAAGGATTGGTAAATTTTTGTTCGACTTATGGCAATAAAAGTATTCTAGACAAACTAAATGAAAATGGGCGGAGCCACGCCCATTTTGAAATTTTCTTTTATTTTTGTATTTTGTTGCATCATATCATTACTGGAGTTGAATTTTGACTTAATTTACTTATATACAGTAAAGATATTAAATTTTTTGTTAAAATTTGAATTTAAAAAATTTTTTTTTTAAAAAGTGGGCGTGTTCTTCATCCAATTTTGCTAATTTTTACTTAGCACATATAGAGTAATAGTGGTAACGTTCCTGCCAAATTTCATCATGATATCTTCAACGACTGCCAAATTACAGCTTGCAAAACTTTTAAATTACCTTCTTGTAAAAGTGGGCGGTGCCACGCCCATTGTCCAAAATCTTACTAATTTTCTATTCTGCGTCATAACGTCAACCCATCTACCAAGTTTCGTCGCTTTATCTGTCTTTTGTAATGAGTTATCGCACTTTTTCGGTTTTTCGAAATTTTCGATATCGAAAAAGTGGGCGTGGTTATAGTCCGATATCGTTCATTTTAAATAGCGATCTGAGATGAGTGCTCAGGAACCTACATACCAAATTTCATCAAGATACCTCAAAATTTACTCAAGTTATCGTGTTAACGGACGGACGGACGGACGGACGGACGGACGGACGGACGGACGGACGGACGGACGGACGGACATGGCTCAATCAAATTTTTTTTCGATCCTGATTATTTTGATATATGGAAGTCTATATCTATCTCGATTCCTTTATATATGTACAACCAACCGTTATCCAATCAAACTTAATATACTCTGTGAGCTCTGCTCAACTGAGTATAAAAATGAGTGAATTTCAAGAAAGAGATAGTGGTTGGTCCCTAATTGAGATATCCCATCTAGAAGCGAATATAAATAAATATGAGCCTATTAAAGGCTCAAAATATATACTTTTACCACCAACAATTCGGAACAAACATTCGTGTGTAAATATTCAAAACACAGATGAATACTCTTTCAAGTGGGCAATGATATCAGCTCTATATCCTAGAAGTTCTAACACAAATAGATGTTCATCATATGAAGTTGATGATATAGAAGCAGATGGGATAGAACTGCGAAACAATATTACAATCAAGTTCCAAAATCTGAATTTTCCACTTGAGGATAAACAAATCAAAATATTTGAAGAGAACAATACTGGCATTAATGTCTACGTTTTCGGTCTGGATAATACCACTATAGTGGGCCCATATTATTTTACAAAAGAGGAACGGGAACATCATATAAATTTATTGTTGTTAGAGGACATTAACAACTCCCATTACGTTTGGATAAAGAATATTTCGGGGTAATATACTAAGAAAAACTCTTAAATCAAACAAAATTCGTTAAAACAATTTTTATTTTTATGATTTTTAATAATCGGGGATTGCCCATATTGCTTTTTTTTTTTTTTTTTTTTTTTTTTTTTAATGTATTTTTTTATTTTTATATAATTTCAGAATAATACGTAGTCAATTAATAAAATGTACAAAGAAAGTGTTCGCATGCAACACATGTTTAATCCACTTCCATACAAACGAAGATTTAGTATACCACAAGGATCATTGCAATAAAATAGTAACAGAGATACCTTCCAAAAATGATACAGTATTAAACTCTAGTAATTTTAAAAAACAATTACATGTGCCCTTTGTTATTTATGCAGACTTTGAGTGTACTCTAGAACCAATAGATATTCAAAATTCTAGCAAAGTTAAATCAGTTCAAAAACATATTCCTTACGCTTATAGTTACTACATCAAATTTTCTTATGACAACAGTTGGTGAGGATTGCACAAACCATTTTTTCAAAAATTTAATTGAAGATGTTTTGAAAATCTATGATATTATAAGTAAAAAATACCGATGATCCCTTTAACTCCCGCTCAAGAACAATTTCATAAGGAATATTCAAAATGTCATATTTGTAATGAAAATTTAAATGAAGATGGCAGAGTTGCAAATCATTGTCATTTAAATGGTGAATATAGAGGTCCTGTTCATAACAAATGCAATTTAGAATATCAAATTTCGTGCTCGTACCAATATTATTTCATAATCTTTCGTCCTACGACTGTCATTTGTTTGTTAGAGAACTTTCGACAACACAAGGCGACATTAAAGTTATTCCCTTAAATAAAGAGTTATATATATCCATATCTTAGAGAATATATATAACTGAAGAAGATTCTATCGAACTTCGTTTTTTGTTTTCATACAGATTTATGCCATCTAGATTACAAAGTTGAGCAAGTTACTTAACCGATGAAGATTTACATATTGTAAAATCAGTTTATAAAAATAATGATGAATTTACATAAATGAAGCGTAAAGGTGTATTTCCTTATGGTAACCTTAACTCGATAGACCATTTAAAAGAAACAGAACTACCTGCTCATTCATTTTTCTTTAACAAATTAAGTAATGAATCGTGTAGCGCAGCTGATTACGAACATGCTCAAAAAGTGTGGAATATATTCAACTGCAAAAACTTGATGGATGGACTATTTATTGTTATATTTGAAACACATTTTCGAAAATTTTAGAAAAGTATGCAAAGATATCTATAACTTAGATCCATGCCAATATTATACCACCCCAGGTTTATCTTGGGATGCTATGTTGAAGGCAACAACAATAAATTTAGTACTAATAACCGATAATAATATGTATAGTTTTATAAAGCGGGGTATTAGAGGAGGAATTGTTCAGTGCAGTAAGCGATATTCAATAGCAAATAATAAATATATGAGTGATTATGACTGTAATAAAGAATCAAATTATCTCATTTATTTAGATGTAAACAATTTGTTTTGCTATGTCACAATATCTTCCATTTAGAAATTTTGAATGGGTTGAAAAAATTGAAGGCTTTAATGTAAACAATATTGCAGATGATTCGGAAATTGGTTATATATTTGAAGTGGATTTATAATATAAATCTAGTTTACATGATTATAATAATGATTTTCCATTCTGTTCAAAAAAATAAAAATATGAAATATACTAAGCTAATAACAGACTTATCCAAAAAAGAAAAATATATAATACACTATAGAACTCTTAAACAATGTATAAGATATGGATTGATTTTAGTTAAAATACATAAAATTTGTTCAATCAGATTGGTTGAAAAAATATATTGATTTGAATAACCACCATCGAATGTTAGCTAAAAATTCATTTGAACAAAGTTTTTTCAAGCTATTAAAAAATGCAGTCTATGGAAAGACTATGGAAAATGTTGATAAACGAAAAGATAAAAAAATAGTAACCGAATGGGAGAGTAGAGGTAGGAGATTAGGAGCTAGAGTTCTAATAGCAAAGTTTAGTTTTCATAGTTCACAACAATTTACTGATAATATTATTGCAATACAATTGAATAAAGGTTTCACAATTAACAATAAACCTATTTATATAGTTTTACCGTTTCAGAACTTTCTAAACTGAAAATGTATGAATTTCATTATGATTATATTAAACCAAAATATTGTGAAAATGTTAATCTTAACTATATGGATACTAACCCATTTATTTACGATATTAAGACAAATGACTTTTATGATGATATTCGTAAGGATATAAGCATGCATTTTGATGCATCTGCATACCCAAATCCAAATGTTTTTGATTTTCCATTGTTAAACAAAAAGGTTTTGGGTATGATGAAAGATGAATGTAATGGCAAATTAATGAAGGAATTTATTGTTTTGAGAACAAAAATGTATTCTATTCGCATCGATCAAGAAGAAAAATAGATTAAAAAAATTAAGGGTGTTAAACAATATGTTACTCTCAAACTTTCTGCAAATGATTTTAAAAGATGTTTATTCGAAAAGAAATTGTACTTTGACTCAATGTATATTTTTAGATCAAAATGTCATGAATTGTATGCACAAGAATTAAATAAATTAACATTAAGTTTTCTAGATGATAAGAGATTTGTAAAAATTATGGAATTAAAACCCACGCTTGGGATCATTATAAAATAAAAGAATAAAAAAACATAATTCAGTTTTTATCTTATTCAAGGCTTCGAAAAAGAATGCTTTCGAAATGGCATCATCGTCTTCTATAGGAGCAGCTAGGTTAATTATTCTTTTCTGATTTAAATTAAGGTTTTTATTTCCATCTAGAATTGTTTTCGTTTTCGATCTTCCATTATCAAATGAGGAAGGTCCAAATTTATTTATACTCATATTACTTAATAATATTTGCTTCTCACAACTCTTCAGTGATTGATATAATCTCGTTTTGATGGTTGTTATGACCAGCAGTTGTTGAAGATATAAGCACCCTCAATCTATCCACCAACTCATTAGGGTTATCACAATATTGATAAATATTTTTACGGTAATCGATTGATTTCAATAAACCTAAATAATTGAATAATTTCCGAAATATATACATTTATTCAAAATCATTATATCAACCAATATATATCTATCTAAAAAGGCTTATTGACCCCATAAAAGGAATAAATCCTTATACATTTAGTGAAAATGGTGATGTCATCAAACTCGCTGAAGCTAAACCGAACTCCATTCTTATATTCGACGATGTAATATGTGGAAAACAAAGTACAATACGAGATTATTTTTGTATGGGTCGTCATAAGAACATTGATTCTTTCTGTTTATGTCAAACTTGTACAAAAATTCCTAAACACTTAATTCGTGATAATGCAAACATGATTATTGTGTTCAAGCAAGATGAAATGAATCTTAGGCATATTTATAATGATCATGTTATTGGAGATATGTTATACAAAACATTTTTAAAAATTTTTTTGAGTCTTGGAGAATAAATACAGTTTCGTTGTTATAGACAAATACCACACCAGATTCTTATCAGATACACAGCTCATAGGTAACAGATTTACCAGATTCTTATCAGACACACAGCTGATAGATAACAGATCTAACAGATTCTTATCAGAGACACAGCTGATAGATAACGAAAATTTTATAACCATCATGTAACCGCAAATGTATGTGTGTGTGTGTGTGCGTGTGAACTTTGTGAGCCCAGCAAAAAATCGAGCAACTGATCAGTATCAGATCCGTATCTGATCAGACTGATCTGATACTATCAGTTGCTCGATTTTTTGCTGGGTTCACAACGTTCACACGACCACACACACACACACGCACACACGCGCGCGCGCACACACACAGTGCTGGTCATAACAACCATCAAAACGAGATTATATCAATCACTGAAGAGTTGTGAGAAGCAAATATTATTAAGTAATATGAGTATAAATAAATTTGGACCTTCCTCATTTGGTAATGAGAGATCGAAAACGAAAACGATTCTAGATGGAAATAAAAACCTTAATTTAAACCAGAAAAGAATAATTAACCTAGCTGCTCATATAGAAGAAGATGATGCCATTTCGAAGCGTTAAATAAGATATAAACTGAATTAAGTTTTTTTTATTCTTTTATTTTATAATGATCCCAAGCGTAGGTTTTAATTCCATAATTTTTTACAAATCTCTTATCATCTAGAAAACTTAATGTTAATTTATTTAATTCTTGTGCATACAATTCATGACATTTTGATCTAAAAAAATACATTGAGTCAAAGTACAATTTCTTTTCGAATAAACATATTTTAAAATCATTTGCAGAAAGTTTGAGAGTAACACATTGTTTAACACCCTTAATTTTTTTAATCTCTTTTTCTTCTTGATCGATGCGAATAGAATACATTTTTGCTCTCAAACCAATAAATTCCTTCATTAATTTGCCTTTACATTCATCTTTCATCATACCCAAAACCTTTTTGTTTAACAATGAAAAATCAAAAACATTTGGATTTGGGTATGCAGATGCATCAAATTGCATGCTTATATCCTTACGAATATCATCATAAAAGTCATTTGTCTTAATATCGTAAATAAAGGAGTCAGTATCCACATAGTTTAGATTAACATTTTCACAATATTTTGGTTTAATATAATCATAATTAAATTCATACATTTTCAGTTTAGAAAGTTCTAAAACGGTAAAACCTATATAAATAGGTTTATTGTTAATTGTGAAACCTTTATTAAATTGTATTGCAATAATATTATCAGAAAATTGTTGTGAATTATGAAAACTAAACTTTGCTATTATAGCTCTAGCTCCTTATCTCCTACCTCTACTCTCCCATTCGGTTACTATTTTTATATCTTTTCGTTTATCAACATTATCCGTAGTCTTTCCATAGACTGCATTATTTAATACCTTAAAAAATTTTGTTCAAATTAATTTTTAGCTAATGTTCGATGGTGGTTATTCAAATCAATATATTTTTTAAACCAATCTGATCTGAAAAATTTTAGAATTTTATGTATTTTAACTAAAACTAATCCATTTCTTATACATTGTTTAAAAGTTCTATAGTGTATTATATATTTTTCTTTTTTAGATAAGTCTGTTATCAGCTTAGTATATTTCATATTTTTATTTTATTTTTTTCTGAACAGAATGGAAGATCATTATGATAATCATGTAAACTAGATGGATATTCTAAATCCACTTCTAATATATAACCAGTTTCCGAATCATCTGCAATATTGTTTACATTAAAGCCTTCAATATTATCAACCCATTCAAAATTTTTAAATGGAAGATATTGTGACATAGCAAAACCATACAAATTGTTTACATCTAAATAAATGAGATAATTTGATTCTTTATTACAGTCATAATCACTCATATATTTATTATTTGCTATTGAATATCGCTTACCACACTGAAAAATTCCTCCTCTAATACCCCGCTTTATAAAACTATACATATTATTATCGGTTATGAGTTCTAAATTTATTTTTGTTGTCTTCAACATAGCATCCCAAGATAAACCTGGGGTGGTATAATATTGGCATGGATCTAAGTTATAGATATCTTTGCATACTTTTCTAAAATTTTCGAAAATGTCACATAATAGTAAGACAATGTTGGTCGCATTGTCGTGCAGAAGGGGCTTAAGTATCATGTTGGAATCTCCTCTGTGGAGGGGCCCCAACACGATACGAACTAAGAGGTAAGCCTCATATGTCCTACAGTGTCAACGGCGTGTTCAGAAGAACGCATCACTTGTCGCTGCAGGAGATGTGAAGATTGCCGCACCAACAACAACCAAGCCAAGGTTTTGAGGTACCCGTGCCGATGGCTGTGTGGTCAGCGGGTGTATATTGAAAGGCTGATCGCGAACGGGCCCCTCCGATGCCCGGGCAAGGTCGGTGCCTTACCACCGGTATGCTGGCTCTGCCGGGGGTCGACTAACCATTTCATGCAAACTCGTGGGCACTGTATGTTTAAAATAAACAAAAACAACAAAAAGGATGGGGAGAAAGGGAGCGTTCTGGGAACCCTCTCTGAAGATGATCTTCTGGCTAGCAGCCAGGAGAGCGTCAAAGAGGTCGGCCATGGTACCAGCCATTGTACCCCTGTCGCACCCAGCCAAATCAATGTCCAAAATCAAGATAGAAATGGGAGTACACCAGCCAAAGTGGCTCCCAAGAGGTCGAAGAAGTCCTCAGGCACTCTGCTGAAAGCTAGATATCTGAGGGCTCTTTTCATCCTCAAAAATATAGCCAGTAATGAAGAAAAAGGTGAGGCTCACGAGCCGGACGCCGAAGATTAGGTGTGGTGCGAGGCAGTGGTCAAGGAGTACGAGACCGTCCTCGCGCACAAGCCCGCAGTGATGCCCCAAACAAGCAAACAACAACCAGCTCAAAAACAGTCGGCGAAGCGCAACCGGTCACAAGAGGTGAACGAGCGCGACGTAAAAAAAGGGAAGTACTCCAGGCAGACTGACGGTGCTTCTACCAGTGCTGCGGTATCGGACACACTCACTTAGAGAGCGGTGGTCAGGGACCAACTCCAAGTGGCTCTGGTCGATGCTGAGAGCAATGGCGGGAGGGAAGTTCTGGCGGTTTGGAGCTCCATCTGTAGTATAATACGTCATACCCACTGTAATGTAGCATTATGCTTCATACCCACTGTAACACACTTGCAATAATACGTATCATGAACTCCAAATATATTTTAGTAATAATCGTATTACAATATTTTCCAACATAAATTATTGAACTAACCCAGACGGTTAACTAACATCAATGGAATGCCGAATATGAAACCCTTATCCGTTCACAGCTAATAAATTACTTATTACATACAAACCATTATGGGAACTAACTAAAATACTCACATCGATATTCCAACGTTGCGAACAGGCATACAAACTTACAAACTTACGTGTATGCATATCATTAACTAAAGTACTCACATTGATCTGCTGACGTAGCTAAATAACATATACAAAACTACATGTATAGAGTCATGTATACAAAACTACATGTATACAAAGACTGTATACAAACTTACATGTACTCATACCCCATTTTCAATGTACATATTTTTAGTTATTAATATTAATATATTTATGAATGTATAGGCTAAGTAACTTACTATATAAGACAAAGAATTTATTGAATAAAAAGAGATTTAATGTTTGCACATCGAAGTCGTAACTTCTTTTCATTTTCTCCAAACATTTCATGGCGATCCTGCCAGTCTAGGTCAATAACTACCACAACTGCTAAAAGAGCTAGCTGGCCAGAAGAGCCTGTCGGTTCGGAAAAAATAAATAAAACAGGATTCGCCTGTAAATCAAACATTTTAAATGACTGGGAAAAATCCTGCCAGTCCGATCCTAAATAAGCATAAAAATTTGCTGAACAAGCAAATATTGCTAAAACGATCGACTGGAGGAAATTCCGCCAGTTTATAAACCAGGACAACAAGTAAATCCTGCAAAATTGCAAAAATTCTTTATATGATGAAAGAAAGAATCGACAACGCATCTGCAGTTTAAAGACCTGCTAATTCTTCAGTTGGTAAAAATCTCGGATGGTATTCAAACCAAGGAATTATTTTCATACAGCACAAGCAATCCTGAAATAATTACACATACATACATGGCTAATCGCATAAAAGGTGGAATAAATTAGGACAGGAAGATACATGGCTACATATATAATCGCATAAAAGGTGGAATAAATTAGGACAGGAAGATACATGGCTACATACATAATCGCATAAAAGGTGTAATAACTTAAGGACAGGAAGATACATGGCTACATATATAATCGCATAAAAGGTGGAATAAATTGAGACCGGAAATACATTAGCAATCGACGGAGTACCGGTTGAGACGACAACAAAACTGGCAGCTATATAAATAAAAGTAGGTATAAAATTTAGAAACAAATTGGGCGGCCTTTATGGACGCTAAACAATGAGCAAAAACGAAAGTTTTTGCTTAGGATTTTTTTTGTCCTCTTTAAGTAGGAATTGAGATATGAAAGAAAATTAGATAAAAAAAAAAATTCTTTTAGAAACACATTTGTATTAAACATTGCACAAATTTAAAAAAAAAAAAAAAAATTTCAAAAAAAAAATATATATAATTTACCTTGTTAAAATTTAAAGTAAAATTTCTTTATGGAAAAAAAGAAGTAGCAGGAAAATTAAAATTTCTTAAATTCAAAAAAAAAAACTTTACTTAAATTTTTTAAATGTTAAAGTAAATTGGAATGTTTAGGACACTTCTTTAAAATAGTCAGTTAACTTCAGACAGTTTCACCTTTCCTTTGGAGAAAGCCTATAGGACATTCTTATAGATTTAAAAATAAAATTACTCTGGTAATAATAAATAAAAATGCAAGGAAACTCCCCAGACATTCCTCTCTATTGGTGGGACGAAAATACCCGACACACTAGGAACCTACCCAAAGAATTAGAGGGTTTAAAGAAATTGTGGAAGATAATAGATATGGAAAGGGAACCCACAATTGAAGACATTTTAAACCCCACTACCACGGTGGAAGAAATAATGCGTATGATGAGGAGAGTGTTCCCCAACAATGCCAAATGCTAAGTAGCATCTGAAAAAAAAAAAAGAGCTCGTTCTCAACCTAAAAATTAGGAAAAAGATTGAAACCCAATGTGACATATAGAAAAAAATAATAACAATAAATAATACTTGGAAATTTTTTTTTCCTTTCAATTTTAAGAAATGTCAAAAATATTAAATTTAAATAAAGAAAACTAAATCAGCAAAATTTAGTTTTAAAATATTTTGAAGAAAAATTACTATATTAGTTACTTTGTAAAATTATTTAAACAAAAGAAAATAAAAATTTAAAAATTTTCTTTAAGGAAAAATGTAAAATACTTAAATCGGAAATGAATAATTCTAAAGTAAAACCAAAATTACAATTTTAGAAGTAAATTGTTAAAATATCAATTAATTAAATAAGATAAATTTCTTAATGTCAAGAGTAAAATGGAACGCATAGGTTAATAGAATAAAACCGAAAAATTTTATTAAAAATTAAATTTAGTTCATTACTCATAGAAGCAGGAAAATAATTATATTTCAAAATGTCTTGGTGGACAAAAATAGCCCAAGGCATTATGGTAGCCATAGCTGGCTACGAAGTAGGAAAAGGAAACTCTGAAACGTCAGAGAACAGGATAGCAAAATATGAACCACCAGCCGAGGTAGAAACAAAAAGCACCCCAAAAATTCCAGATGTTTGGCTAGCAGTTTTAATCTGCATTATCGTGTTGTTAATCATAGCGATAGCCGCTATACTTAAAACCTATATGAAATTTAAATATAGGCAAATGAATAACGTGCAACCGCGCGTCTAACATCCTTTGTGTCTCATACCCAAGTGTCCAAATTCAACACTGAGGAAGAGTAATAAACAATTGAAATAAAATCTCAAATAGAAAACCTTAAAATATCACAATAGACGGCTGCCTTTACCCTGCCTAAAGCGAACAGCAAACCGAAAACTTGCATAACACCTCTAAATGCTCTTGACAAAATTAGTTAAGAAACGATAGCAAATTCTAGGACAGTGGAAATGGGCAAAAACTAAGAACAAAAATAAATAATACAAAACTGCTAAAACCAGCCCATAACAACAAAAAAAAAATATAATGAAGAATAGTCACAAAGAGAACATATAAACATATTAAAGCGCTATTTATAATAAAAGACTAGTCGCGCTCGTTTTTCATCTTAAGACAGAAAATAGTAGCGTAGAAAATTTTCAAGTAACCAGATTGTTGAGGAAGTTATTGACTTAGGACAATATTCGACCAGGCATAAAAGAAATGCCGGCAATCCAGGACTTGAAAATTATAAGAAAATACACAGCTGTCCTGAGGGACAAATTGGTGATTAAGAATTGAATATTTACTGCAGTAGGCGAATTTATAAAATAATAATTGTTAACAAAGTTCTCTAAGACCAAACAATAGCACTAACCAAAGAGGTTGTGCATGTGACAATCCCGGTATAAAAATAAAAATATTCTTCATAATTGTTATAACGATTCTGTCTTGGTGGCCGCCGCAGAAATCGCATGACAAATAAGATCAAATAAATTGCTGGAAAAATAAGAAAAACAAATTAAAAGATGGGATAATTTTTGCATCCACTGTACCTTTTTTCCTTTAACCAGCTAAACTACTACAACAAATATAAATTACCTCACCCTTCCACCAACTACAGCTACTAAATTTCCCGAATAATTAGCTATACAATTTTTATTGATTTTAAGTTTAATGTAACCCTAATAAAATAATATAACAATGAAAAGGTGTTAAGAAATATATATAAGTATGAGGTGTTTCAGCTATAAAAACTCGCTTTTATAGAAACCCTAATTTTAGGAAAAATATTTTTTTCTTTAACTCCGATAAAATAGAATAGGAATTAGTAATAGGAAATATCTTTTACGCTAAATAGAATTGAATAGTAGCAAGAAATATTCTTACTTCAAATTCCTCAATAGATTAGAAAATATTAATAGGAAAATATTTCGATAGGAAAATAAGTTGCATGATAAAAATGGGAGGAACAATAAAAATAATTAATAGTCCATCTAAAATATCTCTTAGAAAGAATCTAAAAAGAAATATTCCAATTTATTCAATTGTTTAATAATAATTTATATCTAAACAATTGAGAACAATTTTTTTTCTTCTGCTTCATATTTCCATACAAATATTAAAAATAAATTCTAAAAACAAGCGGATTTTAGATGGGTCGACACATTTAAAATCCGGCAATAAAATAATAAAATAAATAAAAAAAAAAGGATAAATAAAATAAGTAAAATTTAAAAATTCTATATCTAAAAATTTAAAATTTTGAAAAAAGGACGTATACAAAAACGAAAGAAAAAACAATATATGTAAAATGTAAACATTTTTGAAAAAAGGGATATGCATTAAAATATAAACAATAAAAACATCAAGGTTAGCAGATCAAAAGCAAAGCAAACAACCTCTTTCACTACAATATCAAGTAACAAAATCATTGAAAATACGACAAAGAGTCTTATACAATTGTCCACAAAACAATTATATAACACTCTTTTTTCTAAGGCGGATGGTGTAGCATTATACGTCATACCCACTGTAATGTAGCATTATTCTTCATACCCACTGTAACACTCCAAACATTTCACATCGAGGGACTGCTATCGGAGATGGTCGTCGAGAACCTGATGGAGGTACAAACCCCAGTTCCCGCCTTCAACTGCAAGGAGGTATGCCGCGGCTGCAGGGTAATCAAATGCGCGGATGTGTTCTCAAGGTAGTTTCTTGAGAGATGCGTTGCTAAGATTAGCAACGCATTTGATGGCCTTACGTAAACAGGTCCTCCCAGCTTCGGAAATTCCCAGGAGGCCCCGGGCCGAATCTGGCTTCCCAAAATGCCAAAGCGTAAACTGGATGCACAGATGGTAATACATTGCCTAAAGCTCCAGAACTCGGACGTCCCGATGGACGACTGGGCTCTGATGAAGGTAGAGCAACCACAAAAAATAGCCAGCCCGTGCTGCTTCTGATCAGCAATGAGTCCCTGGGGGTACTCGAGCGAAGGGGAAACCGCCTGAAATTTGGCATGAGGGAGGCCAAAGAGAAGGTTTTCCCGGCGGCAGTGGCACCATGCAATAATCTGGAGGAGATTGACGACGCCAACAAACTCCTGGGGAGCTCAACCTGGTGAAACTGGGTGAGGATGGGTCGTCAATCCTCGGAAGGCGAGTAGGCGAGTCTCAACCCAATGCTCAGGGTGGCTCAAATTAACTTGCAGCACTCAAAAGTCGCCTCGGATAACCTGCTGGTCCTCCTCAGGGAGGAGGACATTGATGTCTGCCTAGAGCAAGAACCATGGGTCTGGCGGTCACAGGTTATGGGCCTAAAGACCCGAAACTATAACCTCTTTTACACTAATGGAGAAGGTAAACAGAGGGCTTGTATCCTCGTTAGGAGATGAGCGAGGAAATCACCAGTGTCGAAGTAGGCATACCCTTAGCAGTAGCCAAATGAAATATCCAAAGCTTCTACTTGAAGAAAGCACAAACAAAGTGGAATAACATCACCACCTGTGCAATATCAAAATCCATTTGATCAAACTATGATGGAAGGAGGCCGAGAAGTCTTCTGAACAAATCCAGGGCCAACACACGCAAACTGATAGCAGTCTGCACCGGTCATTGGCACGCATGCGGAAAAGATGGGCATTCCGTAAACCGACTACTGCAGAAGCTCAAAGATCCAAATGCCAAGGAGACAGTTGAACACTTTATGTGTAAATACCCGCTCCAGCTAGAGCCCGACTAAGGTTCCTTGGAACCCCGTTTCTAGAAGACCTCAGAGGTCTATCTGTGATAGCAATCCCGAATATTCTTAATTTTATCAACAACTCTGGCTGGTTGTAATACATTAACCGTAAAATTCCGTAGGTTTTAGACGAGTTATATGGCATCAAAACGGCTTTAAATAGTTACTCGGGCGACCAGGGTCGCAGCCATTTTACCTACCTACCTACCTAAGACATCTACTTTCAAATATAACAAAAAATAATCCATCAAGTTTCTGCATTTGAATATATTCCACACTTTTTGAGCATGTTCGTAATCAGCTGCGCTACACGATTCATTACTTAATTTGTTAAAGAAAAATGAATGAGCAGGTAGTTCTGTTTCTTTTAAATGGTCTATTGAGTTAAGGTTACCATAAGGAAATACACCTTTACGCTTCATTAATGTAAATTCATCATTATTTTTATAAACTGATTTTACAATATGTAAATCTTCATCGGTTAAGTAACTTGCTAAACTTTGTAAGCTAGATGGCATAAATCTGTATGAAAACAAAAAACGAAGTTCGATAGAATCTTCTTCAGTTAGATATATTCTCTAAGATATGGATATATATAACTCTTTATTTAAGGGAATAACTTTAATGTCGCCTTGTGTTGTCGAAAGTTCTCTAACAAACAAATGACGGTCGTAGGACGAAAGATTATGAAATAATATTGGTACGAGCACGAAATTCGATATTCTAAATTGCATTTGTTATGAACAGGACCTCTATATTAACCATTTAAATGACAATGATCTGCAACTCTGCCATCTTCATTTAAATTTTCATTACAAATATGACATTTTGAATATTCCTTATGAAATTGTTCTTGAGCGGGAGTTAAAGGGATCATCGGTATTTTTTTACTTATAATATCATAGATTTTCAAACCATCTTCAATTAAATTTTTGAAAAAATGGTTTGTGCAATCCTCACCAACTGTTGTCATAAGAAAATTTGATGTAGTAACTATACGCGTAAGGAATATGTTTTTGAACTGATTTAACTTTGCTAGAATTTTGAATATCTATTGGTTCTAGAGTACATTCAAAGTCTGCATAAATAACAAAGGGCACATGCAATTGTTTTTTTAAATTACTAGAGTTTAATACTGTATCATTTTCGGAAGGCATCTCTGTTACTATTGTATTGCAATGATCCTTGTGGTATGCTAAAGCTTCGTTTGTATGGAAGTGGATTAAACATTTGTTGCATGCGAACACTTTCTTTGTACATTTTATTAATTGACTACGTATTAATCTGAAATTATATAAAAATAAAAATTGTTTTAACGAATTTTGTTTGATTTAAGAGTTTTTCTTAGTATCTTACCCCGAAATATTCTTTATCCAAACGTAATGGGAGTTGTTAATGTCCTCTAACAACAATAAATTTATATGATGTTCCCGTTCCTCTTTTGTAAAATAATATGGGCCCACTATAGTGGTATTATCCAGACCGAAAACGTAGACACTAATGCCAGGATTGTTCTCTTCAAATATTTTGATTTGTTTAACCTCAAGTGGAAAATTCAGATTTTGGAACTTGATGGTAATATTGTTTCGCAGTTCTATCCCATCTTCTTCTATATCATCAACTTCATATGATGAACATCTATTTGTGTTAGAACTTCTAGGATATAGAGCTGATATCATTGCCCACTTGAAAGAGTATTCATCTGTGTTTTGAATATTTACACACGAATGTTTGTTCCGAATTGTTGGTGGTAAAGGTATATATTTTGAGCCTTTAATAGGCTCATATTTATTTATATTCGCTTCTATCTCTTTCTTGAAATTCACTCATTTTTGAAGATAAAATGGCACACTGGCCTTCATAAAACAGATCAATATCATTTGCCGTAGAAGTTGAGTCAAGTAAAACCATCTTGATTTGATGTGATTTCAATTCCATCAAACACTTAACTTCTTCTTTAATCAAAATATATTTACAAAACAGCTCGCAATTAAACTTAATGTTTTGATAATGAGTTGGTTTTTCTCTTAAAATTTTACAAAGTTCTTTTTTTATTGTTGCAAAAAAGTGTTGGACAATCAAATCCTCTTTTACATTATTTTCAAATACAAATGTTTCGATTCGCTTATTGAATGCTGATTTAATGCTTTTAACATTGGAAGTGAAGTCCTGTCTAGCATTTTGTTTGTGTGTATTAGCCCGTATGTGATATGGCCACAGTTTTTTTTGTTTTATTGCACAAACATCACAATAGTTATATAATTTCATTCGCGTTAGTTATATGTTGTAAACGTTTATGTGTTAACAGCATTTGAATATCATTAAACTTTTGTTTACATACAATGCAACTCACTTCTTTCACATGATAGTTTCTAATATGTCGCCTTAAATTGCGATCATATTTAAATTCTTTGTTACAATACTCGCACACAAATGAAGGCATACTATTTTTATTTTTTTATTTTCTTCTTTCTAGAGTTTTTAGTTTGTTTTGATCATTTTTGATGCTTTTGTCGGCTCGAGATCTAAATCTTAATAAAAAATTCTGTTTTATGTTTTTTCTTTTCCGATTTTTGAAGCGCAGGCTAAAGTTCAACTGAACGGGTAGCTAGTTTTAGAATAGCTGTAAAGCTCAACTAATTGGGAAGTGATCGGATTTCTATGTTTTATACTTACGGAAAATCTGATAACGAATTTAATTAAAAGAAACACAGCATGTGTTTTTATTTACTTATATACATATAAATATGTTTCAATGTTGTACGGTTAAGGTTTCTTATCAGTGTGGTTTAATAAAATTCCCATGTACAAACATATGTGTCAGTATGTACACAGAAACTTACAATCTAATAAAATGCCTAACAAAATGTTCAATCTTCATATATAAAAAATTATAATTTATGTATATGCTGTCACGTTTAAGGAGCTCAAATGGGTTTAATAATGTGAGAACATGTTTTATTGAAATACAAAACAAAAAAATCAAAACTTTGTGATAAAGAAATCATAAGTTCAATATTAAGATGACCTTTAGTTAATTATGAAATTCTCACATGCATATATATGAGACAGCATGTACATAGAAACTTACAATCTAATAAGATGATAAACAAAATGTTCAGTCTTCATATTTAAAAAAATTTTTATAATTTATATGCTGTCAAATGATCGTAATCAGTGTGGGAACACGTTTTATTAAAATACAAAGCAAAAAACTACAATACTGTTTGATAAAGAAACCACAATTTCATGACAAAGATACAATTTAGTTAAAAATCTAAAAACTAACTATGCGGCTTCATGAAATTCTCACGTACATATATATGTGCCAGTATGTATAAAAGACAAAGTCAAAGGGCTCTTTAAAAAGCTGATCCCCTTTAAAAATCTGAGTTCGATCCTCTACTGTATTGAAAATGTCTAAGCTCTTTTTTTCTTGCAATCAGAACACAGGCTGTTTTAATGAGATCAGTTCTATATTTAACCAATAAGGCCCACTGTACTTGCTTCCAGTTTTCCATATAAAACGTGATCCAAAACATGCATAAACATACTACTAACCCAGCCAGTGTCTACCCATATTAACGTTTAAAGCCGTTAAGATTCCCTCATTTAAACGAAATTCTTCAGTTATCCAGCCATCAGTGTGATTTCCATTAATTGCATATCACTACCACCGTCCTGAACTCCATGAACACTCATCATAGGACGATTCTAGTAGTCTATTCTCCTCATCGGACTCGTCATCTGAACCTCGAGATCCTTCGTATTTCTTATGTGGCACATAGTCCGGGTCGTTGTCATACTATCCGTCTTCGCTGAGGGGATCAACTTCAAATTCACCATCAGAATCGAGTTCTTCAAAAAGCTTAAGAATTAGATCTCGTTGTACGCTGTACTAATCCATTTTATTTCTTTCTTTATATTAGGTCGGTTGAATGTTTGTACGCATTTTCAATACAAATCTTGCAATCGATTCTTAAGTAACTTCTCATTAAGCTACAAACGTGAAATTTCACATGTAGGTTAAGACACCGAGACAATGCAACAAACGGGAAAAACCCGTTAGGTGGCGCACAGATCGAAATAATTAGATACAAATTTGGAAATTTGAGCTACAAACGTGAAACTTCACATGTAGGTTGAGACACCGTGACAAAGGAACAAAAGGAAAAAATTTCCGTTAGGTGGCGCACGGATCGAAATAAATAGATGAGAATTAGGATATTTGAAATTGGCCTTTGAGTAATGTCTGATCAAGGCCCTAGATTGCTGAGGAGTGTGCCCTAGGACCTACCCAATTATTTTCTATCTTTTAGTATTGTGGCAAATGTTGACATCACTAGGCTGTTAGTAAATAATCACGCAACAACAAAAACATTAAAGCGAGCCACATTGGTGTATATGAACACATAAATCATCATTTATACACACACATAGAAGGCGACATAGAGCTATCTCACACACACAAATGTGGTCATCAGCCGAAGTAGTTACTCACACACACACACGCATATGGCTATGAACTACAAATATACATGTACTCATATAACTAATTACCAAACAGGAGATACGAGAGTTCCAGAAGGTGAAACGTCTAGAACTTTGGAGAAATATGCGAATGAAGCAACGGAGAGTATAAAAGCAGCGCAAGCTGCATAATCAGTAATCAGTTTTGATTTAAGCACGCCATTGGTTGTGAAGTTTAATTGTGAAGTACTACTCCAAAGTAATATAAATAAAGACCAGTTTGCAATACCAAATATTGGAGTGATTTATTCAACAGTTTAGCGTTTCGGGCGTTAGCAGAAAGTTTCAAATAAGCTGAATATCCCTTGAATTCGTTACAATTGGTGTCAGTAGAGGAATTGTTGAATCAATTCCGAAGATTTTGAATACAACAAGGACATGGCGAAGTTAAGTGAATTAAAGATCCAGCAACTCAAAAAGGAGTTGGAAGCTAGCGGATTGAATACAACTGGCAACAAATCCGAGCTGCAATCACGACTACGGGAAGCTATGGAATCTGAAGGAATCGACGTTGATGAACACGCTTTTCATCCTGATGTGGAAGAGTCGACAACAAAAATAGAAGAGAAAAACGAAACATCGCAGACAGTTACCAGCACAGACTTGAACATGATATTAGCTGCAATATCTGCACAAACAGGAATAACAGAAAACATATATGGTATCCTAACTGGAATCACAGGAGACACGCATAACATCGAAGATTGAAGCACAAGAAACGCGTATTTCAGAAATGTCGACACAGATTACATCCAAGATGGAAACTCAACTGGAAAAACAGAAGAAATATGTCTGGAATCGCTGCAGACATGCATAAATTCCAAGATAGAAGAACAAGAGGAGCGCTTGTCATTGCAGGTGGCAAAAATGTCTCCGCAGTTATAAGCAGAGAAAGTAAGGGTAACATCAAAGCTGGAAGCACAGGTTGCAAAAATCGCTCAGTTTCAGGCAAAAGTCGGCGATTTAAAAGGTCATATGGAGCAGTTGCAACTAAATCGCCTAACAGTTTCAGCGAGTAATCCAAAGGTAAAAACACCATCCCTGGACGGTTCTGTTCCTTTCCAGGTCTTTAAGCTACAGTTTGAAAAGACCCCAACAGCGAACAACTGTAATGCTGAAAATAAAGTTGCTGCACTCTTCGTATCATTGCAAGGACCAGCTGCCAAAATATTACAGGCTATTTCAGAGTACGAACGGAACAGTTACGACGCATTAATTGCCGCTGTCGAGAGACGTTACGGAAGCAAGTATAGGAAACTAGTATACCAAATTGAGTTGCAAAACCGTTACCAAAAAACCAATGAGACTTTGCAGGAGTTTGCGTCGGATGTTGAAAGGCTGGCATATCTAGCAAATTTGGACGCACCCGTGGAATACACCGAGAGGGTAGAAATCCAGAGCTTTATAAATCGAATAGGGGAGGTGGAAATGAAGCGAGCTATATACGTAAGCCCAAAGCCAACATTTGCTGAAACAGTATCCTATGACTCAGGAAACGGCCTCACTATTGAGTAAACCAGCATACAAAGTTCATCGTGTGGAAGTAGAAAGGCCAGATTGGATAGACACAATTTTTGAAGCACTGAAGGGATCACAACAGAAAAATGCTGGAATTATGAATTGTTTCAAGTGCGGCAACCCAGGTCACATTGCAGGTCATTGCAGTACCGGTCCTAATAGTTCCAAGCATGGGTGGTCTTAAGTACACATCTGAAGGAGATGAGCAAAAGTGAGCTAGATGTAAAGATCGAGCACTTGCTCCAGCTAGTGAATGTCTTGTGATATCAATATCACAAATCGGAAGAAAATCGAGCAGTCTTACCGCCAGAAGAAAGGTGGATGGCAAGGAGTGAGTACTGACTATAGATATGGGCGCATCTCATTCCTTAATCCGATCTGATTTGGTGAACAGGAGAGTAAAGCCATTACCTGGAGCAAGATTGCGTACGGCCATTGGCGAGTATAACAAAGTCCAGGGACCCCCCTGTACTTCCTTTTCTTCACTTAAGGCTGAACCCCCCTGTACTTCTTTGTCTATAGCAGAACCGCCCTGTACTTCTTTTTCTATAGCATAGCCAACAACCACTATGGTAAATAACCACACGCTACCAACGACTGATGGCAAACCAATGGTGTGTTTCGTCAACAAAATCATCACAAGAGACAATCACAATAGTGGTGTATTAATTTCTCAAGCAGTTTGCGGCACCACCCATATAAAAACAGCGAATTTGCATTTTGCAATTCAGTCCTCGCAGGTGAGCCAGCGGGAGTGGTTGTCTTTTTAAAGACAAAATTGGCACTCCGGCTAGCCAGCTGAGTGGAAAGGGCGCTGTCATGGCGCGGGTCACACTTCACCCAGGTAAGGACGAGCGGGGCGGCTGCCTTTATGCCATTGCCACCCGTCGCCCCCCTGGGTGTTTAGAGCCCAGACGCCTTAATGACTATATCACCCTTCCCCCTCAGCTCTGGCTTAGGCCAGCTTAGTCGAAGGGGTGCTCTCATGGCGCGGGCCACCCTTCACCCAGGTAAGGACGAGCGGGGCGGATGCATTTGAGCTATTGCCACCCGTCGCTCCCCTGGGTGTTGAGTGGCCCGACGCCCTAATGACTATATCACCTCACCCCCTCAGCTCTGGCTTCGGCTAGTTGAGTGGAAGGGGCGCCGTCATGGCACGGGTCACCCTTCACCCAGGTAAGGACGAGCGGGGCGAATTCCTTTGTGCTATTGCCACCCGTCGCCCCCCTGGGTGTTGAGCGGGCCGACGCCTTAATGACTACATCACCCCTCCCCTTCAGCTACCGCTGTGCCCACGGATCGATCCGCGGTGTGCCATCTGGTACAGTCCCGTCCCCCTTAGGCACCTTCTAACTAGAGTGCAAGTAGGTGGCGGGGGTGTCCAGCGGTGAAGCCGGCACTAACGAGTCCTCGCATTCTCTTCCCCAGGTGACCGACCCCGCCTAGTATCGATTCTGCCGAAGACTACCGATCAATCCGATCCCGCCGATACCGTGAACCAACCCCGCCCGTAACGAGCCGCCGCTGTCCAGGTAAACCCATCGCCATTGCTATGCCGACCGTAGGCCGTCCGCCATACTACCACCGTGCCGATCCTGCCTTGCTGGTGCCGTCGCTGCAACACCAACCACTGGCCATCTTCCCGCCGTTAAGCCGCCGCTGCTCCGACGACCGTTGGCCGTCCACCATCCTATTGCCGTTAAGCCGCTGCATCTGTCCCGCCGCTGCCACGACGACCGTTGGCCGTCCACCATCATACCGGCGTTAAACCGCTGCTTCCATACCGCCGGACCAATCCGCGCGTTACCCGACCGTTCAAACATCCTGCCGAACCTCCTCTGCTGCAACGACCGTTAGCCGCCGCTCCGCCCCCTCACCATCTTGCGACGGAAAGCTGCTGCCCGCCTAATACCTCCAGCCGTGTGTGTGTGTGTTCGTAACACATAAATATTGTGTTTTTATTCAGTAGGGGTTTGTGGGACCTCTACTGGACTCTGGATTGACTGAGCGTTACCCCAGCCTTAGACAAAACCAACCTTATAAATTGAGAAGGTCATGGTTCTACACAAATTCGTTGTAGCAGAGATCGTTGAAGAAGTCATATTAGGAGTAGATTTCTTAGTTGACCATGGCATGAGTATCGATATGCAGGGAAGGATTATGCGATATTAGAACAAGTATGTACTACTAAACTACAGTTTGGAGAAAGGGTTCAGCAGTAAACGAGTGCTGGTGGAGAAGATTCGACAGATACCACAAAAGTCAAAGAAAATAGATCGGGCAAAAGTTGATGGAACGAATGGGCCAAACAAATCAAAACCGAAGGTACCTGAAAAACCCTAATGGACGCATTAAAACGAACGAAAGAATTTCCCAGGGAGGGTGCAAAGATGGTTTCAAGCCAGGGTGCAGTACTGTCGTGAAACGTCAAAACGATACAGATTATGCAAAGCCAATCAGTCAAGCGCAAGCTCTTGACCAAACAACGGAGTGTGAGGGAACGAACCATGATAACGAGTAGTAAGACGAAAACAGGTACGACAAGAACAACAATTCGGAAGGTTCCTTGGATGGAGATTTGGTACTGTTATACAACCCTCACCGGCGGAAAGTTGTTCCATCCAAATTTCGAAGCAGTTGGGAGGGCCCGTAGAAAGTTGTGAAGCGAATCATTGATATCATCTACCGCACGCAAACAATTAAGAAACCAAAAAAAAAAAGACGCGTGGTTCATTTGGGGAGGCTAGCAACGGTTAGATCAAGATATTTTTCTAATCGGGACGACCAGACTTAGGTGGAGGGCAGTGTGGCGAATGTTGACATCAGTATGCTGTTAGTAAATAATCACGGAACAACAAAAACATTAAAGCGAGCCACACTGGTGTACATGAGCACATAAATCATCACTTATACACGCATATAGAAGGCAACGGAGAGCTATCTCACACACACAGATGTGGTCATCAGCCGAAGTAAGTACTCACACATACACACGCATATGGATATACACTACAAATATGCATGTACTCATATAACTAATTATCAAGCAGGAGATACAAGAGTTCTAGAAGGTGAAACGTCTAGATCTTTGGAGCAATATGCGAACGAAGCGGATAGTATAAAAGCAGCGCAAGCTGAACAATCAGTAATCAGTTTTAATTTAAGCACGCTATTGTTTGTGAAGTTTAATTGTGAAGTACTACCCCCAAGGTATTCTAAATAAAGACCAGTTTGCAATACTAAATATTGGAGTGATTTATTCAAAAGTTTAGCGATTCGAACGTTAGTAGAAGGTTTCAAATAAGCATAATCTCCCTAGAATTCGTTACAGTATTATTATTACTTAATGTGATGATGAGGCAAGGTAGCCGCTTTAATGCCGCTTGAGTAAGGCACACGATACTGTTTTGGTATACTCACGAAAATACCGATTTCAATAAAAATTTTTGATACACTTCACTTATTATACTGTATAGTCTTTTTATTTAATTGTGAAGTGAGAATCTAATATATACTTATATATTACAGCGATGTAAAATTGCGAGCTCTAAAATTCACATCTGGTCAAGTCAAATGCGCGGAATAAAATTGGCTTCTTTTATTTTGACAGGTAACCCTCATTGTGAATGTTGGTTGTGTTTAATAAGCATTGTTTGACTATATGCTTCAGCAACACTTACCATAAGAGTTGCCTTACATCATCCCCTTTGGAAAAGAAGAATTGGCCAAATTCTTCTGTCCCAAAAGTGATGTAATTTATCTTAAAAAAGTTTAATAGCATTTTAAAATTTAAATCTACATCTATGTTTAGATCTAAATTAAGAATTAAAGTAGGACTTAAATTAATTTTTTGTAATTAAAATTTTTTTTTTGTTTTAATTCTAATGTATGAATTAGAGGTTTACGCCGATCAGTTTATCGGCGGCGGCGGCGTAGTCTCTATTATATATCGGCGGCGGCGGCGTAGGCGGCGCGCCGGCGTACGCCGGTGTTCTTACTTTAAAAGCTTGATTTTTCTATTTAAAAAAATAATATTTAGGAAAGGTTTTGTTTATATGTATTTAAGGAAATCAGCGTGTTGGCCATTTCGGAAAGATCCGGGGTTTTTGCAAGTTGTTAACTACTGTTTTCCGGCCTTACGATATAGGAGCTCATTATGGATGACCGCGTAGTTTCAGTTTTCAGACAAGTTCGACTGTCCACTACGTTAGGGTAGTATCACATACTGTCATTAGTTCCACTGTCTTGGGAAAGCTTTTGCTTCACCACTTTGAGTGTTCTTGTGAAGGACAAAGCCTCACCTGGTAGATATATGTGCCTACGTATTCACAATTGTAAAAGGAGCCGTAACGTGTAGGTGATATAAACTTGATTGAGAGGCTATGATCAATGTGATTCGCTCCAAGGGACTAGTTTTGCATAGGGCCGCCAACTTTAGGAAATGTTAAACCGGGAGACTTGGGTGTTGAAGGATGAAGTGTGAAAATCAAAATTAACATTTCAGACGCTATTGTATAGTTTCGCAAATAAACAACAGATGTTTGAATGCAAGGCTTAGTGATTTTTCAAACCCTTCTCATAAGTACATATATCCTCAACTTAAGTATGAGGTAAGAATAATTTCGAAGGAGTGTAGTAGGTTCTCTAAAGGATTTTGCATCACTGATTTCGTTTATTCTTGAGGACAATTTAAAAACATGTTCGCCTTGGGTCATTTTATTTGAATTAATTGTTCATTATTAATTTTTTCAAAAATGCAAAGTGAGCATATAAATTTATTATATAACTTTTCTTTTAGTATTTTGATTTAATAACTTGCTGAATTGGGTAGTGCAAAATCTGTGTTAAGCTGACATCGAAAGCGCCTGTTGTTTTAAATAACTTTTGAATAGTTATAAAGAGTTAAATTTCGCAATTAGTTTCTTATAACTGGCACTGATGCGCATCCGTTCATACCACTCTTTTCGACCAAATCCGACCAATTTTCGACATGAACAATAAATGGCCTAAACAGTCTTAAACGAGTAGAAAATATAGTAACGCGCCGGACGCCGCGCCGCGACGCCGATATTTTTGACATTCGGCGGCGGCGTGCGAAAAACGACCAAAATCGGCGGCGTATATCTCTAGTATGAATGAAGTCCTTAAGTTTTAATGGTTGTTTAAATTTATTTGATTACATTTCCTTTTTTTCAAATTTGGAAGAAAAGATTTTTATTTCTATTTTAACAATAGAAATTAACTTTGAATTTGGATAGTTTTATTTAATTCCTTTTTCTTATTCTATTTTTATGTACTATTTTTCCTTTCTCGTTTCGTCATCTATTATTGTGACGTTAACACCAATCTAGATATTACTATGCTTGTCGTGGGGTTCTTTTTCAAGCAATACCTTGTCAAGCACCTTGACAGATATTGGTTGTGAGTTTTTGTTATATCCGGTTTGATTTTTTAATTTGTGTTCTGTAACGGCTTTTTTTGCTAATGCGTGAGTTCTTTGAAAACGAAATTGAACTTCTTTCGAACAGTTTTCTATGTTTAATCGGGTCTATGTTATCGGTCTGCAGTTCATTTGGTAAATTAACTGCTTTGCCAAAGTCTAACTCGTATGGTGAGAATTTATTATCAAATACTGTGTTTGTTGTTTTGTTATGAAGAAAAGTGAAATATTTCAAGTAAACATCCCAGTCGGAAAAATTAGGATTTAGATAGGATCTTAAATATTCGTTAAAAACTCGGTGGTTACGCTCTACTGTGCCAAGAGTTTCATGATGATACGCTGTGGAAAATTCATGTTCGATTTTTAATAATTGATAGAAAAAATTTCATTTTTGTATTCGGTGCCTAAATCAGTTTTAGTTGTTTTCATAATGCCATATAATATTATGAAATTTTCAAAAATATCTGATGCAACCGTTTTCGCACTTTTAACACGGATCGTAACCGTTACTAAATACTTGCTGAGATCGGATATAATAGTTACAGCGAACTTGTTACCATTATCGGATTGTGGTAGAGGCCCTATAGCGTCAATAAAAACAATGTCGAATGGCTTACAGGGTGTTTCGGTTAGGATTAAATTTTCTTTTGTTTTAGGTTTTACCTTGTTTAAAAGACATTTTTCGATATCGAAAAATATTTAAAAAGATTATCATTTTTTTGCAATTCAATTATAATAATATTGCGCTTGACAGCTTCTTTTTCGAGCTTCAAAAGTAATTCATCTAAATGTATTATTTTGTTAGCACACGCAACCTTAATTAACTCAATTTTTTTGTGTTTTAAATGCGCATTTTCTCGAAATTTGTAATTTTACCACTTTTATCATAATTTATTTGGGATTTTACTCTGGGTATTTTCTTTGAAAATTTGTTTGAAAAATTGTCATAAACTTTTAATTTTATGTTTTCCTTTTCTTTGTCTTCTTTGCCTATTTGTTGTTGCGTTAATTGGTCTTGTTTTGTCTGTGATCTTGTCTGTACCGCTATATTTGATTTTCCTGAATTTTTAAGTTCTTCTATTGTGATGCGAGAGAGTGCATCTGCGCCTACGTTGGTTTTTCCCTTTATGTATTCAATAGTGAAGTTGTAGTCTGGTAGTTCAAGCCTAATACGTGAAAGTTTTGAAGACGGGTTTTTCATATTAAACAAATAAACTAATGGACGATGATCGAACTTGACGGTAAAGCGTGTGCCATACACGTATGGTCTGAATTGTTTGATTGCAAAAAATATAACCAAAAGTTCTAATGCAATCATTGATTTATTTTGTTCTGAATTATTAAATGATCTGGACGCGAAGCAAATTGGTAAGTCAATGCCATCTTTATTTTGAATTAAAATGGCACCACAACCAATTTTTGAAGCGTCGACTGTAATTATAAATTCCTTTTTGAAGTCTGGGTATTGGAGACTTTGAGTAGAAATTAAAGATTTTCGAAGCTTTTCAAATCCTATCTCATACGACTCATCCCATTTAAATTCCACTCTTTTCCTGCTAAGTTTATTTAAAGGTGCTGCTATTGAAGCAAAATTTGGTATGAACCTTCGATAGTAATTGGCGAATGCCACGAATCGTCTTACTGCATCTTTATCACAAGGTTCGGATATTTCTTTATCGCAATTATTTTGGAATCGTCGGGAAGTAGACCTTTTGATGAGCATTTGTGTGGACACACACACCACTACAAATTTCCTGTGCGTCTATAAAAACTGGATATTTAGCTTTTTCAGCTTAAATAAGCGATAAACTTCGCATCTAGGAGGAATTACCAAAGTGTTATCGGTTGTATTATGTAAAATTGAAATTTTATGAATATTTTTGCCAGTGCCGATGGTTATGATCTCGTTTGCATAGTCTTTTATGCAATTGTATTTTTTCAAAAAGTCTTTGCCTAAAATACCATCTGACGGTATGTTGAATTTGTCATCTACTACATTTAGAGTATGTAGAATTGAAAAATTTGAATAAAAAAGTTCTGTTTTAATGGTACCCAATGTGGAAACTGTATCTGTTGTAACGCCCGTTATATTTATGATATTGTTGTTATTTATGGAAATACTTTGTTTTAAACTTGATAGTTTTATAATTGAAATATAAGCCTGTGTATCTACTAAGAAAGTGCATGTTTTAAAAGAGTCATTGCAATTCAATTCGATAAAATGTGAGTAGTTCAGTTTTAGACAATAAAATGATTTATTTTGAAAAACGTTATTTATTTCAGATTCTGGTCCCCCAGTGTTCGCTCCTGAGGGCCGTTGGCTTTTAAAGACCGTACACTAGCGTTATTTGTGGTATTTGAACGTCGATTGTTGTTGTTATTGTTGGTATT
Source organism: Eurosta solidaginis (assembly GCF_040869045.1). NCBI lineage: Eukaryota > Metazoa > Arthropoda > Insecta > Diptera > Tephritidae > Eurosta > Eurosta solidaginis. Next base: position 115,762,954 of record NC_090324.1, read on the forward strand.
ATTGTTTCTGTTTGCGGGTCTGCTATTGTTATTACGAAAATTACCATTACCTCGCGAGCCATAATTATTGTTGTTATTGTGCCTATAATTGTTATTTTTGTTTCTGCTAAAATTGTTGTTGTAGCTCGAAAAGTTGTTCCTATTATACTGATTTCCTCTGAAGTTACCTCGAAAACTACTATTTTGCCTGCTATAACGCGATCGAAACGCTAACACTTGCCTTTAACTAGCTTGGTTATTCTGTTCTACGATCATTTTCGCAACTACATCCTTAGAATCAGTAAATGTAGTTGACGCTAAAATTGATTTTACTAGGTCTGAGCGAGTGCTTAGCCGACAAACGTTGAAAGTTTGTTCGACTGCCATCTCGTGCGCTTTTTCCTGAGTCATTCCTTCTATAACTAATGATCGTTCTAAAGCATCGGAAAGTTCCTCTACCCGCTTGGCGAATTCAGAGTGATTATTATTAAAAACTTTTAATGATGCAATTTTACCTGCAACAAATTTCGAGTTTTCAGGTTTTATTCCGCCTTTTAACGCATCTTTTATTTTTTGAATTGTTGTTACTTCATTTGGAATTGCCTCACGCGCCTTCCCTTCTAGCTTGGATTTTATAAACGAAATGAAAGTATTTGTCATGGCTTGATTCGCTTTCTTGTATTAATTCAAAAAGATCTTTGGGTATTTTTATAATACAGTTAATCCTAGAAAAACATTTACTGAGTTGTTCTCTGCACTTTGACAAACTTTCGATTATTGAACTAGGCTTATCTCGATCTTCAAAATATGAACCTACTTGTTTTAGAATTTCGTTATAGCTTTTAATTAAAGCATCTTCATATTCTATTGACTTTTTCGCAGAGATATATCGGTTATTTAGAACGCGTTTGGTAACTTTAGTGAAATTAGAACGTAAATCTTTGAAATTGGAATCAAATCTGACATTTGACAAATCTGACATCTGACATTTGACATTGTTGGTTGTCAAAAGAAAACTTTATTACATTTGTTAAAAATTCTACGGAGGTATAAAAGATGTTTTGTAAAAAAAAATTGAGAAATTTTAAGGTTAACTGATAGGAACTGTATATACAAAAACGAAGTTCAAACTATCCATTCACTCGGTAATTGTGGTATGCAATTAAAAAAATTTTTTTGTAAATCAGAAAAGATTTGAAATTTTTAAAATCGATGAGTTAATTGAGAAATTGTAAAGAAGATTCACCTATTCGAAAGGCACCGTATTCGTGTCTTACTTTGAAGGAATTGTAAATGCAAGTGAATGTTGGAATATTTAAACGACACTATATTCGTTTAATAATTCGAGGGAACTGTTGGAATATTTGAAAGACACTGCATTTGAAGCATAGTTTGAAAAGAATCGTAAATAGAAAAGGATGTTGAAATATTTGAAATACACTGTATTCGTGTTATACTTCGAAGTAATTGCTGAAATATTTGGATGGCACTCTATTCATTGACTAAATGGAATTATAACTCCTTTCATTTGAACAGAAACTTTTGAAATATTTAAAGCACAGTATTAGTGGAATGGTTTTAGAAAGGGATTTGGAAAATATATCTAGAGCACAGTGTTCGACGAATGGTTTTCAAAACTGATTCGGAAAATATATATAAAGCATTGTATTCGTTGAGAAAAATAAATATTTATACCATCTTAGAGGTTTAATTTCCGCAGAAATAATTCGAAGAGAAGAAAAAGTAAATGTTCACCGATAAAACTAAATTATCACCATAACTGTGATATGACTGTAACCCGACAATATAGATGTTTAAAGTTGAATTTTTTTTTTTTTATTAGAAAGTTTGAAAAATTATCTCAAAATCTTAGCAATGGGGTATATAAAGTTTCAATGAAATTATTTGATAAATTTTGATATTAGCAAAGGCTATAAGATTTATGTATAATGGATCTTGAACGTTTTATGTTTTTATAATTTACGTTTCAAAAATTTTAAAGGAATTAATATATTTATAAGAAGGAAAATTTTTCGATTGTATTGATTATGAATGAATGTTTGAAATTTAGCAAAAAAAAATCAAGTTCCATATAAGTAAACGAAAAAGAAAATAGTAATATATATTTATGTAATAATATGCGTGTGGTGTCCGTATATTGGAAAATATTATATTTAATGTACATTCGAATTTTTTCGATATTTATATGTTTATATTTCAATATGATTATTTTGAGTATATAAGTTTTTCTATTTTTAGAATTTAAATTTTTTAAAGTATTTATATTAAAATCTGAGAAAAATGTTTTGCTACATGCGTAGTATACATATGTTTATAGGAAAGGTATGAAAAAGTGTAATTTGAAAAATTCAATTTCTTAGATTATTTAGTTAAACATGTTTTTGTCTTTAAAGTAGAAAAAGTATGTTGCTAAAAGATATGTCAAGGAGCAAAGGTGTCGACTTGTGTTGCCTCATGCATAGTATACAGATGCTGAAGAAAATTACAAACAGAAGCCAGGTGTCTACTTATATACAGAAATCAAATATTACATATATACGTATGTACTGATCTACTCTACTGTACCGCTCTTTGTGTTCTTTGCTTGCTGAGATGAGTAGTTGTTGGTATTTTTCTCCCTTATTGCTGATGTTAGCTGCTGCGTTCAAGGTGATGCTGTTGCCAACTGGTTATTTCTTTCTCTCTTTCTTTTCGCTATGTACGTATGTTTTTCTGGTTGAGTTGATGGCGTTGATGGAGTAAATGGCGTGGTTGTACCGCTATTAATGGTAGTGCGTTTTAAAGACGTAGTAGGTGGTTGTGATTTATTTCACCGTTATGGCGTGGTACAGCATCTTCAAAAGTAGTGTTCCATCTGTATGTAAATTATGACACCAATCCGTTCCGTTGAATGACAAAAACTGAACTTAACTTTATTATTGGCGATTTCTTTTTTATACAATTTTTCTTATGCTACTTACTTAACTAAGTTGCTAACATACTTATAAATTTACTTATACCGTACAGGTGAATTCGCTTACAGCGCAATAATTTATTAACCATGTTGCTGTTGTTCCTTTTTACAAAAGTTGCTTGATAATCAAATAAATTTTAAATCGAATTGTTTTATTGCTTTTATTATATTCTTATAATTTTGCGTATGCAAGTAAAATAAATAAATAAATGTAAGGCGCGATAACCTCCGAAGAGATCTAAGGCCGAGCTTCTCTTCCAATTTGCATCGTGTTCCTCTTGATTTTCCCTACAAATTGGCCGGAAGGGACCTACATGTTTTACGCCAACTCCGAACGGCATCTGCAAGGCAGATGAGTTTTCACTGAGAGCTTTTCAGGCAGAAATACACCCGGAGCGCTTGCCAAACACTGCCGAGGGGCGACCCCGCTTAGAAAAATTTTCTTCTAATTGAAAAACTTTATTTCTAAAATTTTGATGTTGCTTTGCCCGGGGTGCGAACCCAGGGCATACGGTGTGGTAGGCGGAGTACGCTATCGTCACACCACGGAGGCCACGTATGCAAGTAAAAGTAACTTAATTGGGCAACCAACGGGTTCACATTACGTCTGCACGGCTTCCGCTTAAAGCTGCAGACATTGGTGCGTTATCTGTAACCGTATTGGTAAACTTATAACAGCTGATTCGAAAAACCTTATGGGAATCAATGTAATCGATTATTGGTGCCGTATCGTAACGCTAAGGTCGTAACCGTATCGTAGGCAACCAGTTGGTTTTTGGTTTTTCGCCGTATCCATAACCTAAAAATATTTGAGTTGGTGAATTTAATAACTTTTTTAGATTTTATTCATTGTTTTGGATACGTTATGACTAGGAGAGTTATTTTTTGTGGAATATGTTTGTAATTTTTTGCGTTTTCGTCATTTTTGTGAAATTTTCACCATTTTTAGATTAAGGCACCATTAATTGATAACAATGTACCGTATAGGGTTACGTTAGGGATACGACTACAGCGATACGACAAACGGCACCAATGACTCCGCTTTAAATTTATTGCAACGGAATGTGAAGCAGTTGTTGTTGTTGTTTTATTAAAATATTGTTTACTGAATTTGGGTTCCAGTAACTACTGTGTAGGCAATATGTGACGGTTGTTGCTAACTGTGGTAACTCCCCCCTTCTTAAGTATCAGCGTCCCGCTGATGAAATATTATTGTTTTAGTTGGAAGTCTACTATTGGTGGAATGAAAAAAGATTTCCTACTTCTGGGTCGTAATGCGATATACAAAGCAATCGACAATATTATTGCTAGGATAATGGCTGCGAAGATTGAGCTAATAGATATTACACTCTTTGAGGATATGTGTTCTAATTTCCTTACATTGGTTAAATGCAGTTGATGTTAATATTTGAGGTCGAGTTTGATTTCATTTTCAGTTAGGTTGTTTTGAAGTATTGAAGGTAATATTTGGTATGAGCTAGTTTGCCAACTAGTATAACTAACATTGTTTAATGTTATGGTTTCATTAAGGAAGTTTATGATAAACGTGCCATTCAATTTGAGTGACTTGTTATCGTAACCGAGCTTTCCAATAAAATTTGAGATAAAAAGTGTTCCCTCTGTGATTAATTCAACTATGGCTTTATATTCCTATTGGTAATCGCACATTGCTTTGTCCCCTTCGAGGATTTGAGTTATACAGTGATTTTCTTCTAGTTTTTGGAGTTGATTTCTTCTGCAGATTGTAGTTTCGTCTATTTCCAGGCAGTTTCCGATGATGCCATATTTTTCCTCTTGTGACGTGAAAATATTGGAAAATTCTAGATAGACTCGTTTGCTGTTTTTTACGGTTCTCTTTTACAACCATTGACGGTTTAGCATATTCAAGCGCCTGTATTTCATTTTTAAAAGGTAGTGTGCCAGCTTGTGATAAAATATTTTCGATATCTCCTTTATTTAAAAGTTGTGAGTGAACAATTCCTTGTTTTGCTAACTGGGCTGCCATTAAGATTTTCGAAATTTCACCTTTTATTATTCCTAACTTATTAAATAGTGTTTGTTCAAAAAACTGCGTATTGTCTTCGTTTATTTCGTCCGCGATTATGTTATGTCCACATAAAATTGTATTACCGGTCCTTATAAGATACTCGTTTATTTCGTGCTGTTTGTTGTTGTTTTCTGTTAGAGTGTGGGTTTGTGACATGATTTGGTCCCCGTCAGTAGCGTCGGGATTTCCTGCTAACCACTTCCAAGCAGACCCTATCCAGTTAATTGATCGTATATATTTGGTAGCGTTTTTGGTTCGTAACTGGTCCAGTATATTGTCTATCTCTGTAAGTTCATGTTCTAGTTGCGGAAATAAAATGCAAGTCTTACTAATATCGTGTTGTACCATTCTTCTTATACCGTTAACTACTCTGTCGTACTCATCCAAGTCTATAGTATGTATAATTTTGTATATTCCTTTGGTAATTTTTCCTAGTCCTTGTTTAATTGTCAGTACTGGGCTATCGTATTTGTATGCCTCTACTGTTGCGGTCGTCCAACAAGGTAGTTTTTCAGATGTGACTTATGTATTTTGCTATTATTAGTTGTAGTTATTGTTTCGTTATTATCCTTACCTATCCTATCATTCCTGAATATAGGTTTTATTTTACCCTTGATTTTTTTATCCTTCTTTAGGTCAACTTCCCCTGGTTCGTAGTTTTTGGCTTCGACCTTTTCTTGTTATGGGTTTTTAGCATATTTTTTTGTTTCCTAGCTATTTCATTACGAAGGTCTACATTCACTATGTCCCTAAAATTCATGAGATCTTGATAATTAATTCTTTGGGTTCTTCCAAAAAATATATCGGCGGGTTTTTTCTTCGTAACTGAGTGTATGGTGTTATTATACCTATCAACGGCAATGTTGATAATTTCTTTTGGTGAGCAATCAGGATATTCAGATTGTAGACGTCTAACAATTTCTATAATTGTAGAGTGCACACGCTCGATTGTGCTGTTAACTTCACTCTTTTGGGGTGGTGCTAAATAAATCTCAATACCCAAACTTTCCAAGTAATTGGGTGTTATTCACACACATCACAGATTTATTTTTGATTTTAAAGTATTTTACAAATTTAGACAATTTGTCAACGCATGTAATAAATTTTTCGCCAGACATTGCGATTATGTCAATGTGAAATATTTCTGTTGGGTATGAAGTTACTGGCGTTGACTGTAGTTCAGGCTTTTGAGGGTGGCGATCGTACTTGTAGCACCCACAAATTTTGCATGTTTTTGTGTATTTTTTTATAAGTTTACTCATCTGAGGAAAATAGCATTTTTCTAATATTTGTTCCTTATTTTCCCTATCATTACGGTGGGCCCTACTATGCTCCCGTTCGTTTATTTTGAACTTTACTTCTTCATCAGGAATGCCAATAACAAGTCTTTGCGTTATTCTGCCACGAAACTTAGAAAAACTTTCCTGATAAACCTGTTCTAACAATGCGATATATTTTTCGGGAATTTTTATTCCATTAATTATATTTCGATTAAGATAATTTTTTAAGATTTTAATTACTCTTCCTTTATCGTAGATTTCACTTTTAATACGATGCCTGTGGTACCTTGGGTGAGGTTCTTCGTGGATAATTTCACCTTTGCCTTTTTCAAATATAATTTGGTTTTTAAATACATTTAATGGTGCCTCGCAATAAGGAATAAGCTGTGAGCTTTCCTCTGCTGCACTATGTTGAGAATTAGATGTTGACGATGTCAACGAGTTAATTTCCGTGGGAAGCCTGGAGAGGGCATCTGCGACAACATTGGTCTTCCCTGGTTTATAACTATACTCTTCTATGCGTGCCTTCCACCGTTTAAGCTTGGCATTATTATTGCTATAACTCAATGTGAATGTTAATGGTTGGTGGTCAGTGAGGATTTTAATGTCTTTTGCTCCGTATAGGTAGGTTCTTAGTTTGTCAAGAGACCATACTATAGCTAGCATTTCCTTCTCGATAGTCGAGTAATTTTCCTCGGTCTTATTGAGTGACCTAGATATATAAGTTATGGGCTTATCCTTTCCGATTTCTCCTTGAGGAAGGACTGCCCCAATCGCGGTATTAGAAGCGTCTGTTGTTAGGATAAAGGGTTTATTGAAATCTGGAAATGCCAAAATCCCCGAAGACATAAGTAATGTTTTCAGGTCATTAAATGATTTCAGTTCTTCCTCAGTTAAAGAGATTTTTATTTTTCTGGATTGGCTCGCCTTTATTTGCGCATTTTCACCCCTAGTCAGATTCGTGAGTGGTTTGGCAATTTTTGCGAAGTGGTTGTATAAATCGTCTATACTATGACGCTAAACCTAGGAAACTTTTCAGTTCTTTAAGATTTACGGGTACAGCAATTTTTTTAATAACTTAAATTTTTTCAGGGTCAGGTAAAATACTGGTTTCTGAAAAACTTAGATTTTCCCAGATTTACTTTTAAATTTGCTTTATATAGAAGAGCGAATACATCTTCAATATTTTTAAGATGTTCTTCTTTGGTGCTTCCTATTATTATATATCGTCGATATAGACGTAGCAGGATATTCCTATGAGGGGTTTAAGGACGTCATTTATCATCCTTTGAAATATAGAAGGCGCATTCTTAAGCCCAAATGGCAACCTAGTAAATTCGTATTTACCCTTTGCGGTCGAAAACGCTGTTTTTTCTATATCCCTATCCTTCATCCCGATTTGGTAAAAACCCGATGTAAGGTCAAGTGTAGTGAAATACTTACACTCCCCTAAGCTAGCTAAAGTGCTATTTATATCGGGTATTGGGTAAGCGTCAGGTATTGTTACTGAATTTAGTCTTTTAAAATCAAAGACAACCCTGTATTTCTTTTCCCCTGAAGTACCTGACTTTTTTGGAACAATCCACAAATGAGAATTATATGGGCTTATTGACGGCCTAATTATACCGTAATTTATAAGTTCCGTTATCTTTTTCCACCTCGCCACGAAGGTTGGTTGGATAAGGGTAGGATTTGGTATAAATTTGTCCCTCTGTCGTTGTCTTTATTTCTGCTAACACGGATGTGTCTATTGTTCCACTGTCGGATACTGGTCCGAAAATGTCCGCGTATTTATTAATAATTTCTTCAACTTCATGTTTATAGAGTGTTTCCTCAAGATTATTAACTTGTTTTGAAATTTTGTGTTTTAATGGCAATACTACATCTCCTATGGTTAGTGTATCGTCATTTCTATTAATAATCGCTTCTAGTTCCTTGAGAGTATCTTCACCTATGATACCATCAAAGGATTTTAAATTTCGCAGAATAATAAAATCAAAATTATTTTTTATGCCTATGCTTTTGAAGAATGGTCCCGAAAGTTTATGGGTTATCTCTACTTGGCCGGCAGCGGATTGAACCTTGAAAGGTTTCTTTAGTTTCAATGAATTCTTGGCAATTTTTTCACAATCGAAGTTTTTGTTAGCCCCTATATCTAAAAGAAATTTCAGTTTGTGGCCATTTTGTAAGGTGAGTTCTAAGTAGGGTAGGCTAGATCGGCGTCCGTCATAAAATTTACCTCTTCGCCTCCTTCGAATGTTTCGGCTTTCTGATCTTCTGTTTGAACATTAAACAATTTTTGGTTTTTTCTAGGAATATCTGATGAATTATTTGACTGCCTTTTACCACTGGCTTGCGTTCTATTCGGTTCATATAATTTAATCTCTTCGAATGAATCGAAGGATCTACCTCCAATGGAACCGGAGGTTTAGGTTGTGTTGGCCTTGGTGGTTGCTGAGTTTCAGTCTCTAAATTTCTATTGTACATCTGATTTTTTTTGCAGTACCTAATTCTCTCGGTGCAAATAATTGCTTCTCTCTAATTTGGTTTTTAGGCGCTTTAATAGGCATGGTTGTATTCTTAGGATAAATCGAATAGTTTCTTAAGTTAAGGTTTTGTATTTCGAGGCAAAATGAGTAAGCCTCTGGTAGACTCTTGGGTCGTTGGATGACTAGCATCCTGGACAGTTTGCCGCTCAATCCCCTAATAAAAACATCAAGAGCGCTGTTCCTATAGGTTTCCAGAAGCGCGTCGCTTGTTTCCTTAGAGTAGTCTTGCCCTTTTATTTTATTTACTATTAGAGATAATTGATGATTTATTCTTGCGTTGAATTGATCTACGCTAAAATGTTTCTGTGACAATGGCCCTAGCTCATGTTCAAGGGTCCTTAAATCACGTTTGTCTGCGTAGTGCAGTGACAAACAGCTTTTGATTTTTCCCCAATCCTCATCGAAAATATTATAAGAGATAAGAGCTGTATCTGCTGGGCCTTTTTTTTTGTTCAATTTGTCGTAGGATGGCCCGATATATCGGTTTTGTCTTGACTACATCGTAGTCCTTTAGTGTTGACTCGACATTATGAACCCATGATATGAACTGGACGGGGTTACCCTCGAAGGTTGGTAGGGTTTTTACACTATCAGGGAGCCTATTTATTTCTTGCAGGTCTGCCTCAGTCAGGCTGATAGAATTATTAGAATTTACCGATTCAGGAAGACTAATCCTAGCTTCTAGTTGGTTTATCCTAGCGCTCATGGTTCTCAACTGTTCTATTTGTGCGTTAACCGCACCCGTTAGCTGCGTTATCGCTTCTTCAATTTGCTCCATTCTGAAGTTACTTTTACTTTGTGTAAAGAGTTTATCTAATTAAAAAAATATTTCCACTGTTTATGAGATAAAATAGTCTGCGCTTTATAGTAAATTTTTCTCAAATAAGAATCGGTTTGTAACTTTTTTTTATGCAGTTTTAAAGGTAAATTTAGAAAAGAGAATAATTTAAATAATTTTTAATCATTTATTGGATAATTTTAATAATTAAATTTCTATTAATTTTTAATCACTTATTGAATAATTTTTAATCATTTATTGGCGTACATATACATTATCAGCATAGTGAAGTTCAATTCCCTCATTCCGTGTTTTGGTTGGTCCGCTGAAACCTTTTTGGATGATTATCCTACTGCGTAGCGAGCTCCGACACGTCCACGATGGTTTGGATTAGTATCTTTGGTGTAAAGTAAGATCAATTTCGCAATTTTTTGCCTTGAAAAGGTTTTTCTTGTTACGTACAGGATCACTTTTATGAAAATTTTAAGCGTTTATAACTTCACCCAAAAGTTTTCAAGGAAAGAATTTTTAGTGTTCTCCTTTTCACCCCTTATTTTTTTGAAGTGTTATTTATTTTGAAGGATTATTTATTTTCACTTATTTTGAAGTGTTCACTCAAAAAATTTCCTGTGTACCTCTTAATTTTTTGAAGTAGAAGGATTACTTATTTAAAGTGTTCACTGAAGGATTTTTAGTGTTTTCCTTTGTACCTCTCAATTTTTTGAAGTAGAAGGATTGCTTTTTTTCACTTATTTAAAGTGTTCACTCAAAAGTCTTTTACTATTTAATCGATTTCCCGGGCGCAAATTATGACACCAATCCGTTCCGTTGAATGACAAAAACTGAACTTAAATTTATTATTGGCAATTTCTTTTTTATACAATTTTTCTTATGCTTCTTCCTAACATACTTTTAAATTTACTTATACCGTAGAGGTGAATTCGCTTGCAGCGCAATAATTTATTAACAATGTTGTTGTTGTTCCTCTTTACAAATGTTGCTTGATAATCAAATAAATTTTAAATCGAATTGATTTATTGCTTTTATTATATTCTTATAATTGTGCGTATGCAAGTAAAAGTAACTTAATTGGGCAACCAACGGGTTCACATTACGTCTGCACGGCTTCCGCTTAAATTTATTGCAACGGAATGTGAAGCAGTTGTTGTTGTTGTTTTATTAAAATACTGTTTACTGAATTTGGGTTGCAGTAACTGCTGTGTAGGCAATATGTGACGATTGTTGCTAACTGTGCTAACTTGTGTGCATGTACCATCACAATAACTGTTGTTCATACCTTTTTGTTTGTAAAAGTCCACTTTTTTATACTCAGTTGAGCAGAGCTCACTCCGTCCGTCCGTCTGTCCGTTAACACGATAACTTGAGTAAATTTTGAGGTATCTTGATGAAATTTGTTACGTAGGTTCCTGAGTACTCATCTCAGATCGCTATTTAAAATGAACGATATCGGACTATAACCACGCCCACTTTTTCGATATCGAAAATTTCGGAAAACCGATAAAGTGCGATAATTCATTACCAAAGACGAATAAAGCGATGAAACTTGGTAGGTGTGTTGAACTTATGAGGCAGAATAGAAAATTAGTAAAATTTTGGACAATGGGCGTGGCACCGCCTACTTTTAAAAGAAGGTAATTTAAAAGTTTGGCAAGCTGTAATTTGGCAGTTGTTGAAGATATCATGATGAAACTTGGCAGGAACGTTACCCCTATTACTATATGTACGCTTAATAAAAATTAGCAAAATCGGAGAAGGACCACGCCCACTTTCAAAAAAATTTTTTGTAAAGTAAAATTTTAACAAAAAATTTAATATCTTTACAGCATATAAGTAAATTATGTCAACATTCAACTCCATTAATGATATGGTGCAACAAAATACAAAAATAAAAGAAAATTTCAAAATGGGCGTGGCTCCGCCCATTTTCATTTAATTTGTCTAGGATACTTTTAATGCCATAAGTCGATCAAAAATTTACCAATCCTTTTGAAATTTGGTAGGGGCATAGATTTTATGACGTTAACTGCTTTCTGTGAAAATGGGCGAAATCGGTTGATGCCACGCCCAGTTTTTATACACAGTCTTCCGTCTGTCCTTCCGCATGGCCGTTAACACGATAACTTGAGCACAAATCGGGATATCTTTACTGAACTTAGTTCACGTACTTATCTGAACTCACTTTATCTTGGTATGAAAAATGAACGAAATACGACTATGACCACTCCCACTTTTTCGATATCGAAAATTACGAAAAATTAAAAAAAAATGCCATAATTCTATACCAAATACGAAAAAGGAATGAAACATGATAATTGGATTGGTTTATTGACGCGAAATATAACTTTAGAAAAAACTTTGTAAAATGGTTGTGACACCTACCATATTAAGTAGAAGAAAATGGAAAAGTTCTGCAGGGCGAAATAAGAAACCCTTGAAATATTGGTAGGTATTACATGTATCCAACAGATGATGTTCTGGGTCACCCTGGTCCACATTTTGGTCGATATCTGGAATACGCCTTCACATATACAACAACCACCACTCCCTTTTAAAACTCTCATTAATACCTTTAATTTGATACCAATATCGTACAAACACATTCTAGAGTCACCACTGGTCCACCTTTATTGCGATACCTCGAAAAGGCGTCCACCTATAGAACTAAGGCCCACTCCCTTTTAAAATACTCATTAACACCTTTCGTTTGATACCCATATTGTACAAACGCATTCTAGACTCACTCCTGGTCCACCTTTATGCCGATATCTCGAAAAGGCGACCACCTATACAACAACCACCACTCCCTTTTAAACCCCTCATTAATACCTTTAATTTGATACCCATATCGTAAAAACACATTCTAGAGTCACCCCTGGTCCACCTTTATGGCGATATTTCGAAACGGCGTCCACCTGTAGAACTAAGGCCCACTCCCTTTTAAAATACTCATTAACCCCTTTCGTTTGATACCCATATTGTACAAACGTATTCTAGAGTCACCCCTGGTCCACCTTTTTGGCGATATCTCGAAAAGGCGACCACCTATACAACTACCACGACTCCCTTTTTAAACCCGCATTAATACCTTTAATTTGATACCCATATCGTACAAACAAATTCTAGGGTCACCCCTGGTCCACCTTTATTGTGATATCTCGAAACGGCGTCCACCTATGGAACTACTCTCTTTTAAAATACTCATTAAAACCTTTCATTTGATACCCATATCGTACAAACAAATTCTAGAGTCAACCCTGATCCACCTTTATGGCAATATCCCTAAATGGCGTCCACCTATATAACTATGGGCCACTCCCTCATAAAATACTCTTTAATGCCTTTCATTTGATACACATGTCATACAAACACATTCCAGGATTACCCTCGGTTCATTTTCCTACATGGTTATTTTCCCTTATGTTGTCATCATAGCTCTCAACTGAGTATGTAATGTTCGCTTACACCCGAACTTAACCTTCCCTACTTGTTTTTAGTAATTTTGGTTTTTATTTACCATTTAAGTTTTTTTTTTTTTTGAAATTGTATTAAATTGTGTAGTTTGTCTCTTGAACATTCTTTTGTAGGTTTTTCTTTGATACTTTTTAACTTTTTTTTTTGTAGGTTTTTAAATTTTATAATTTTTTTTGTAGTTTTTGAAATTTGAAAATTTTTCTATTTTTGGTGAAGTGTGCTCAAGTATATTTTCAAGCGAAAGTATAAGTCGCGAGTGGATGTAATAGTGGAGTGAGTGCTAAAATTATTAAATCATTCTGAAAACTTTGATTGGACGAAGTAGGTGTGGGCCAACCTAGAACCCAATGCAGGAGCGAAACCCCTGGTTCGATCGAGTAAGGTCACCTAAAGGTAAGTCGAGAACGTACTTTAAGAAAACGCTTAACATTGTTTAAAGCGTTTCGGTCGGCTGTGTGCTGCCCATTTCATCGATGGCAGAAAGAAATTGACTTTCACTACCAGTTTCACAAAAGAAATTGAGAAAAGAAAATAAAAAATTTTCTTTGAGAGTCATGTGAAGGTGATATAAAAAAAATTTCATTTTTTTCTTTTTGCTTCGGGGAATCGGCTGCCACTTAGCACTGACGATTCTTAGTTGAAGACAGCCTACTAACTTTAGTTTCCTCCACCACAGGCTACCAACAATAAGGCAAACCGCCACCAAGCACCCTGATCTTCGTGCATACACACAATCACCCACGCATATACACTCGCACACTAATATTTTATATGCCCGCAATCACCCGCCAATCACACGCCACATCAACAGCAAGAAAAGTATCTGCGAGATTGTAAGCGGTGACAGGTGAAGGATATCAACAACCACCACAGGTTATAATATGCTAACACAGCTTATCAAGTAAGTGGAAAGCTAAAGAAAGTCATTGACCACTGCAAGATCTCCAGCGGCCACCTAACAATACCCCATGGAAAACCAGAGAGCGTGAGAGCCGTGTAACCAGGAGGCGAAGAGCGAGTGCGCCCGCTCCATGCGGAGAAAATACCAACGAGAAGGCACCAGCGCAGCAGCCAGCAAGACGATCAGATTCGAGCTCTCTCTATATGAATAGATTTTTGATTTGCTTTGTTTTTAAGGTTCTTGTAAATGTATGCTCTCAAGCTTTGTAGGACGCGTAACTAGTTAGGTATGCTTTGCTTTGTTTCTTGTTCCTTTGCGTTTCGTTTCCTTGCCTAATGATATGGCCAGCACGACATTCTAAACAAAAATTTTGGTACTATTGAAAGCAAGAAAACTTCAAGAAGAAAATTCATTTCGTGGAGATTAAAATTCGAAATTAAAGGATGTTGCATGGATATTTCGAAGGTTGATTTCGTTTGAGAAATTTTCTAGGTGAGAAAGAAAAAACGGGAAAAGGCTCAAACTCGAGACGAAATTCTTCTTGATGTTGTATTGTATGTCAAGTTTAATAAATAACGATCAAGGTAGCGAAAGGCAAAGGAAGACAAAAAGAAAGAAAAAATAGAAATATAGATTTGCCGGGTTGGTTTTGGACGTAACATCGTAAGGCAGCCCAGGGGACACTAGTTATCCATTATCGGAATAACCCAAGGATTATTACAAAAAAAAAAAAAAAAAAAAAAAAAAAAACTATTATTCGGGTTCAGTTTTTTTCTAGTTCAATTCACTATCATTTACACTTTTCTTGTTCTTCCCTTTTGTTTTTTTTTTTTTTTTTGTTCTTTTTTTCTCACATTGCTTCCTACGTTTCCTGCTCGCTTCCGAAATTATCCAATTTACGGGTTGCTCAATTCAACGCAAGAAATAAGTAACTAACGCATGGTTGCCCCGCTCGCTGCTCCCAAACACGAGCGAGTGACCAGGCACTAAAAAAAGAAAATCTAAGAGACCACTGAGCAACCATCTACAAACATATGTATGTATGTAACCACGTATGTTTATCTCTCCCACTCTTTAGCAGAATCCGCGCTCTGGTACCATAACGCTGGAAAACTGAGGTGTGTGAGATCATATATACATATACACATATATATTCCAATTGTTTACGATGAAGTTTCGCTTCTTTTATATCATATGTATGTGCTTATATTTATGTGGACATAAATATGTACATGGATAACATATAAGCAAATACATACCCCAACTCTATCTTTTGTTTTAATTCCATCTTTGAATTTTTCTGTAGCAACCTGAAGTTGCGTTGGATTAACTTTCTATAAACCTAAGGTTTCTCGTGTGTTTCCTTTTTGAGTTTTTTTTACACGGATACGCGTGACATTAGTTCGTAGACAGCTAAGTTTTAGGTGCACTTTAGGTTACAAAAAAAAAAAACAAAAACTAATTATAATTTATATTTTTGAATAAACTTGATATTTCTTGAATTTCCATATACATATATCTCATAGTGTTAGTCATACCAAAACTTATTATTTGCCTTGTTTTGGTAACATTTTATTTTTATTCAATGAATTACATGATCCTTTGGATATTGAACTATAATATAGTTATGATAGGGTAAATAGAAGAGGAGTATAATAAAAATTAATGTTGGTACCTTGAAATATACTTCAGTCTTTTTCCTTTAAAGATTGGGTGATGGAGTGCTAAGCATATATCTTTGGTGTGGGTGTTACGCTAGGGTAGGAAAGGGGACGTGGGAGTAAGGAAGACATGACTAGACCACACTTGCATTAGAGATGGACTATTTAGTATTCGGATAAGGGGGCGTTGCGCACTGGAGTCAAGGCGAAGCCCAAGGCTTTGCAAGAAACGACGCAGGAGGGGAGGGCCGACTACAACTACCAGGAACGGACAAGAACGGACAGGACAGGACTTTTCTTTCTTCATCTTCTCTGCACCCAATTCCTATTTTCTCTCCCTTCCCGTTCACTTTCTGTCCCGGTATCCGTCTCCTTTTTACCTCGCCCCATCCTTACCCAATCCTATTAGATTTCCTCCCTGACGAAACAAATATAACCAGGCATGATAAATAAAAATTTTGTTAATGTTGGTTTTATTAAGGAGGGTGGAGCACGCTACCATCATACCACGGCGGCCGCTAATGTAAGCATTGTTTTCAGTAAAACCGTTTAACTTAACAGTTTTTTAGTAATTTTATTTCATATGTCGCTTTTTATTCATGTATGTAATATGTGTTCCAAGTATGAGCCATATCGATTTTTTTGCTTACTTTGATCCTTGCGCCACCTGGCGGCGATTTTTGTTCATATGTCGCCTGCTATTCAAATATGAGCAAAATCGGACCCCAAATACAATTTTTTGATAATTTCGGTCCTTGCGCCACCTGGCGGCGTTTTTTCATATGTCGCTTTCTATTCATGTATGTAATATGTGTTCCAAACATGAGCCAAATCGGACCACAAATACGATTTTTTTTAATATCTCGATCCTTGCGCCACCTGGCGGCAATTTTTTTCATAGGTCGCTTTCTATTCATGTATGTGTTATGTGTCCCAAATATGAGCCAAATCGGCCCAGCCACAAATTCGATTTTTTGAAATATTTCGATCCATGCGCCACCTATCGGTGTTTTTTTTCTTATTATTGCATTTTCAGAACCCGATCTGAACTATATTCCAAGTTTCAAGCTTGTAGCTTATCGGGAAGTTACTTACATTTCATTTACAAAATTCGTAGTGCTAGCTACACAGAGTCAAGCTATATAAAACCGTTCAAAAACTGGCGTGATATGCCTCATTGCTTCTATGTGCAAGTGCAAGTTCAAAATTGCATAAAATATCTGCTGATTATTTTCTGTATAACATAGATTTCGAATGAATAGAATTTATAAGGACACTTATTTTGCGAATCTGTAGATTAACATCGAATTGACTGCGGGAGCTACAGGTTTGCCACATATCCTAAAATAGTTCATGACGGAAACCCCGTCATGTCCCTGTATTTTTATCCAAATTTGACGGCATTTGCCGTTTTGTCCGCGAAAGAGTGTTACTACAAGAATGAGTTGGTGAAACACAAATACTAGCTACCTCCTAAGTGATTGGTAGGTTTATTTACAAGTGCATATGTATGCATATATGTTGTAGTTAACTTGAACTTGCATTCATACAAGCATTTATGAAAAATTTTGTTGTGTACCGGCCATAATTGTATACAGCCAACGCGATACAATTATGGCCGGGACACAATAAAATTTTTCATATAGATGCATGCCAGTAACATCGCCACAAACACACAAGATGTTACCTTTGTAAATATAAAGGAACTTCAGACTTAGCAATTGAAGTTTATTTCGCCTTGCCCATTCACATAAAAAATTTCGCGAAGCGCTGTTATAAACATTCTCACAGTACCAGAAAAATATTTGCTAACATATTTTGTATCGTATCCATTTGTTATTTTCCAGCTTTTAACTGTGAGTAATGTTCTAAGGAAAAAAGGAATTTTAGACGAAAGTGCAGCGCATATTATATATTTGTTTCGAAAATATTCGTGGGGCATAGAGGAGTAATATTTGTTAAAAAATTTAAATTTTAATTCTCTATTTCGATTTTATAAAATTATATATAATTTTAACCCAGTTAGATAAAATACAACGATCATGAATAAGATATGACGAGTAGAAAGATATATAATTCTTTAGGCTGCAGAATCCGGATGTTCCGATGAACGACTTGGCCATTCCCAAAGTGAAGGAGCAGCAGAAAAATAGCCAGCCAGTGCTGTTGCTGATTTGCAGCGAGTCCGTGGAGGCTCTCAGGCAAAAAGGGAACATATTGAAGTTATGCACCAGGGAAGCCCAACTAAAAATCCCGGCAAGGACAGTGCCGGACAACAACCTCGAGGTGATGGACGAGGCCAAAAAGCTCTTGGACGAGCTAAATATGACAGAGCCAGGTGGAGGGGTGGCCTCGTCAGCTCCTGGCAAAGAGCAGGAGCGTCGCCGGACCGGTGATTAGGGTAGCGCAGATTAATCTGCAACATGCCAAAATTGCCTCGGATAACTTCATGGTCCTTCTAAGGGAGGAGGACATCGACATCTGCCTCATACAGGAACCGTGGGGTTGGTGGTCGAAAATAACGGGCATGCAGGCAAGATATTATAACCTGTTTTATACACTTGAAGAAGGTAAGCCGGCGTGTATCCTCGTTAGGAATACGTTTAATGCTTTCTTTTTACCTAATTTCAGTACTTGTGACGTTGCAGCGGCAAGAATTGAGTCACGAGGCGGTCGATGCCTAACGATCGCTTCGGTGTATTTGGCTCACGATAGACCCGCACCCCCTGAGGAGGTGGAAACGTAAATAAACACAACACCCGGAAAGGAAATGACGGCCATGGGCTGCGATGCCAACGCAAGACACAAGGTATGAAGAAGCAGCGAGATGAATGAACGAGGTGAGTCTCTTGACTATATAGTAACAAATAATCTCAGCATATGTAACAGGGGCAACGCTCCCACCTTTGTTTTCCCAAGTTCAGAGAACTTCGCAGGGTGGGAGGAAGTCCTTGATATCACGATATCCAATGATTACAAAGATCTCTCAGTTAGGAAATGGGAAGTCTCGAAAAAGATCTCCATGTCTGAGCATCGTATGATCCGCTTTGAAAGAGACTAGGAGAGTGAAATAAAATCACCTTACAGAAATCCTTAGCGAACATCTTGGGGTCTGTTCAGCAGAATAGTCAGCGAAAGGCTAGGTAGGAACAAAGCACCCATTCAATCTTCTGATAGCCTAGACGACTGAGTACGGTCTCTGGAAAGAAGCTTTCAGGTAGCATATAGGGTTGCCTGTCCAATTTCCAGGGAGCAAGAAGACCTTCCGTATATTTTTTCAAATTACGAGCTTAATAATATTTATTTACATAAATTTATTAATATCTACATACACATACATAATACTTACCTATTTTTACTAATAAAGTAACTAAAATGATAAATAACTTTGAATAACAATAAGACTGATAAGTTGCATAAACGCACCAGATACTGTGCATCTCTGAAAATATTGATAAGCATCGATTACACGTGAATAATTAAAACAGCTGACAATGGTGGGCACTGTTGGAATTTAATTAGCAAACGAAATATAAACAATGGATATTAGGAAGTTTTTTTCTACTTCTGTGGGTAAGTCTGATTTTATTAATTACATCACTATTAGCCGACAACTCATGTATCTTAATATAGCTTCGAAAGGAAGGCATAGTGAACTAGCTCTGATGAGAGTGCCGTGGAACCAGGAGGATGTTATTATAATCATAGTGACATTAGGGAATGGGTCAATGCCCGAAGTACTATGACTTTCGCACAAAAAAACTGCTATTAAGTTGTTGGGTATCACCGTCACACTATGATTTTTCGGCTGATTCAGCCCATTTAAAGAGAAAATTTAATCACAATTGGCTAGAAATATACAAGCCATGGATGGTCTATTCAAGCAAGCTTAAAGACGTTTTCTGCAAAAGTTTGAATTATCAAATACTAGACCTGGTAGATACTTAAGGGAGCTCTTGATAAATAAATAAAAATTTTAACGGACTGCTAGAGCCTATATCTGGGTCTATAAAGCAGGCTTCGCTTCTACCTAGACGTCATTACATTTATAAATACGCTATATTTGAATCTGAAATTAAAAAAAAAATTTGTCCCCCCCTTTGTGAAATGCTGGATACGCTCTTGTCGGTAGGTATAGGTGTTGACTTAAAGTGCGAAAAGATTGCAAGAAATAAATTTGGTGTCAATAAAAAAGTGAACATTTTGTTTTCTACAAATGAGTATGATTTGCAAAGCAATGACCCATACAATCTCAGTTCGTTTTTGCCAACGTGCTACCTATATCCAACCAAAGTTATAATACCCTTGTCAACAAGTACACGCTGGGTATAAAGTGGTTCTTGTGCTGTCCTTATGTGTTGAATTTGTAAATAAATATATGGTCCGCTCCTCCTTGCATCAATGTCAGCCGTTTTCAGCAAGGAAATATATATCAATGAAATCTTTCCACTCAAAGCATGGTTACAGCTGACTATAATCTTCCAAAGATGCTAAGTTTAGAAAGGGCGAGGCTCAACCCTTTCGCCTGCAGACAAGAACCTGCAAAAAATGGAAAAGTGAAAGCTTTAGAGATACATGTATTAATGGATGTTTATACGTCTCTATATATTTACAGGTGAAATTAATTTTTATTTTATTAAGCCCTCTATTCTTTTTTATTTTTATATTTCATTTTCTGTTCAAAAATATTTTATTCATTAAACACTCCGCTGGAAGAACCAGATAAAAAACGATTTAAATTATCTTGGTGTTACCAACTGGCGGCAGATTGCTCAGCAAATAAGCGACTGGCTCGACTTGTTGGACGGCCAAAACCATTCAAACGGTTAAGCGCCAATTAAGTAATTTACTATTTCTCTATCCGTCATTTGAGCTGTTTTGTCGTAACAGCTTAAGTTTAAATTCCTGTACACCACAGAAAAGGAAGTTTAGCATTAGGACTTGGCTAACTATGTTGAACGGATTCATTTGTGTAATGTTACATTTTATACCCAGCGTGACTTGTACACAAGGGTATTATATCTTTGGATGAATAACAGTAGTACGTAAGGCTTAACGGCATCTACATAAATAATGACTTCCTTATATCAATATTTTCAGCATTGAAACAAATTTTGATTGAGCCATGCCCGCCCGTGCATGCATTGTTTACTATATAGTTTGGCAGCTTGAATAGAGCTTATGTTGCGAATAGAGTGGAACGCAGTGGACTAGGCAGTCGAATGTCATATAAAGATGAAATTGATGTTCGGAGTTTTTTCAAAATTTGCCCGAAATCCTGAATCACAAAAGGGAGTGTAGTTAAGTACAAAAATGAAAAAACGTAGTTAGGTTTTGCTCCTTTTTTAGCAGGAGATTTTCATTTTAAAAATGTAGTATACAAACCAATGTTCCTTCTATTACTCATTTTATCTATGGAGCTTCACAAACACTTTGTAAAAACGTGCTTTTTATTTTTACGAACTTATTCCTCAATGAAAATAAATAAACACGTATTAATGTAAGCATTAATCATGTTTCTTACTTCTTCTTCTTAAATATTATAAATGTGTTAAAAGTAGCAGGACTAAAATAATATTGACGAATCTGATATGTCAAACTAATTTTATGTAATAAAAATGATTTCATATATTGCATGCATTTTATACATATGCATTATATTTTAAATTTTCTCTAACTATTCGTTTTATGCTGACTAAATTTTGCTTATGCATAACTTTCTTTGGCTATATAAGATAACAATTCCAGGGGCCGTTTTCACCATCTTCGGTGAACGCTAACAAACACTTTATTTGAAAGAAATCGTTCAGTGATTCGTCAAAAAGGGTTACTTTAAAATAACGGACGTTAAAAGTTCCCCTGTCACATGAGGAAAAATGAAATACAACTATTTTTATAACACGAAGATAGATAGAAAATTTATTGGGGATTGCACTGCGACCGTTGATCTATTGTGCCCTCATCAAATTGCGTCGCGTTCCAGGAGGATATGTTCCACCGTCTCTCCTGATCGATCACGAAATCGACATGAATACAAAATTATGTTTTTTATTTAGTTGAACGGCGATAGAAATTCTTATATTTTTCAAGAAATCCAGGAAACTTCAAGAAGAACCCTAAGTTTTTAATTATTTGTGTTTTGCTTTGACGTTGGCGGTGCGTTGCTTATAGATTGAAGCATTAAAGCGCGTGTGTTCAAAGTTGGATTTAGACGGAACGCAAGTGCCAAAACGACTCAAAAGTCACCTTAAGCTTAGTTGCTTCACGTGTTATTTATCATTATTGATTAAAAATGTTGGATCTCATGTTGGATCTCGTAAGAAGCTAAAATTAGGCAAGATACACACGAGACATAGCTTCGTAGTTGCGTACAAAATATGGAATGTAGCTTAGATTTTCTACGCCTCAAGATTTCTTATGCTGTACATAATACGCGTCTATGAAGATACGCCTCGTGTGCATCTTCCCTTAGATTATTTTCAAAAAAAAAATGCTTCGTTTTTTAAACTTTGCTAATATTCACATACATGTCTACTACTATCGCTGTCGCTTCCATACTACTATTTCATTATTTAAAAAAAAAAATTAGTTCTGAAAAATGCAACCTTGTCACATGCGTTCTCAAACACGGTTGCCACACCGTGTTTTCATTTAGGACCAAAACGCATCGAAAAAAAGACCAGATCTCAAAAAAGTGACCAAATTTTAGGTTTTTTATTGGTATACAAACAATTGGGATGTTTCAATGGTTTAATATATAAAATTTTAATAAAGTAGAAACTTTGTTTTAATTCAAACTGCACAAACAAAAATAGAGTGCACCTTTAGGTATTATATGTTCACATTTCTAGGATTAGTCTATGCCTTTCACCAACCAAACGTTGTGAACCTAGTTTTGCTTGATTGCAATGTGCATAGCGCAGTTAGGTTTTATTAAAGAACGGTTAAAAAATTTGCGTTGTGGCAAACTCAGTAAATCGTAATTAAAACTAAGCAGTGGTGTTAATGCTATTTTTATAGATGTTTACTTTTTCCCTAACAGTTTAGACTTCATACCAGAGCCTAGATTCAGTAAGTGTGAGTTGGAACTCAGACTAAAAATCAGGCGTCTTAAAAGTTTCAACTGTGTAATAACTGAATACCGATTGAAATATCTAACCACTAAAACAAGTCTTTTTTCTGATAAGTCCGTTGTTTCATCAAAAATTATTGACAATGTGTTTGCCCGAACATTCAACACTTATCTTTTTAATGCCTTGCCTAAATTATCTACCGGGTGAAATGCCATTGTTCTGCTACATTTTACAGATAGAGAAATTTTCGTGGTAAGAATTCCATTGAAGTGTAAATTGGTTAGGTATTTCAATTATTTTATACGATGTTCAATGATTAAGTTGAAACACGACTTTTCTAGTCTTTAGATTTACCGGAAGTGCCGGCCACCATATTTATTTCCAAGGTTGCCCTCTATTTTCATATCGATAGTTTTACAATATTTACAATAGAGTTGCTTAACTTCTAATAACTTAAGCTACATGTACATAATGGGTTTACAGAAGTAAATTGAAAATCATGTGTGGGTAATAGATTTGCCGAAAATTTTATTAGCAGTATTTTGAATTTTTGTTTCAGTGAAAAAGAAATAAAAGTACCAAATCCGTGCCGAACAAGAACCAAAATTGAGAAAAAGGGACCAGCGGACCATATGGGGTCGAAAAGGGCCATTTTTTGTCCAAATGGACTGATCTGGCAACCGTGTTCTCAAATGAAAGCTTCCACATCAAAAGCATACACATATAAGTACCTCGACATTACGAAGAACATTGTCGCGTTGTAATCCAAAGTATTTTTGCATAAAATCTTTTTGACCACCACAATACCACAGACTAAGTGTAAAATTTCACAAAAATAATACATTTTTTCGAAAAATCACACCGAATAACTGCAGTCCTTGTTTACGAATTTAGAAACAATGACAATGACAAAAACGAACGAGTATTAAATATAATGTCAAAACGCATATGCACATGGTTGTATTTCAATGTACGAAAATGCTTTAAAAACGCATGAAATTGTTAAATTAAAGTTAAAAAAAATGTTAAAAACTTTAATATAAATAAAAAGCTTCTTTTAATAACAACAACTACGCTTTATGTATTCTATTTATATATCAATTGGTAAGGTTTATATCACTTTAAAATTTAAGCTAAATAATCTAAAGTTTTTTTTTGAAATTGAGTCGAGAACTGTGCGTGTGAATGTGCGAATTGCACCGATCAGCTGTTAGTTGCGCTACTTGATAAAATTTAGAATGCGTGCATGCGTCCGCCTGTTAACGGGATCACTTGACTAAAAGTTGTGTTGTCTTTGGGAAATGTGGTATGCTGGCTTATCAGGATATACTGGTATTGGTGTATATTGTCTTCGTCCTCTCTTCACAAAACTTTTAACATCATAGTCGAACAGAAAGCGACAAAATAAACGAGATTCATAGCTTCTTCGGTAGATGATAAATGCACATGTATAGGTTGTATGTTTCAGCTTTCATAACATTAAGTACTCGTATCGTATCGGATTTATTAGCGTTATCTTACACTTGTTAAAGTGGATGATTTACTTTTGTTGCAAATAAGTGCTTCACTTAATCTTAAAACTGCGGTTTTGGCGGCATATTGGTAGATGGCATTGTATAATCTGTACGCCACCCGTTTGTTAGGCGCTTATGTAGCATTATTTATGATGTTTTTTCACTTTAGTTTCTCACAAAACAATAATAATGAGCACCCTTAGAACTAAATTTTTCGTTACGCACAATTCGGGACTTGGTGTATCGTTGATCATTGTTGATAATACAAGCGTAATATCTAAGGATTATATGTGTACAATACGCAAAGAACAACATTAATATTTTCATTACAATTGACTACCCATCACCAATCAAGATTTCCAATTTGTAGTTGATCTGATGGGTAAGGTTCCAATTCATGGGGACGCGGCATAGTTTGTACAATAAAGTTCCAACTCAGTGGGACGCAGCATAGTTTGTACAATAAAGTTCCAACTCAGTGGGACGCGGCAGAGTTTGTAAAATAAAGTTCGGGCTATGCAGCTCACTACACACATCAGCATAAGTTTCATTGGATACACACGCATATTTTGGCGGAATATATATGTATTTTTCGAACTCTTAAACCTAATACCTTAATGTGTAAATTAACCTACATACAATTATATGTCAATAAATACACATTTAAAGCTACGTAGCGTTCTCTTATTTCAATTTCGAGGAAAGGTTCCTGACGTTCCGGCGAGCTGTAGCAAGACACATTTGTTCGGGTGAGTTATTCACACAAAAGGGACCCCATTTTACTATAGTATTTGTTCCAATACTACAAATTTTTTGGTGGCCCATTAGGGGAACCCTCTTCTACCATTTCTACCGTGAAATTATACAACTATACAACAGTTATGTACTTGCTAACATCGCTGCTGCATAAAAATAATATCCGGATTATTCAGCATATCATACATATTTAAATTTCGACACTCTGCAGTCAACAGTTGCTATAAGCGCAGATTTTTTCTTTACATCGGATCGCTAACGTTATCCTCTGCCAACATCTAACATACATACTGTCACGGATATTACCATCACTAAGTTATCCCATCACTAAGGCGATGCTAAGGCCATGCCAAGCAGTATTTACGTTAATAATCAAATCAAGTATACACATATATAAGGCAGCCCAGAGAGATGTCACACACAGATGCATTTACTTATACGCCTATGTGCGCGCGAGAGACTGTAAACTACAAACATTCACATCAATAATTCTATCTTTATGTATCTACATAAACGAATAAATAATTGCGTCTACACATATGTACGTATCATACGGTCGAAAAAGATAGACGGAGAGCCAATATACATGCACATAAACACAAATTCAGCGCGTCACCAATCACCATCACCGCTAAAGAGGTTGAGGACGCCACTGGTCGCGCTAAACCATCCAAATCAGTGGGTCCAGACGGCATAGCCATACCGATGCTTAAAATCCTAGGGAAAGAGGGTTTCAAATATTTAGCGCATTTCTTCAACCTGTCTCTTTCCACCTTTGTCATACCCGAGAAATCGAAAATGGCCAAGGTGGTCCCGCTACTAAAGCCTGGGAAACCAGCTAACATAGGAGAGTCGTATCGTCCGATATCTCTCCTATCACCAGTAGAAAAGACGCTTGAAGCCATTTTTCTCCCTTATTTCGAAGCAAATTTGCAGCTAGCCTCACATCAGCATGGCTTCAGAAAACTCCATAGCACTGCCACCGCGCTAAATGCCATTAGCACCCAGATAAATTGCGGTCTAAATCAATACCCCCACCATAGACCAGTACTCGTAGCGCTAGACCTATCAAAAGATTCTGATACGGTCATCCATGTCTCGTTACTGCAAGACCTGGAACGGTCTACCCTTCCCCCATATCTTAAAAGGTGGACCGCAAATTATCTGGGTGGTCGGCAGGCATCGGTGCAATTTAGAAAAGAAACATCAAAACCAAGGAGAATTAAACTAGGGGTGCCACAGGGTGGTGTCCTATCCCCACTTTTGTTTAATTTCTACATATCTAAGCTATCTTTACCACCGGAAGGAGTCACAATCGTTTCCTACGCCGATGACTGCACAGTAATGGCCACAGGCCCAGGCCCAAAGATCGATGAGCTATGCAATAAAATAAACGGCTACCTACCTGATCTCTCCAGTTTTTTCGCCTCGCGAAACCTGGCATTATCACCGACTAAATCTTCCGTGACCTTTACAACATGGACGTCCCAAATGTCGACCATTTTGAACATCCACGTCGATGGCACTACGCTACCGACTGTCCTCAAATCCCTCGCTGGCAGTACCTGGGGAAAAGATAAAGAAACGCTCATAACTACATACAAATTAGCCAGCCGATTACGTGCTACGCGTCACCCATATGGTCGCCAAGCCTAAAAATTACCCACTGGAAGAAGCTACAGGCCTGCCAAAATACTGCTCTCAGAATTGCCACGGGCTGTCTTCTTATGTCCCCAGAACACCATCTGCATAATGAGGCGAGAATACTCCCCATCAGGGAGAGAAATGAGATGCTGACCAAACAGTTCCTGTTGAATACCCAGAAACCTGAGCATCGCAACAGACATCTGATTGATGAACCAGCACCGCTTAGGGGCTTAAGGAGTCATCTCCGTAAGGATTTTGAGGAAATACGGCACCTGAGAACCCAGTCGTATGAAGCGAAAAAACACGAGCAGGTCCTTGGTGAACTCCATAAACAGGCGTTGGACCTTTATGCAGGGAATTACCCGGTGAATCCAGTACTTAAAAAAAGTATCCAAAACTCGCGGAAGAGGAACGCATACTCCCCAGGGAAACGCGTCTCACTCTTGCTCAACTTCGTTCTGGATACTGTAACAGGTTAAAATCTTACCTATCCAGAATCAACCCCGATATACAAAATATATGCCCCGCTTGCAATGTGTCCCCACATGACACCAACCATCTCTTTAATTGTAATGTGGAACCAACGCCTCTAACACCCCTTTCCTTATGGTCCACCCCTGTTGAAACGGCAAGTTTCCTTGGACTCCCGTTAGAGTGTATTGATGACAATTTGTGATCGGTCGCGGCTATTAGGCGGGGCGAAGCATTGCTACAACAACAACAACAACATTTTCCACGGAATTCCCAAACCAATATAGCGACAACAACAACAGCTCAATACGCCAGCCTTTCACACCAGCATCGGCTTCAACCCAAGGGCAGGTAGGGCTTAGATCCACACTATTATTAGATACAAAACGTGGTGCTCTTGCACACGTAACTTTAGCAGCCAATTCTGTACATTTGGACTCTAACCCATCCGCTCGTCATTTGTCCAAACAGGTTCTTTTGACCACGGCTTTAGTTTCACTACGGAACTAAGCCACAAACCAATCCTCCACATTTTGTGCTCTTATCGATCAAGGTTCGGAAGGAACTTTATTCCTGAAAATTTAGTTCAACGCTTAGGCCTTCAAAATCCTCCTACTTACGCAGATATCGTTGGAGTTTGTCCCAGGGCTCTGAGCCAGTCGAAATTTGTAGTTAGCTTCACTATACATTCTTGCCTCGACGAAAATTTTGCTGTTCCCGTCGAAAGCGCTTACGTGCTGACTCATCTCACTACGGAACTGCCAAGTCGGCGCTGTGTTCCACAAGAAATGGAATATATTCAAGGTCTCACTCTGCCAGACCCTTTATACTATCAGCCTAAGAAAATTGACGTCATTCTTGGCGCTGACATAATTTCACAAATCTTACTACCGGAAATGAGGATCAGTGCATTCAATCAGCCGATTGATCAACGAACCCATCTCGGCTGGATTTTGCTGGGTCAAATCGATTCTTCCCCACCTCTTGTTATCAAGGTGCGCTGCCATCATACTAACATTGATATAGAAGCGCTTGTGCAAAAATTCTACGACAGCGAACAAGTGCCTGCTGAAAACACAATGTCAAAGCAAGACAAATTATGCAAAGAGTTTTTTTTGCAAAACCAATGTGATACTGGCTGCGCTGGCTAGGCCATGTTATGCGAATGAAAGATGATGCTCCGGCCAAGAAAGTGTTTCTATCGGAACCCGCCTATGGAAGCAGAGGTAGAGGGCGGCCCCCACTCCGTTGGAAGGACCAGGTAGAAAACGATTTAAACTCCCTTGGTGTGACCAATTCGCGCCGATTGGCGCAGCGAAGGAGCGACTGGCGCGCCTTTTTGGACGGCCATAACCGTTTAGACGGTTAAGCGCAGATTAAGTAAGTAAGTGATGTGAGACAAGCTAATGGAAAGTACCTGGTTCGACTTCCATTAAAATCAATCTACGACCCTAATCAAACTTTAGGCCGATCCAGACAAATCGCACTCAATAGGTTTTTACAACTGGAGCGTAAATTTCAGCGCGACGATACATTTCATTCTCAATACACGGAGGGGATAGACGACTACTTTCACTGCAACCAAATCATTCCAGCGACGCCCAGCGAAGAACAACATTATTCGCTGACTGAAACAAATAAGCCTACGTTTAGTTCCTGCGTCTTACCACATCATGCAGTACTCAAGATGGATAGCTCCACCACGAAAATTCGAATCGTTTATGATGCTTCGTCAAAAACGTCAAATGGCCGTTCGTTAAATGATTTGTTGTGTACTGGTCCACAATTGCAAAATAACCTACCTACACGAATTCTTAACTGGCATTTACACAAATTTGTTTTTATAGCTGACATCCAAAAGATGTACCGATGCACTGACATGCATCCAGATAATGTGCATAACAATCTTTGCCGAGCTAAGGATGGACAAGTGCAAGAATACTACCTCACCACCCTTACCTTCGGCACGGTCTCACCTCGATATACTGCAATTTGGGTTCTTCACCAAGTCGCACGCGATGAGAAAGAGCATTTCCCTCTCGCCGAGGATGTTTTGCTGAATCATGTTTACGTAGACTACGTACTTAGTGGCAGCGACACCGTCGCTAAAGCAATAAAAATGCGCAACCAACTTATTTCAGCTCTCTGATCTGCGGGTATAGAACTACGGAAGTGGTCAAGCAATACGCCTGATCTATTGCAATTCATCCCAGCGGAACATCGTTCATTTAGTTCAAGTTGTCAACTCAGCGAAGACCGAACCGTTAAAACTCTTGGATTGCATTGATAGCCCAATAACGACTTACTTACGTTTTCCTTCAATTTTACAATTTTACAATTAGCGACTAAACAATCGGTGTTAGGTACTTTAGCCCCAATATTCGACCCACTCGGGCTCTTAAGTCTAATAACTATTGCCGCAGAGATTATTTTAAAGGAAATCTGGACATTATAATTGACGCGCCACGCGGAAAACAGTAGGGTCTAGACTAGGACGAAGAGCTACCTTCCTCAGTTGCATTCGCTTGGCGCAATTTCGTTGCGGAGCTTCCTCATATATAGGATATTGTCATATCTCGATGGCTTAACTACACTTCAAACATTCATTCCTTGGAGTTACATGCATTCTGCGATGGTTCATCCGTTGCTTGTACAGCGTCCGTATATTTACGAATACAATATCTGCACGGTGGGATTCATACCCATCTGATAACGTCCAAATCCAAAGTCAACCGCAACAATCCAATTAAAATTCCAAGAGTAGAACTATGTGGAGCGGTATTGGCCACAACCATTGCCAAGTGGGCACAAAAATAGTTATAACAGTGCTGTGGTGAAATCCGAACATATTATTGGACCGATGCAACTATAATTTTCTACTGGATCACGGGTGATGTGAATAGATGGAAAATATATGTGGCGAATCGGGTTTCTAAAATGTTATCAAGTAGCTTGCCAAGTCAATGGCGTCACGTAAAAACTCAAGACAATCCGGCCGACTGCGCAACAAGGGGTTTAAACCCAACCCAGTTGCAACAATACGACGCTTGGTGGCAAGGGTTTGCTTGGTTGCGGAAAGATAAATCGACTTGGCCTGCTTCCTTCATGAGCCGCGAAGAAATCGACAGCACAATGACAGAAGAAAGACCGACTATAATATTAACGTATATGGCAGTCATACACACGTCGTTTATACTTCGATATTCTTCTTACAATCAACTTGTACGTGTAACAGCGTGGCTTCTTAGATTTTTTCATAATCTCCGCAAACCTAATGTTGGCGACAAAAATTACGGACCGCTCACAGCTAACGAACCGCAACAAAGTCTCTATCGAATTGTTTACTTAGTACAGTGGGAAGCCTTTGGAGCCGAAATGGGATGCAACAAATCGAATACCAACTTATCTACCAATAGTCCACTTGTAAGTTTAACACCATTCATATACGTCAATAAAGTTCATCGCGTTCGCGGTCGCTTAAAATATGCCAATCTGCCATACGATCAAAGGCATCCTTTGATTTTACCAAATAATCATCATTTCACAAAACTACTCATTAACTTCGCTCATCAAATCACTTTACATGGTGGTACACAATTATCGCTAGCATAAATTTGACGGCAGTTTTGGATAATACATGGCCAAAAAACAGTGCGTAATCAACTTCGGCATTACATCACCTGCTTTCGTAATAAACCCCAGTCATTGACGCAATCAATCGGAGACTTGCCCGCTCAAAGAGTTAATCCCCCTCAACGCGCGTTTACAGCAACAGGAATCGACTACACAGGTGCCATTGAGTTGAAATCGTCGAAGTATCGAGGGAACACTGTATCGAAAGGCTACATTGCTATATTTATCTGCCTGTCTACCGAACATTTTTATGGGCTTTACAGCGATTTATTGGACGACGTAGACTTTGTCACGACATTTACAGTGACTGTGGCACTAACTTCATTGGTGAAGAAGCCATTCTCAAAACCAATTACCAAAAATTTCGAGATGAATTTGAAGGCGAAGTAATTCCCAAATTAACTGAGCAACATATTCCATGGCATTTCAATCCACCTCATTCCTTCAACTTTGGCGGAATTTGGGAGGCCAATGTATTAAATACCATATAAAGAGAGCCGTCGGTGGAACGCGATTGACATATGAACAGCTATCCACCGTTTTAATTCGTATCGAAGCGTGCCTCAATCCGAGGCCATTATGACCACTAACCTCAAATCCCAATGACTTGTTAGTGCTCACTCCGGGACATTTTTAATAGGGGATGCCTTGCTGTCTCCACCGGAAACGTCGGCTGCAAACAAATCTTTGTCTAAACAATATTTTGAACTGCAACGTTTGGTCCAACAGTTTTGGACAATATGGTCCACGGATTGGCTCTCACATCTTCAGGCTCGCCCTAAGTGCGGACAACAAGAACCAAATTGTTCGGTGGGTGAACTTATTTTAATAAAGGTTGACTGACTACCCCCAATCTATTGCTGTTAGGCCGCGTCACGGAACTACATCCAGGATCCGACAACCTCGTTCAGGTCGTCACTGTTCGCACACAATAAGGTCTTTACAAGCGATCGGTTTCTAAAATCTGCAGATTACCGATCCCAACTTCCGACGAACATCTTCCTAAATGATGTCGCTTCATCTTCTAATAGGTATTGCAAACCTTCATGCACCTTATTAACGTCAGCTACAATACACGTTTCGTAAAATTTATGCTGGAGTCAGCACACATCACACAGTCACATATACAGCAACTCACCACAGTACGCGGATATTAGAATAGCTTGCGACGCATCGATGACTAGGAAGTCAAAACGTAATCCACTCGCTTCTGGTTACAGGTGGAATGACCGCATCCAGTCATTAAGAAGGGATTTCATGCAGGCCAGAAGGTGCTACCAGCGATCAAGAGGAAGTATAATATAATCAATATGGAGTTGATGTTTAAGCGTTCGATCAGTCAAAGTGATTCTTTGTGATTCTAGTTTATTTTGAAAATAGTTCTCTTTTTATACAAAATATTATTATTCTACTTATACCTATTTACACTAATACTTATAAGGTAAAATGTAAATATTTACTATACGTAAAGTCGGTATATTCGCATGACACTATTTCGGTACTTGAGTACACATGCGTGTATATGGCCAACGTCACCTTGACCAATTGACCAATATAAACAAATATGTGTAGTCAATTCATAAGTGTTTGCTCAGCAATATGATATTAATAGTTCTTGACATGTGAGGTCTGCATGTGTGTAAATATGTAATGAACAATTGAATATAGTGAAAGTGTGACTATTTCTAAAGGCACATTACACCACCGGCCATTGGAGAATGGTCATATATAATTCGAGCACAATTTATGTGCGACCATTCTTACTGACATTGACATAATTAGATTTCAAGTGTGCCGTTCCATGTTATTTTATGTTTAATAACCCTTCTGACTCGCTTGGGTATGTAAAATTTAAATTACGTTTCGCATTCAATTGCTGTGTGGACGTTTATGACATAATGGTACCTTGATGCCATAAGTAAAGTGTTTGTTTGTTTGTGTGTGTTTTTTTTTTTTTTTTTTTATTTGTTTTACATGTGTACCTGTTATGCTGACTTTCGGATTTTTTTTTTCATTCTTATATTTGAACATATCAGTTTTTTTCTTTGCATGTGTACATATTGAGTTAATATTTGTTTCTGGTTTTTTTTTTTTGGCTTAGTGATAATTGTGAGTAAAGTGGAATGTTTACAGTGAGGTTGTTTTGTTTTTTTTTTTTGTTAAGTTATTTTGGTTAGTACTAAAGGTTTTATATTGGTTTAAGCCTATTTTTATGAATTATTATTTTCCTTATCTTTATTGATCCTATCGCTTTTTCCTATTCTATGTGGTATTAATGTAAAATTGTTGTTCTTATCAATATTTTTTACTCTGTAGGGTATTGAATTGTAATTATTTTTCTTACCGTTTTTTCCAACTGTATGGAAAATTGAATTATGTATTATAAGTAAAACTATTTTTCCTATCAATATTTTTCGTCTACGGGGATTAGGGTAAAATATTTTTCTATTGATGTTTTGTATAAGGACCCCACATGTTTATTATCTAACTTATCTAGGTATAAAAGTCCTATTATCTGACCTCTCTAAAAGGGCGAGGTTTTCCTAAACGAAACCGGCAAAACTTATATTTATAGAATTTCTAAAAAATAGTAAAGATAAATGGTTTATATATCCTTACTTTAACTATTTCTATTAAACAACGCTTTTCATTGTTATTTCATTTTATTTGAGTTTTACTAAATTAAGAATATATAAAATAAGAAATCTGTAATTAATTATACAGAAACTTGAGAAGATGGAACTGATAGTAGTTTATAGGGGTAGTATTAGTTCAAGCAATTGGTGAAAAGGAAGGTACACTGGATATAAAAATTTTCATTTTTAAATGTACTTTTTAGATTTTCATGTTTTCCAGCGATATTATTTTTTGTTCTTGTGTGTGTCATGCGAATTCTGCGGCGGCCACCTAGACGGAATCGTCATGATATTTATGAAGAAATGTTTAAATTTTTACGATTTTTATTTAGACCAATTTGAAACTATATGGAGTGCTGGGTAAAGCTTTTATGGTCGTTTTAAATAAGTGCACTAACACCACAACGACAAAGTGCACAGTATGCACTAGCAAGCAATTTAATTTTTTTCTTTCGATTTTTATCACCTGCATAATTTCTAGGGCTAATGCAATTATTTGATCTTTGAGAACTTGGGTACCTATTTTATTTTAAAATTTGCCTACTCGAGTACTATTCTATTATTCTTAACCAATTTGCCCCTCAGGCCAACTATGTTTTTACTTATTTTCCAAGTCCTAGATTGCCGGCATATTTCAGCCTGGTCGAATAGTGTCCTAAGTCAATAACTTCCTCTACAATCAGGTTGCTTGCATTTTTTACGCTACCATTTTCCTATCCTTTGGGATGAAAACGAGCGCGACATGTCTTGTTATTGCAAATTTATATAGCGCTTTATATATATAGGTTCTCTTGTGACTTTTCTTCATTTTTGTTGTTATTATGGCTGTTTTTTTTTAGTATTTTAGTATTTTGCAAACTTCCACCGAAATAAGCTATTTTAGTCATGCAATACCTTTGAAAAATTATTTTTTCTTTAGGGCTGCGGTCTAAATTTTCTACTTTGTCAGTCTTCATAGTTGTTATTTGATAACTTCCATAGGAACTACTATTGTGCAGCTTCCTGATCATCTTCAATGATATCAGGAACATTCAAAGAAATTATGCAAACTCTTGATTTGCTATCGCTTTTGGACAGTGATAACGAAGCTG
This sequence comes from Eurosta solidaginis, assembly GCF_040869045.1. Taxonomy (NCBI): domain Eukaryota; kingdom Metazoa; phylum Arthropoda; class Insecta; order Diptera; family Tephritidae; genus Eurosta; species Eurosta solidaginis. The sequence continues at coordinate 115,797,436 of NC_090324.1, forward strand.
CCTTTCCTGTCGATTGAGGCATTTTGAGGGTTATTGTTTTAGGGTTTAGTTTCAGTTGTTTGTTGCTCTTCCTCAAAATCGGATTCAATTTTAAATAATAGGATAAAAGATTTAAACAATAGAGTACTAAAAATGAAGTTTCTTATATGCGATCTTGAATGGGTTTTAATTGCCTATATTTATGCTTCAAATAATTTTTGAGCATCATAGCTATTGTAATGAACAATAAGGGCTGCTACCGAAACATCTGAAATATTTGGAACATTTTTCGTATTGTGACGAATATTAGCAACACTATGGAATACCATCATCTCTAAGCCAATACTAAGCAGTGACTTGTATGCACATCAATAAATCAATCATTATGTCTATACATATGTCCATACAAGCAGCGGAGAACAACGCACAAACACATGCATATATCTGAGATACTCCCAAAAATATGCAATCATTTGTGCAAGTCTCACTCACATATACACGCGCATGGGCTCTGAGAGAAGTTGTAAAATCGTACATCTGTAGTTATAGCTGAGAAATTTATAGCTTGTAAACGAGAAGTAAATTCTAGAAATAGAAAAGCCTAGAAGTATGCGAACGAGAAATCACAGAGTATTAAAGGAGGTAAAGCTGAGAATCAGAATGAGTTTGATTTAAGCGCGCTATCTGCCGAGAAGAAGTAGTATTGTGAAGTACTTGAATAAAGGCCATTTTGCATTATTGAATAGTGGAGTTATTTATTAAACAGTTTAGTCATTCGAACGTTAGCAGAAAGTTGCAAATAAGCGGAATTTCAGTAAATTCGTTACAATTGGTGTCAGAAGAGGGATTGTTGAATAAATTCCGAAGATTGCGAATACAACTTGGACATGGCAAAGTTGATTGAATTAAAGATCCAGCAACTGAAAAAGGAGTTGGAAAACCGTGGATTGACTACAACCGGCAATAAGATCGAACCTCAGGCACGGCTACGAGAGGCAATGGAGTCGCAAGGAATTGATGTGGACGAGTATGTCTTTTATCCTGATCTGGAAGAATCATCAACAAAAATTTAAGAGAAAAACGAAACATCATAGACAGTTACGAGCACAGACTTGAAAACGATTTTGGCTGCAATATCTGCTTGAACATCGACAGTGTCATCTCAACTGGCAGAACAGAAGACATATATGTCATCTCAACTGGAAGAACAAAAGACGTATATGGTATCCCATCTGGAATCCCAAGAGACACGTATAACATCCAAGATTGTAGCACAAGATACGCGTTTTTCGGAAATGTCGTCGCAAATGTCAGCTCAACTGGAAGAACAGAAGACATATATGGACATCTCAACTGAAAGAACAGAAGACATATATGACATTTCAGTTGGCTGAGTAGTTGAAAGCACAGGAGGCCCGCATAAAAAATCCAGAGTTTTATAAATGGCATACGGGACGTAGAAACGAAGCGAGCGACATATGGAAACCCAAAACCCATATTCGCAGAGACGGTATCCCATGCACTGAATCAGGAAATAGCGTCACTTTTGAGTAAGCGCGCATACAAAGCTCATCGCGTGGAAGTGGAAATGCCAGACTGTGTAGACACAATTTTGGAAGCATTAAAAGGAACGCAGCAGAAAAACGATGGTGCCGTCAAATGCTTTAAATATGGAAAGACATTGCACGTTATTGCGGTACCAATCCTAACAGTTCCAGCAATGTGGGTGGCCGTAAACGCAGAGCTGAAGGAGATGAGCAAATCTCCAAATCCACTCAATCGTTAAACTAAAGCGAGTCAGCCGCGAAGGGCGACAGCTGGCTCCAATTGAATGCCCCATAATCTCTATCTCGCAAATTGGAAGAAGGTCAAGTAATTTTATTGTCGGAGGACATGTGGATGGAAAGGGACGTTTGCTGACTGTAGATACGTGTGCATCCCATTCCATCATACGATCAGATTTAGTCAACAAGAAGATAAGACCATTGCTTGGAGCAAGATTAAGTACAGCCACGGGAGAGGACACCCAGGGACTTGGAGAAGTAGCATGTGAAGTAGCAATTGGGAACGTCAAGGTACTACACAATTTTATAGTGGCAGAAATTGTTGATGAAATCATAATTGGAGTGGACGTCTTAATCAACAAAGGCATCCAGATCGATATGCAAAGCAAGACGATGCGATATAAGAACATGCATGTAACACTTAATTTCGGCTACGAGAGGGGCTACAGCAGTAAACGAGTGCTGGTGGAAGAGAGTCCGCAAATACCACCAAAATCCGAAGCAGTCATCTGGGCAAAGGTTGACGGAGATTGTGGGACAAAGAAATTGTGGTTTGTCGAGGCAGCAAACAAATCAACACCGAACATACTTGTAAAAAAACCCTGGCTATGACAAAACAGGATGGACGTATTCCGGTAAGAGTACTCAATGAGTTCAACCACTCAAATTGACAAAAGGAGGTATATTGGGAAGATGCCAAGAGGCTGAAATAGTTTTTAACTGTGAACAGCTCCAGGTACACGTTTCACCTAGCAAGACTGATCTTTCAAATGACATCACGGCATGGACGGAGGGGCTAGATCAGGATTATCAGGGTAAGACAAAGCAACTGCTCCTAAAGTACGCAAAAATATTTGACCAGGATGGTTCCAAACCTGGCCGCACCAATATTGTCAAACAACAAATTGACACTGGAGACGCAAGGCCGATACGTCAAGCTCATCGTAGTGTTCCACTGGCGAAGCGGGAAGTTGTGAGTCAAATCTTACAAGAAATGAGCGACAGCGGCGTCATCGAACCACCAGCTAGTCCATGGAGCTCACCGGTGGTACTTGTGAAGAAGAAGGATGGGCAAATGAGGTTTTGCGTGGACTACCGCAAGTTGAACGTCGTCACGAAAAAAAGCCTTCAGTGTCGGTGATGGTCTTTGGCAGTTTACAGTGATGCCTTTTGGACTTTGTAATGCACCAGCTACTTTCGAGATACTCATGGACCAAGTACTGAAAGGACTACATTGGAAACATGCTTGGTGTACCTGGACGACATCATCGTATTGGGCATGAACTTTGATGAACATCTTAAGAAATTGGAGGAAGTTTTCCAGAGAATAGCTGGCGCTGGTCTGAAACTAAGTCAAAAAAGTGTTCGCTGTTTAAAATGAAGTAAATTATTTGGGTCACAAGGTAACGACAGAAGGTATCTGTACAGCGAATGAAAAGATAAAGGCATTAAAGGATTGGCCAAGACCACAGAACTTGCATGAATTAAGAAGTTTCCTTGGGCTGTGCCCATATTACCGCCGATTTGTACCAAATTTTCCAGCGTAGCCCATAGCCTCCATTAGCTTACAAGAAAAAATAAAGCCTTTGAATGGAAGAAGGAGCAAGAAGTGGCTTTCCAAACATTGAAGGAGCGTTTTTGCACTGCCCCAATGTTGGCATATCCGATTCCAGGAGCAACATTTATTCTAGATACAGATGCGAGTGGATATGCTATAGGAGGCGTTTTATCACGACTGGTCGATGGACAGGAGAAGGTAGTTGCATATTACAGCCGTTCTATTGGAAAACTAGAGCGGAACTATGGCGTTGCACGGAGAGAGCTGTTGGCATTGGTAGAGTGCATTAAACATTTTCACAAATACCTCTACGGCCAGCGATTCCGCGTCAAGACAGATCACGCAGCGTTGAAATGGCTTCTGCAGTTCCGTAATTCGGAAGGACAATTGGTACGGTGGATCGAGCGACTACAAAGCTATGACTTTTCCATTGAGCATCGAAAAGGTAGTACCCATGGAAATGCTGACGCAATATCACGAAGACCATGTAGTTTGGAATGCAAGCACTGTTCAAAGGCCGAGGCTAAAGAAGATATTATAGATGTCCGGCTAATGACTATAAGATGTACAGATGAATGGGACAAGGAACAACTAAGAAAATGTCAGCTAGAAGATACAGATCTGTCATATGTTATGCAAGGGCTCGAACGAAACGAAAGACCAATCAGAGAGGAGATGTCACCAGAGAGTCACATTGCGAAGTCATATTGGGCACAGCGGAACAGTTTAGAATTGATATCCGGTTGCTTGCATCGAGTATGGGAGAGTGAGGATGGTCAATGCAAGAAGAAACTAATATTTGTTCCCAGAAAGAGGATTCCTGACGTGCTCAGCGACCTGCATAATGGTCTAAGTAGAGGTAATCTTGGAATCACGAAGACGCTCGAGAAAATTAAGCAGAGATTCTATTGGGTTGGTTGCCGGCAGTCGGTCACCGAGTGTATTGCCAACTGCGACGTTTGCAACAGAGCGAAAGGGCCTTAAACACGAAGTCATGGCCAGATGGATCAGTATATTTCAGGTGCGCCACTTGAAAGGATCGCCATGGATATCGCAAGTCCATTTCCTACTTGCAGCCGTGGAAACAAATACGTACTGGTGGTTATGGGTTATTTCAGTAGTTGGCCAGAGGTATACCCTATCCCAAACCAAGAATCGGAAGCAGTAGCAGAAGTGGTTACAAACGATTGGATTGCAAGGTATGGTGTACCAATGGAGTTACATTCTGACCAAGGCAGGAGTTTTGAATCAGCATTGTTCCAAGAAATGTGTAAGAAGTTGGGCATTCGAAAAACACATACAACTGCATTGCATCCTCAGTCCGATGGTATTGTGGAACGTTTCAATAGAACATTGGAGGAGCATTTAAGGAAAGTAATACACAAGTACGATAAGGAGTGGGATACACACATTTCATTATTCGTGATGGCTTACCGATCGGCAGTGCATGAGACAACGGGACAATTTTTATCAATGACCTTCGACTGCCAGCTGATTTGAAGTTTGGGATAGATGCCGATTAGGGGAGAAATGTCAAGAATTCCACTTGTGTCTTGGAAGAAGAACTGAGAGAGATACACGATCTTGTAAGGCAACAAAAAAAGATTATGAGTGACAAGATGAAACGCAGATGCGATAAAGCAATTACTTCGGAAGGTTTTCAGGAAGGAGATTTGGTGCTGTTATACAACCCACAACAAAAAAAAGGTTTGCCCCGAAATTGCGTAATTGGGAAGGCCCATACAAAGTTGTAAAACGGATCAACGAAGTAGTGGACCGCATACAAGCCATTGGCAACCCAGGAACCAAAATGAAAGTTGTTCATTTGGAAAGGCTGGCAGCGTTTAGATCGAGAGATTTGTCAGATCGGGACGATCAGGCTTAGGTGGAGGGCAGTGTGAAGAATATTACCAACACTAAGGGATACTATCATCTCTAAGCCAATACTAAGCAGTGACTTGTATGCACATCAATAAATCAATCATTATGTCTACACATATATCCATAAAAGCAGCGAGGATCAACGTACAAACACATCCATATATCTGAGATACTCCCAAAAATATGCAATCATGTGTGCAAGGATCACTCACATATACACGCGCATGGGCTATGAGAGAAGCTATAAAATCGTGCATCTGTAGTTATAGCTGAGAAATTTATAGCTTGTAAACGAGAAGTAAATTCTAGAAATAGAGACGTCTAGAAGTATGCGAACGAGAAATCACAGGGTATAAAAGGAGGTAAAGCTGATAATCAGAATGAGTTTGATTTAAGCACGCTTTCTGTCGAGAAGTAGTGGTATTGTGAAGTACTTGAATAAAGGCCATTTTGCATTATTGAATAGTGGAGTTATTTATTCAACAGTTTAGTGATTCGAACGTTAGTAGAAGGCTGCAAACAAGCGTAATTTCAGTAAATTCGTTACAGTATCTACTTCTACTGGTGGCTCCTATTTGACTATGCTGTTCTCTGATGTTTCAGAGTTTCCTTTTCCTACTTCATATCCGGTTATCGCTATCATGATGCCGTGGGCTATCTTTATCCACCAAGACATTTTGAGATTCTCTATAATTAGTTTCCTGTTTCTGGGAGAAAGAGACTAAATTAAATTTTTAATAACATTTTTGATTTTATTCTTTATCCTATGCATTCCATTTTACTTACGATCTTATATAATTAATGTTGTATTGATTTAAAAAATTTATTTGCAAAAATTTTTCTTCAAAACATTTTTGTTTAAAATTTTTCATATGTATTTAATTAGCACTTCTTCATCAGCTAGCTTTTCGGGAGCTGAGCGTTGAACTCGAATCTCCAACATTCATATCAGTGCAAGCCTTTAGCTGCTACGCCATATGAATGTTCCGTTGTTCGCTGTACAATTGGTCTCAGCTCCCGAAAAGCTAGCTGATGAAGAAGTGAAATTCAGAAACATGTCCTAGTAACCATCGCCGTTTGTAAACTTACAATTTCTCTCTAATATCAATTACAAAAACCATTGTATAAAGCAATATGAGCAAAGCTCGCTAATTAAATACATATGATCATATTGATATAATAGTAACAGCGGAAGTATTAAAAACAAATACTGTAAAAATCCGAACAAATGTTACTAAGCTTTCAAAAGCGCGCCTAAAAATCATATCCACACCATTAGGAATAAACTACACACAGAGTGTATGTGCCTACATGGTGATCAAAAGGAATATAAACAAAAAGGCAACTCTTAGAGACCAATTGTACAGCGAACAACGGAACACTCATATGGCGTAGCAGCTAAAGGCTTGCACTGATATGAATGTTGGAGATTCGAGTTCAACGCTCATCTCCCGAAAAGCTAGCTGATGAAGAAGTGAAATTCAGAAACATGTCCTAGTAACCATCGCCGTTTGTAAACTTACAATTTTTCTCTAATAGCAACTAAAATTTTTCATTTACAATTTTTCTTACCTTTTCTTAGTTTTGATTTTTCTTCCATAGTAATGGCAAATAGTTTGTAAGCTTAAGCTATCTTTTTTCTTTTTTGGAACTTTTTGCCTCTACTTTTTTGTCGTTGTTTTTTTAACCAGGGTAGGTATTTTAGGTTCTTCTTTTTTGTTCAACTTGTTCCGCCGCCGATATTCCTCTATGGTTATCTGTTTGGACTTTGCTTCGCAGCTGTAGGGGTTATGGTAACCTCTTCAGTGTTCTTTATATGACTTTTCAGTAATTCCTCGCACCTTTTAAATGTCGCGTGGAATTCCTCTTCAATTATGTCTGGCATAACTGATAGATAGTTGTAGCTTGCAGTATTTTGTGATTGTTTAAATTTTTGTTTGTTATTTTTATTTATCCTACCAGGGAAAACAATTTTTTTTGAATATTCCTAAGCAGAAATTAAAAATTTCTGCCGTTGGTTAGGCGTCCGTTGGACTGCCAAAAATTTTCTAAACGTACTTATTTACAATTAATTGCTGCTAGTCATGGTTGTCGGTTGCTAGTATTGCCGCCAGTCAATATCATATTCCACTTCATTTGCTGCCAGTCATTATATTTGTTGTTGAGTTCCTTATTCCACTCTGTTTTAAGCTTTCTTCATGCTGCTATTTATGTCTCTTGTAGATGGATCTGCACTGCACTGCTTGTCTTGCTTGTTTATACTTTAACTGTGCTCGCCTTTATAATGAACGTTTGCGTACTTAATGTTGAACTGGTTGTGGATTGATCCCTTACGTTGTAATTGTGGCCTGTGGCCATTAGTTTTTATATCCCTTTTTTATACTCAGTTGAGCAGAGCTCACAGAGTATATTAACTTTGATTGCATAACGGTTGGTTGTACAGGTATAAAGGAATCGAGATATATATAGACTTCCATATATCAAAATCATCAGTATCGAAAAAAAATTCGATTGAGCCATGTCCGTCCGTCCGTCTGTCCGTTAACACGATAACTTGAGTAAATTTTGAGGTATCTTGATGAAATTTGGTACGTAGGTTCCAGGGCACTCATCTCAGATCGCTGTTTAAAATGAACGATATCAGACAATAACCACGGCCACTTTTTCGATATCGAAAATTTCGATAATTCATTACCAAATACGCATTATGCGATGAACCTTGGTGGGTGAGTTGATCTTATGACGCAGAATAGAAAACTAGTAAAATTTTGGACAATGGGCGTGGCACCGCCCACTTTTAAATGAAGGTAATTTGGAAGTTTTGCAAGCTGTAATTTGGCAGTCGTTGAAGATATCATGATGAAATTTGGCAGGAACGTTACTCTTATTACTTTATGTCTGCTTAATAAAAATTAGCAAAATCGGAGAACGACCACGCCCACTTTTTAAAAAAATTTGTTTTTAAATTCAAATTTTAAAAGAAAAGTTAATATCTTTACAGCATATAAGTAAATTATGCCAACATTCAACTCCAGTAATGATATGGTGCAACAAAATACAAAAATAAAAGAAAATTTCAAAATGGGCGTGGCTCCGCCCTTTTTCATTTAATTTGTCTAGGATGCTTGTAATGCCATAAGTCGAACAAAAATTTACCAATCCTTGTGAAATTTGGTAGAGGCTTAGCTTCTAGGACGATAACTGTTTTCTGTGAAAAAGGGCGAAATCGGTTGAAGCCACGCCCAGTTTTTATACACAGTCGACCGTCTGTCCCTTCCGCTCGGCCGTTAACACGATAAATTGAGCAAAAATCGATATATCTCTACTAAACTCAGTTCACGTACTTATCTGAAGTCACTTTGTATTGGTATAAAAAATGGCCGAAATCCGACTATGACCACGCCCACTTTTTCGATATCGAAAATTACGAAAAATGAAAAAAAATGCCCTAATTATATACCAAATACGAAAAAATGGATGAAACATGGTAATTGTATTGGTCTATTGACGCAAAATATAACTTTAGAAAAAAAATTGGTAAAATGGGTGTGACACCTACCATGGTAAGTAGAAGAAAATGAAAAAGTTTTGCAGGGCGAAATCAAAAGCCCTTGGAATCTTGGAAGGAATACTGTACGTGGTATTACATATATAAATAAACTAGCGGTACCCGACAGATGATGTTCTGGATCACCCCGGTCCACATTTTGGTAGATATCTCGAAAACGCCTTCACATATACAACTAAGGGCCACTCCCTTTTAAAACCCTCATTAATACCTTTAATTTGATACCCATATCGTACAAACACATTCTAGAGTCACCCCTGGTCCACGTTTATGGCGATATCTCGAAAAGGCGTTCACATATAGAACTAAGGCCCACTCCTTTTTAAAATACTCATTAACACCTTTAATTTGATACCCATATCGTACAAACAAATTCTAGAGTCACCCCTGGTCCACCTTTATGTCGATATCTCGAAAAGTCGTCCACCTATAGAACTAAGGTCCACGCCTTTTCAAAATACTCATTAACACTTTTCATTTGATACCCATATCGTACAAAAAAATTCTAGAGTCACCCCTGGCCCACCTTTATGGCGATATCTCGAAAAGGCATCCACCTATAGAACTAAGGCCCACTCCCTTTCAAAATACTCATTAACACCTTTCATTTGATACCCATATCGTATAAACAAATTCTAGTGTCACCCCTGGTCCACCTTTATGTCGATATCTCGAAAAGGCATCCACCTATAGAACTAAGGCCCACGCCCTTTTAAAATACTCATTAACACCTTTCATTTGATACCCATATCGTACAAACAAATTCTAGAATCACCCCTGGTCCACCTTTATGGCGATATCTCGAAAAGGCGTCCACCTATAGAACTAAGGCCCACACCCTTTTAAAATACTCATTAACACCTTTCATTTGATACCCATATCGTACACAAAAGTTCTAGAGTCACCCCTGGCCCACCTTTATGGCGATATCTCGAAAAGGCATCCATCTATAGAACTACGGCCCACTCCCTTTTAAAATACTCATTAACACCTTTCATTTGATACCCATATCCTACAAACAAATTCTAGAGTCACCCCTGGTCTACCTTTATGGAGGTATCTCGAAAAGGCGTCCACCTATAGAACTAAGACCCACGCCCTTTTAAAATACTCATTAACACCTTTCATTTGATACCCATACCGTACAAACAAATTCTAGAGTCACCCCTGGTCCACCTTTATGGCGATATCGCGAAAAGGCGTCCACCTATAGAACTAAGGCCCACACCCTTTTAAAATACTCATTAGCACCTTTCATTTGATACCCATATTGTACAAACGCATTCTAGAGTCACCCCTGGTCCACGTTTATGGCGATATCCCGAAAAGGCGTCCACCCATAGAACAAAGGCCTACTCCATTTTAAAACACTTATTACACTTTTCGTTTGACACCCATATTGTACAAACGCATTCTAGAGTCAACCCAGGTCCACTTTTATAACGATATTCCGAAAAGGCGTCCACCTATAGAACTAAGGCCCACTCCCTTTTAAAATACTCATTAACACCTTTCATTTGATACCCATATAGTACAAACAAATTCTAGAGTCACCCCTGGTCCACGTTTATGGCGATATCTCGAAAAGGCGCCCACATATAGAACTAAGGCCCACGCCCTCTTAAAATACTCATTAACACCTTTCATTTGATATTCGTATCGTACAAACAAATTCTAGAGTCACTCCTGGTCCATCTTTATGGCGAGATCTCGAAAAGGCGTCCATCTATAGAACTTAGGCCCACGCTCTTTTAAAATACTCATTAATACCTTTTATTTGATACCCATATCGTACAAAATAAATTCTAGAGTCACCCCTGGTCCACCTTTATGGCGATATCTCGAAAAGACGTCCACCTATAGAACTTAAGCCCACTCCCTTTTAAAATTATCATTAACACATTTCATTTGATACCCATATCGTACAAACAAATTCTCGAGTCAGGCCTGGTCCACCTTTATGGCGATATCCTTAAATGGCGTCCATCTATAGATCTATGGCCCACTTCCTTTTAAAATACTCTTTAATACCTTCCATTTGATACACATGTCATACAAACACATTCCAGGGTTACCCTAGGTTCCTTTTACAACATGGTGATTTCCCTTACTTTGTCTCCACAGCTCTCAACTGAGTATGTAATGTTCGGTTACACCCGAACTTAGCCTTCCTTACTTGTTTTTTAATAAACTTGGCAGGGTCTCTATTTTTGATCTAGGCTGGCAGGATCGCCATATAATATGATTAATACGGAGTTGATGTTTAAGCGTTCGATCAGTCAAAGTGATTCTTTGTGATTCTTACTTATTTTGAAAATGCTTCTCTTTTTATACAAAATGTTCTTATTCTACTTTTACCTGTTTACACAAATATTATGAGCTAAAATGTACATATATACTGTATGTAAAGTCAGCATTTTGGCACAACCCTATTTCGGTACTTGAGTACACATCTATGTATATGGCCAACGTCACCTTGACCAATTGACCGATATAAACAAATATGTGTACTCAATTCATAAGTGTTTGCTCAGAAATATGACATTAATAGTTCTTGACGGGTGAGGTCTGCATGTGTGTAAATATGTAATGAACAAGTGAATATAGTGAAAGCGTGACTAATTCTAAGGGCACTTTACAGAAGGTCTAGTTTTCTTGAGTGTAGTGTTATATTCAGAGATGTGCCCAATGCACTGAAGGCTGTCATAATCGTATTAAAAGAGAGATCATGGAAATAGGGGATATATCTGCAAGCCACTTTCGGTTTAGTAAGTAGGTAAAATTGTTAGAAATGATCTTATAGTTGCCTTAGTTGTGAATAATGCCTTCCACACCGCAAATTGGGGAAAATTTTAGATACACTGGATCGCATAGGTATACTCTTTTACGCTGCTACTTTGAAGATCGACTGCTAGAATATTAGACAACAGCTGATACCAAAAGGTTCGAGGTCACAGGCGGCGTTCCCCAAGAGTTCGATCTCGGTCCTTGTTTCTGGAACATTATGTACTTCCAAACACTTAATCGAAATATGCGGAAAATCCAACACAAGCATAGCCAACGTTCAGTCGTGGCTCAGGCAACAATTAATACTGTTCGCGAATCAAAAAACAGATGCAGTGCTCATATCAAGCAGGAAAATAGTAAAGCAGGTCGTTATAAAACCGGCTGCAATGATATCGACAAGCGACCAGCAGTAAAATATCCGGGGTTTATGCTAGACAGGAGTCTATCATTCAAAACCCACCTAAATATGAAAAGGCTTAAAAAACAGATCATCATTATCAAGAATAAAGCTAAATGCCGGAAAAATTTCAGCTGAACTGGATTACTCTTAGTGACCACTTTGAGGCGAAACCAAAGAAGATATGTAATACATCTTTTTAGATTGCCCGAATGTCCTCGCAAACAGAATAAGGTGGTTTCGAAGCCTCGAAAGGCTGCACCGGAGAAGTACCGACTAGAAATAGCAAATAGCAAACCGTAAACTCGTGAAATGCATTTACAAAAAAGTTCCCATTATTCGACTTTATGAGTTTGTCGGAATACTTACTTACTTACTTAATTGGCGCTTACCCGTCTAAATAGTTATGGCCGTCCAACAAGGCGCGCCAGTCGCTCCTTCGCTCCACCAACCGGCGCCAGTTGGTCACACCAAGGGAGATTAAATCGTTTTCAACCTGGTCCTTCCAACGGAGTGGGGGCCGCCCTCTACCTCTGCTTCCATAGGCGGGTTCCGATAGGAACACTTTCTTGGCCGGAGCATATCTTTCATTCGCATAACATGGCCTAGCCAGCGCAGCCGCTGTGTTTTAATTCCCTGGACTATGTGGGTGTCTGCATATAGCTCGTACAGCTCATCATTAAATCTTCTTCGGTACTCGCCATCGCCAATGCGTAGAGGTCCATAAATCTTTCGAAGAACTTTTTTTCGAACACTCCCAAAGCCGCTTCATCTGCTGTTGTCATGGTCCATGCTTCTGTCCCATATAGCAGGACGGGTACGATAAGTGGCTTGTAGAGTATGATTTTCGTTCGCCGAGAGAGGATCTTACTTTTCAGTTGCCTACCTAGTCCATAGTAGCATTTATTGGCAAGATTGATTCTTCGCTGGATTTCAGTGCTAATGTTGTTGTTAGTGGTGATGCTGGTTCCCAAATAATCGAAGTCTTTTACTATTCCATATATTCCATCATCATCGATTGCGGAATCGGGTTCTTCATCTCTGCGCGGTGAATCGCTGCCTCCATTTAGGAGAGCAGAGAAGTGATCCCTCCATAATCTAAGCACTCTCTGGACATCAGTTACAAGGTCGCCGTTTTTGTTCCTACAGGAGTTTGCCCCGGTCTTAAGACCTTCCGTCTGTCGCCGTATTTTTTGTTAAAATTTTCGGGCATTATTCTTGGAGGCTAGCAGCTCAAGCTCCTCGCACTCATGCCTTTCTGCTTCTGCTTTTTTCTTCCTGAAAAGGCGTATCGCTTCCCTTTCCAAGCCACGATAACGTTCACACACTCCTCTTGTTGCGCTCGTCGGAATAAGTTTGGGAAATATTCCCTAATCATGTTCAAAAAGGAAAATAGGAGGTCCAAGCTCGGACTACAAAGTCATAAAGAGAAAAAATTTAAAACAGTTTTTGGTTCCAGTTTAAGATCATCCAATCCTTGCAATGTATTTAAATTTAAAATTCAATCACAAAATTTAACTGTGTTAAATGCTTCACGAAATGAAGCAAAGTAAATATAATTCATTGTTTTGCAATTATTTTTAGTGGCGGTTAAAAGAAAAAAATTATAAAACATTTACTACGTGTTATTAAAAGTTCCTCAAAGGACACTTGCAGGTGATCAATTTATTTGGATGATTTATTCTTGATTGTATTCTATATAAAAGTCTCTATTTCGATACTTGCTTCTTAGTCACTTGAACAGGATATGTAAGCCAGAATGGCTATACTAAATTTTTTTCAGCCTTTAGGTGAATGCCGCATGGAATTTTTCCAGTTTTATTTACAGACGTTGGTTTTTATACCCGTTCTCTGAAAATGCCGGTGGAGCGCAGAAAATACAAACTTTGCCATTGTGGTTGGGCTACAGTTAATGAAATTTGCATGTCGACATGGTCGCTGCGTAGAAACAGTACTTTTAACTTAAGAAATGGCAATTGTCCCCCAAAACAGATCTTTTGAACTCATCGTTAACTGGTTCAGTCGTAGGTGGTCCCTAAATGGTCGCAGCCTTAATTTAAATTCACATAGCTAAGACTTATGTGCTGTTGGTATACTCGTAAGTGTGATTACCAACTGTACCGCTCAGCATCCACTAGCACCAGTGCGGGGGTCCTCATTAAACCCGTACTGAGGAATGAATGCTTGCGTAACTGTTTCCTGTTTTCGCTTCATTGGTAATGCGAAAAAAATTTGTTTCAATTGTAGATCGAAGAAATCAATACATACTCAGCATCAACAAAAAAAAAAAATTATTCAGTCAAGTCCGTCCACCCGTCAATCATTACGAAATTGCATATGCTGCCTTATCTGGACCCAGAATAAATTGGTATTGAAAATTATCAAATTCGAACGACAACACGCCCAATTTTTCGATATAAAAAATTTCGAACAATGGGAAAAAGGAGAGAGAATATTTGAATGATTTTCAAGCCGTTGAAGATATCGTCTTGAAATTTGGCACGGAGGTTGCCCTTGCCACCATACATACACTTTATGAAAATAAACAAATTAGCATAGAGACAACGCCCACTTTTAAAAAAGTCTATATCGATATTTCGAAAAATGGAAAAATACAATAATTAAGTACCAAAGGCAGATAAAGTGATGAAATTTGATATGTCGGTTAACTTGACGACGAGAAATAGAAACATTGTAAAATAGTAATGGTCGTGGTCGTAAATCAAAAGCCAATGAAGATCTCGTTTGAAATTTGCCACAGACGTTGTAGCTTTATATACACTTTATGAAAACAAGTAAAATCGCTTAGTGAGTTAGTGAGTCCATTCAAATTTTTTTTTTTCAAAATCTTATGGTAACAAAAAATTTCACACTTTTGCTGCATATACTTAACTAAATTATATTGATATTTCAGTAATAATATGGTGTTGCAAAGTACTAAAATAAATTTTTTTTTGAAATGGGCGTGGCCTTGCCCTCTTTTAGGTCATCACTCTATAATACTGTTCAAACTTTAAATCGAACAAAAATCGACCAATCGTAACGAATTTTTGTATATGAAACGTAAATTTAATTTTGGAAATTGGGCACTAAGGAGCAGAAAATTTGAACAGCCTTTAACCAGAATCCGTCGGAATCTCCTTGCAGTTTAGCAGAATGATGGATCTAGGTACCAGGTCTGAGGTTATAAGTTAACGATTTCCCAATATTTTTTAAGTTGCTTAACGTTCTAACCTGCACAAAATTGGCAATATATGGACATATTTATAACACCTAATTTCATTTCCACCGTGGTGTGATAGTAGCGTGCTCCGCCTACCACACCGTATGCCCTGGGTTCGCACCCCGGGCAAAGCAACATCAAAATTTTAGAAAAAAGGTTTTTCAATTAGAAGAAAATTTTTCTAAGCGGGGTCGCCCCTCGGCAGTGTTTGGCAAGCGCTCCGGATGTATTTCTGCCATGAAAAGCTCTCAGTGAAAACTCATCTGCCTTGCAGATGCCGTTCGGAGTCGGCATAAAACATGTAGGTCCCGTCCGGCCAATTTGTAGGGAAAATCAAGAGGAGCACGACGCAAATTGGAAGAGAAGCTCGGCCTTAGATCTCTTCGGAGGTTATCGCGCCTTACATTTTTTTTATTTTTAATTTCATTTCCAATGTAGATATGGTATGCAAAGTTCGACTCCCACTCCCGGGGGAAAAGGCTTTGAAGAGATTTACAAGGTATAATCGAAACAGCTGTCGCCTTGTCCGTCCTGATGTCACGTTGTTTAAATTTTTCCCAAATTATTAAATAAATTAAACAAAAATTATACTGTCTTCACAAAACTTCTCATATCAGAGTCAAATAAAAAGCGAAAAGATTTACGAGATTTATAGCTGCTTTCGGAAGACGATAATTGCATATGTATAGGTACTATGTTTCAGCTTAGCGTTTATTGTTCTTGATATTTCTCTTTGAATGTGTCCTTAATATACATATGAGGGCCCCCTTTGGGTGTATGATGTTCAGTTTCGCCCGAATTTGGAAATCCAAGCTTGTAAGATTATATATTTAAATTTTGTAATCTACTTCCACTAAACTTAAATGAGTTTTGACATAATTTGGTACCATGAGCTTACACTTGTTAAAGCGGATGCTTTAATTATTTCGGCAACAAATGCTTCACTTTACATTAAAACTGTGGTTTTGGCGACATACGGCTAGTTGGTGTATATCGGTGAGGGCCTCTTGAGTCCCGCAAGCTTCCGGTTATTCAACAACCGTTTGATAATCTGTACGTTAACCTCAGAACTGTGTTTTTCGTTACGTACGATTCGGAAGCTGCGGCCACGGGCGGACCCAGCTTTTTGAAAAGTTTGCTATTACTATACAATTATACTGATAGTTTGTTGGAGTTAAAATCATTTCTTTAATTTTTGTTTTTTGTACATATTATTTCCATCCAAGAGGTTTATTTGATATAACAGTCTGAATATTGGTTAATATTTATTTATACTATAACATAAAATATAATTTTATTGCATTTAATTAATGGAACCCTCCATTAAGGCTATTAGCCTAATTTTATTTTCTATTTTTTTATATACCAATGAATATCTACGAACCTGAAATTTCAAAAAAACTTGTATTTGTTTTATTACTGCTCCCTAACACGTATTGCATTAATTTTTTAATCTTATATATAAAATACTCTTGTCAATGTTTAGTGGTTGAATTCCTTCGAAACGGCTAGACCGATTCTCATGAAATTTTGTGATCATTTTGAGTAGGTCTGAGTATTGGATCTTATCTATTATTCATAACCCAATATGATAAGGATCTAACCGCTAAATTTTTTTAGACATTATTTTTTGTTTTTATTTTTTTTTATAAAACAGGTTTCAAAAATACTTGCAACCCTAATGGAGGGTGAGAGTAGGAATGTAAGTGGGAAAGGGACTGGGAATAATGGATGGAGAAGAATGAAAAGAATTAGCGATAAAAACAAGGGAAGGAGAAAAGGATAGTGTAATACGAAGAAAGAAAGATAGGTATAGACGGAGCGTGGGAGCTAATACGAAAAAGCCACAGGTCACAGGCCAAACACTTAAGCGAAATATGCGAAAAATCCAACACAAGCATAGCCAGCATTCAGTCGTGGCTCAGTCAATAAGGATTATAGTTTGCGAAGCAAAAAAACAGAGGCAACACACATATCAAGTAGGGAATAAAATAATTTAAAAAAAATTTAAAGTTAAACGGTTTTATTGAAAACAATACATACATGAAGTAATAATAATACTAAAAGCTAGAAAATAATTAGGTAGGTCCTAGGTACTAGTCATCACACTCCTCATCAATCTAGGGCGTTGATCAGACAATTAAATAGAAGCGTTGGGCCCGTGAAATTTCTAAAAATGTTAGGCGTACCTTAACCTGATTAAAGTTAAGCTGGTCTTATATATGATCGAAGCGTGCTCCGCCTGCCACACCGTATGCCCTGGGTTCGCACCCCGGCCAAAGCAACATCAAAATTTTAGAAATAAGGTTTTTCAATTAGAAGAACATTTTTCTAAGCGGCGTCGCCCGTTGGCAGTGTTTGGCAAGCGCTCCGAGTGTATTTCTGCCATGAAAAGCTCTCAGTGAAAACTCATCTGCCTTGCAGATGCCGTTCGGAGTCGGCATAAAACATGTAGGTCCCGTCCGGCCAATTTGTAGGGAAAATCAAGAGGACCACGACGAAAATTGGAAGAGAAGCTCGGTCTTAGATCTCTTCGGTGGTTATCGCGCCTTACATTTTTTTTTTAAGTTTTGTTGTCAATAAAACAGTTTAACTTAAACAGTTTTTTTAATTATTTTATTTTCAAGTTTTTAGTCTTTATTTAATTGCCTATTATTCCGCATTCTATTTAGTTCATTTAGTAGTCATTATTACAAGGACTCTTTCCTGACAATTTGTTACAATCTAAGTCTTCAATACATAATCCTTCCAAAGACTTTACTCGACTCTGCGTCACGTATGCTTGTCCCTCCTCCAACTCCAAAATATTTTGATGTCACTTCTACCGGACTGTATGTAATATTTGTTCGAAATATGAGCCAAATCAGACAATATAGGTCGCTTTCTATTCATGTATGTATTATGTGTTCCAAATATGCGCCAAATCGGACCACAAATGCGATTTTTGTGAATACCTCGATCCTTGCGCCACCTAGTGCCGATTTTTTTCATAGGTCGCTTTTTATTCTTGCATGTATTACGCTTTCCAAATATGAGCCAAATCGGACCACAAATACGATTTTTGTGAATACCTCGATCCTTGCGCCACCTAGCGGCGATTTTTTTCTTATTATTGCATTGTCATCGGGTTCTGAACTATATTCCAAGTTTCAATTACAAAATTCGTTCACAACGGCCGTGAGGCCTGCCTGTCAGGTTAAGCTAAATAAACCGTTTAAAAATAGAGAAAGACGTCATAAAAATCGGAAGCTATGACATCAAAACGTTACCAACAGTAAAATATCTAGGGATTATGGAGGAAGGGGGCTATTATTAGACACACAGCCAGAGTGATATGAAAAGGCATCAAAAACAGTATCCAGCATCATTAACTAGAATAATGTGAAATGCACTGAGACCAAGGCAAAGGTGGCGTAAATTATTGGCAGGGGCCGTAAAAAGTGAATATCCTACTGTGCTTCTAGTACGCAGTGCGTTTAGAACACTTTTGGACGAGGGAGCGCTAGTAATAGCAGGAACGTGTCCAATCGACATTTTGGCAAATGAAGCAGCGATGGTTTTTAAGAAGTAAAATACGCTCTCAAAACTGTCAGGTGAGATGGAGTAACCCTACAAAAGGGCGCTTGATCACACAAACGCATGGCGAATTGGATTTATACCCAACCCAGTTGCTACCTGGGCACGGATGTTTTGAGGAAAACTTTCACCGGTTCATACAAGAAGAAAATAACACTGTCCGCTACGCTATCCATTACAAAAAATATATAATAAATTACTTTCTAATAATGAGAAAATTTAAGAATTGGATTACTCTTAGAACTTCCACGTGAAAGTTTGATTAATTCATAATTATGTAATTATGGTGCACCTGTTTGTATAAATTAATTGATAAACGTTAATTTGTGTATTGGGTCTGAGATTTCGCGAAGTCTTTCTAAAAGCCAGAAAACGCCACTTTCATAACATTCATCAAATCTCCTTTTCTTGTATGGAGCTGCGAAAACAATTTTCTGTCTAATGCTTTTCAATAATATAACATAAACTTATTTTGTTTTGTTGATTTTCCAACAGGGTAGATAAATGATGTATATTGGAACGATTTTCCATCATCCCTTGTCAAATTTGGTTTCGAGACAAACCGGTTTCACAGTTGTTCCCTCATCAGTGTCGATTTTAGTTCTGATCTGTTGTTGTCGTTTGTCCTGTATTTATAGTTCGTAGGTACATGAGCAGGTATTGTCAAAATTGATGCTTGTGTATATTTAGTTATTTGTATGTGCTGTGTGTTCATTCAGAACCGAGGGTGGTTTTTACTGATCGCTTTGTGTGGCTGATTGAGGCAGGTAAAAGTCCGCAATTTTAGTCGTTTGACCTTCTTTGTGGGTTTGATGTTTTGGTGCGTTAATCGTTTTGTATTTATATGTTGATGTGTTTTTGTCAGTTGTACTTGTGTGATTACTTTGTTTCTTGTAAACAAGGCTCGAATATTGTGTCAGAAATTATGTATATCTCTTCGTTTATTATTCTACCGTCGTATGTTTAATGTTTGTAGATTTCCATGTTTTCGAGTACGTTGAGACGTCGGCCTTTTGCTTGTATGTGAAGGCCCCTAACAGTTTTATTGATGTTTGCTGGGGAGCATTCATTTTCGACCATGTGATTCTCGAAGTTAGACTCTGGTATAACGTTTGGACTCCGTATTTTGTTGTTATAATCTTTAATGTGTTCTCTGAACCTCGTTCTTATTTGCCGTCCTGTTTGTCCGATGTAACTATGTTGGCATCCGCAGGTAAGCTTGTATACGCCGTGGTTGCTAAACTGATCCTCTGAGTTAATGTTAGTTCTTAGTTTTTGCCCTTGATTGTTCGACGTTTTGAACGCTGTGTCAATGTTGAATTTTTTAAAGAAGTTTGCCAATTTATATGTTGCTTTTCCAGTATATGTCATAGTCGTCCAGGCGTTAATATTTTCCTTTTCATTATTCCTTTTTGGTTCTCCATGCGTCTTTCTGAGGTTATCTACTAGTGCTTTTTTATGTCCGTTGTTTGCAGCAATGTTATATATGACTTCAAGCTCTCTCTTATATGCCTCTTGTGTAAGAGGTGTTCTTTCAAGTCTATGTACCAAATACCTAAATGCTGCATATTTATGCGCACCAAAAAAAAAAACCCACAAAGAAGGTCAAACAACTAAAATTACGGACTTTTAATTGCCTCAGTCAGCCACACAAATCGATCAGTAAAAAGAATAATGGAATGTTTCGACCGCATAAAGACAGAAGTCGATCAGGAACTACAACAAAAATACAGTTCGCTGAACCGGAAATTGGACAAGCTGGCTGGACGACGACAGTTTAACCAAAACCAAAAAACTCACCACTTTCATGACAAGTTCGTTAACCTCACAACAGTGGCCATTACCAACGAAGAGGCACAACTTCTCGAAAAGGGCTTGAAGCACAATATCATGGACCAAAATACCGTAAGAAAAACGGAGCAGGCGATTGTAGATGCGGAGACCGCAATATCATTGATGCCATAGGAGGAACAGGAGCACGCAAGACACATGTGCAGGGAAATAATAAAAAAGGAGGTGAAAGGGCAGGAAGGACAAAAACGTAATGCAGGTGAGAAAACAATAAAGAACCTACGGCATAAACTAAGGAAAAACAATATTGTCACAACGAAAGCGGACAAAGAAAACACCACTGTACTAATCGAAAAGAGGAATATATAACCAAAACCGAAGCCGCCATAGAGAAACTGAAATGTCGTAGAATAAGAGAGAATCCCACAGATAAATACCAAAGAGAAATCAAAGTCGGTATAAAAAATGCAACAAATACAATAGATTCTAACATGGCACATAGATTGGTCAAACAAACACATCACTGATTGCGCTACCAAAAATCCACAAGCCGGACACTTCAATAAGCACCATCATTTATTTTAAACCGGCACAATCTTACAAACTGTCCAAATATTTAAAAACGATATTGAATGATACTCTACGACTACGATACTAATATGCAACAGGTAACACACCGGAACTAATATAGAAACTTGAGACAGTAGAGCTGACAAAGAACACCAAATTGGTATCTCTTGAAATAAAGGATTTATACCCATCAATGCTACTATCCGAAACATTGGACACAGTTAGCTGAACAACAGTTCATAATACAACAAATAAAGTGAAAAGTATCCAAATCACTAATACGCTAAGAACTACTTTACGTCAAAACTATCTTCAATTCAATAATAAAATATATAGACTAACAAACGGTCTTTGAATGGGAAGCCCCACACCAGCCATTCTTATGGAAGTGTTCATGCAAAATCTGGAAGAAAAGTACATATAGGAGCTGAAGTCCAATTTAGGCGTGCCATTTTATGCTAGATACGTGGCTGACATAATATGCGTTTTAACTACTAATAAAGAAGAGCTTGTACTGGAGTACTTCATCAAGCAACACTGAAATATAAAATTTACAATGGAATTCGAAAAAGACGGAGGAGGGAGTTGTCAAAAGATTTAACTATGACATACATAGAAAGCCAACGGCCACCAACACAATAATACATAATACCTCAAATCATCCCCAACAGCATAAAAATACGGCACTAAGGCACTTGGTATATAGACTTGAAAGAACACCTCTTACACAAGAAGCATATAATAGAGAACTTGAGGTCATATATAATATCGCTGCAAACAAAGAATATAAAAAAAGCATTAGTAGATAAGCTCAGAAAGACATATGGAGAACCAAAAAGAAATAATGAAAAGGAAAATAATAACGCCTGGACGACTATGACATATACTGGAAAAGCAACATATAAATTGGTAAACTTCTTTAAAAAATTCAGCATTAACACAAACGTCGAAAAATCTAGGGCGAAAACTAAGAACTAACACTAACTCATAGGATCCGTTTAGCAACCACGGCGTATACAAGCTTACCTGCGGATGCTAACATAGTTACATCGGACAAACAGGACGGCAAATAAGAACGAGGTTCAGAGAACACATTGGAGGTTATAACAAAAAAACACGGATTCCAAACATTATACCAGAGTCTAACTTCGCGAATCACATGGTCGAAAATGAATGCTTCCCAGTAAACATCAATAAAACAGTTAGGGTCCTTCACATTCAAGCAAAAGGCCGACGTTTCAACATACTCGAAAACATGGAAATCTACAAACAGAAAACTTTCGACGGTAGAATAATAAACGAACAGATAAAGACAATTTCTGACACAATATTCGAGCCTTTAAAACTTGTTTACAAGAAACAAAGTAATCACACAGGTACAACAGACAACGCACAACAAGAAATAAACACAAACCCGATTAACGCACCAAAACAACAAACCCAAAAAGAAGGTCAAACGAAAAAATTACGGGCTTTTACCAGCCTCAGTCAGCCACACAAATCGATCAGTAAAATCAACCCTTGGTTCTGAATGAACACACAGCACATGCACATAACTAAATACACAAAAGCATCAATTTTGACAATATCTACTCACGTACCTACGAATTATAAATACAGGACAAACGACAACAACAGATCAGAGCGGAAATCGACGCTGATGATGGCACAACGCCGAAACCGGTTTGTCTCGAAACCAAGGTATGACGGAAAATCATTCCAATATACAATATAATATTTGCAAAACAAAAATGTAATAGAGGTAATGTACCACATCGTTTTTATTGCCATGTAGACTGCGCAGCATGCTTGCGTAAGACTACACCTCGTGTCGAAAAATGGACAGAAACGTGTGATGTCATCGCAAAAAGAATGAGGTAGTTAAAAAGCCTGGAAAATCTGCGTCGGAGAAGACACCACTAGGCAACAAAGCAAACGCGGATTGGAGACGGCCATTAAATAAAAATAAATGTAAGGCGCGATAACCTCCGAAGAGATCTAAGGCCGAGCTTCTCTTCCAATTTGCGTCGTGCTCCTCTTGATTCTTCCCTACAAATTGGCCGGACGGGACCTACATGTTTTATGCCGACTCCGAACGGCATCTGCAAGGCAGATGAGTTTTCACTGAGAGCTTTTCATGGCAGAAATACAATCGGAGCGCTTGCCAGACACTGCTAATTGAAAAATCTTATTTCTAAAATTTTGATGTTGCTTTGCCCGGGAGTTGAACCCAGGGCATACGGTGTGATAGGCGGAGCACGCTACCATCACACCACGGTGGCCACGGAGACGGCCATTACCTACAACAAATAATATCATTGGGGTAAATGATTAACTCCAGGGATTTTCCTTCCATCGGTATCCATGTTTTTGGTTCCAAATTTATCCTAATATTCAAGTTAGAACTCGGCTTATGCCCTAAAAATCTAGAGGTTTAAAATGTATCATAAAATTTAAGTTAGACCTCGGATTATGCTACAGTGAAAGTTGCACTTAATTCTATGCGGTGCTGTCTTAGTGATTCGAGTACGACAGACAAAAATTTTAAAAACTGCAGTTTTCGGTTCAGGGAGTCCAATAAGGACACCTATTATCAATTTTACATCGACCTGTGAAAATTGTATTATGTCCAATGTATAATACCCCTGAAACACATTTTGTCCTATGTCCCGGAACAGGTTGAGGTTAAGTAAAATTTTTAAAGATCTCGTCATCAAATTTTGCATGATCTACATATCGTACTAATAGGTTTGAGAAATTCCCGGGATTATTTTTTAGGTTTGAAATGTATCCTAATATTCAAACTTTTGCTCGACTCATACGACAGTTAAAGCTGCACTCAATTCTCTGCAGTGGTTTCTGAGTGATTCAAGTACAGACATACAGACGGAGAGACAGACAGACAAAAACTTTAAACACTGCTTACTTGGGTTCAGGGGGTCCAATAAGAAGCCATCTTATACATTTTTCTGAAACTGTCTTCAATTAACAGACATGGACCTGCTCGAATTTTAACATATTTGGCCTATATCTCGGAAACAGATTGAAATATATCAAAAATTTAGTAAAATGGTTATATCCCTATCATCAACTTTCATTTGACATCAATATCGTATAAATATATTTAAAAATACCCGGGCCCACGTTTTGGGTTTCAAGGTCCTAGATATATAGGGTTCTAAAATGTATCCTGAAATTAAAGTTAGATCTCGTCTGATTAGTAATAGAACTTTTATCGAAACCGGTCCTCGTATAAAATATTCGGATCAAAGTATCGATGGTAGTACTCATACTCAGTAAAAGGTATCGAGTATACTCGACCCAAGTGAGTACTTCGGAAATTTTACCAAAAGTTAAGAAACATTTTTTAAAATGAGATCGTATGTTTTGAATTTAATAGAAAACAAATAAGGAAGTTTAAGTTTGGACGAAACCGAATATTATATACCGACTTGTGTGCTCTTACATAAATTTAAGGATACATTTAAAGAGAAACCTCACGAACATTAAATGATTTGAAAGATGTTTGATCAATAGCGTTTAAAGAAATGTTCGGTATTTAATTAACAAATCTTGCTCATAATGCTTTTTAATTTAATTTAATTTAATTTTTTTGGATTAAAGTCGACACAGACACAATGCGGTCGACTACTAAGATATATAAGACATAAAATTAATGTTACAATTAAAAATAATAAAATTCAACCATACATATGAAAGAAAGTACAAATAGCAGGCCAGACGTGACAGTATTGAATTATGTAACTCGGAAAACGAACATTCCAAACTGATGCAGTTTTACAAGTTGTTGTAGTGCGAACACCAGCTTCGCATTGGATTATTTTTGGCAACATTTTTTCGGCTAAGTGGTAAATAAAAAGGCACAACGTGCCTAGACGTTCTACCAGAAACAGTAAAATTTAGTCGACTAACAAGATCAGATGAATCGATCTCGCCCATAATGAGCTTGTGAATGAACATTACCCCGAGTAAAGTTCTTCGATTTTCTAAAGTTGGCAGATTTATAAGGAGAAGCCTATTTCTATATGGTGGCAAATGCACACTAGAATCCCAGTAAAGACCACGTAGTGCAAATATAATGAATTGCTTCTGTACAGACTCAATACGCTTTATAAAGTTTTGATACCCTGGGCACCAGACACACGAACAATACTCTAAGATTGGTCGTACCAACGATGTGTAGAGGGTCTTAGATACGGATCATTAAACACCTTAGCCCATCGGTTCACAAAACTGAGTATACCCGTTTGTTTGCTTACCATTGATGAAATATGCGTATTAAAAGTCAGTTTAGGATCAAACAGAACGCCTAGATCACTTACGACAGATATACGCTCCAAAGGCGTGATGTTTAACGTATACGATGTCAAACTTGGCTTCACTCGGTGAAATGTCATTAGTTTGCACTTCAAGCAATTCAAAACTAATAAATTTGCAGTACACCAGCATTGAAATGAGTCCAAGTCTGCCTGAAGAAACTCCACACGGGACGACTCCTAAGGCAAGTATGAGTAACAAAGTTTAACATCATCCGCATACATAAGAGTTCGGGAATATATGAGAGTTTGTGGTAAGTCATTTATAAACAAGGTAAAAAGTAACGGACCCAAATGACTACCATGAGGCACACCAGACGTTACATCCAACAACATAGAAATACTGTTTTTAAACACAACTTGTTGAGTCCGATTCGCGAGATAGCTT